>NC_081359.1:111833711-112133711 GCF_030684315.1 Stegostoma tigrinum | reverse complement strand
CTCACTTCATTATTACTGGTATATTCCACAATCTCAGTGCAGAGATTGCTGCACTTGATGGTGCCCAGATTCTGCTGATTACTCTTCCTGTTGCAGGCATCTTTATACAACATATAAGGAGTTCCCGTCTCAGTCTGAGACTCAATGATTGCATACCACAACTGTTGTGCCTTCACCACCTTGCGCGCACGTCCCTCTTTCTCGTACCTGCCAGAAGAGAATGCTATGTATTAACAAAGCTTGTGGACTACAATCTGAAGGATTGCACAGGGTTGAGTGGAAGAAACATGAGATACAGATAATAATCCAAGGACCCAGCTTCAAACGAAATGATGGTGCAATTTCAAAAATCGCAAAATCCAATTTTTTTTAAAAAATCCAGAATTATAAATCTAACAACGAGCAAAAGACTATTGTCGATTGATGTAAAAATCCATCTTCAGAGAAGGAAATTGCTTTTGTTGTGGGGTCTGGTCCACACATGACTACGGACCCACAGCAATGGGATTGACTCAACTAGCCACTGGGAAGGTAGGGACGGGCATTAAATGCCAACCCAACGAGTGATGCCCACATCCCAAAAACATATTAAAAAAAAGAGTCAATTTTAGAGATTCATTTGGCAGCTTGGTGTTGAGATGTCTGAAAGTCTATTTGATTACATTCATTCTTGCTTAATAAACTCCTTATTCTTCAGTAGAATTTCAAAGTGCTGGCCAGTATGTTCATCAACAGATAACAAGGCGTAGAGCTGGATGAACACAACAGGCGAAGCGGCATCAGAGGAACAGGAAAGCTGACGTTTCAGGCATAGACCCTTCTTAAGAAATGGGGGAGGGGCAGGGGGTTCTGAAATAAATAGGGAGAGGGGGGAGGCGAATAGGAGATAGATGAAGGAGACAATACGTGGAGAGGACACAAACCGGTCAAAGAGACAGGGAGGAACCAGTTAAGGTGAGTGTAGGTGGGGAGGTAGGGAGGAGATAGGTCAGTCCAGAGAGGACGGACAGGTCAAGGAGGCGAGAGGAGGTTTGTGGGTAGTAGATGGAGGTGGGGCTTGAGGTGGGAAGAGGGAATTGGTGGGAGGAGGGACAGGTTAGGGAGGTGGGGACAAGCTAGGCTGGTTTTGGGATGCGGTAGGGGGAGCAGAGATTTTCAGCCACCATTGGCCATGTGGCCACTATCGGAGCAACCACAGATGACATCACATCCTCCACCACCGGATACACCACTTCCGGGACAGCAAGTGCCACCACCTCCATATCCAAGTCCAACACCATAGACACTGAGGATGCACCTACTGTCACCGTTGCTGCTGCTGTCTACCGCGCTCCGCCCACCACTGACGCAACTCCACTCACAGCTGGCGCCAACGTCGCTCCACCCACTGCCTCCACAGCCAGCAGCTCCAGAGGAGACAGCAGCACCCAGCCCTGCCCAGTCTTCACCATACCCCCAGACCCCCTTCCTGAGGACGAGCGGTCAGTCATCAGTAAAGAGCTCACCTTTGTCCCCCTCCACCCCACACATCAACGAATACCAGTCATGCTTGCACGTTCAGCAGTTTTCCTGCCACCTCCGCAGTTGCTTCTTTAACCGTGAGCCAAACCCTCCCTCTACTGACCCCTTCTCCCACCTCCACGCACCCCCTCCTCCTGGACACCACCCCAAAGCCTCCTACCGTCCCTCAACCTCTTCATCTCCAACTGCTGTCATGACATCAACTGCCTCAACCTCTCCACCCCTCTCACCCACTCCAACCTCTCCCGTGCAGAACGTGCAGCCATCCGCTCCAATTCCAAAGTCACCATTAGATCTGCGGACAAAGGGAGGTGCAGTTGAATACGGTGCACTGACCTCTACATCGCTGAGGCCAGGCACCAACTCTCCGACACCTCCTCCTATTGCCCCTTGATCATGACCCCACCCCCGAACACCAAACCATCATTTCCCAAACCTCAATCACACAACTTCATCACTTCAGGTGATCTCCCACCCACAGCCTCCAACATTGTTCCCCAAACCCGCACTGCCCACTTCCGTGTCCTTCCTAAAATCCACAAACCTGCCTGCCCTGGTCAACCCATTGTCTCCACTTGCTCCTGCCCCACCGAACTTATCGCCACATATCTCGAGTCCAGTTTCTCCTCCTTGGTCCAGGAACTCCTGACCTACGTCCGTGACAACAACAACGCCCTCCAACTCCTCCAGAACTTCCAATTCCCTGGTCCACAACACCTCATCTTTACCATGGATGTCCAGTCCCCATACACGTGCATTCTCCTAAAGGCCCTCCCCGTTTCTTCCTGTCCCGCAGGCCTGACCAGTCCCCCTCCACTGACACCTTCATCCGCTTAGCTGAACTCGTCCTCACCCCCAACAACTTCTCTTTCAATTCCTCCCGCTTCCTATAGACAAAGGGGGTGGCCATGGGTGCCCACATGGGCCCAAGCTATGCCTGCCTCTTTGTAGGTTATGTGGAACAATCCCTCCTCCCTACCTACACTGGCCCTAAACCTCATCTCTTCCTCCGTTACATTGATGGCTGTATCCGCGCCGCTTCATGCTCCCACAAGAAGCTCGAACAGTTCATTCACTTCACCAACACCTTCCACACCAATCTTAAGTTCACCTGCACTATCTCTAATATCTCTCTCTCCTTCCTGGACCTCTGTCTCCATCTCTAGCAACCACCTAGAAACCGATATCCATTTCAAGCCTACCAACTCACACACCTCCTCCCACCCACCTTCCTGCAAAAATGCCATCTCCTATTCCCAATTCCATTGCCTCTGTCGTATCTGCTCCTAGGATGAAGCACTCCACTCCCGTACATCTTAGATATCTTTGTTTTCAAGGATCGCAACTTCCCACCCACCTTGGTCAAGAACGCCCTCCACTGTGTCTCCCGCGACTCATCCCTCACAACCCCTCCCTGCAATAAAAACCAAAACAGAACCCCCTCGTCCTCACGTACCACCCCACCAGCCTCCAGATCCAACGCATCATCTTCCGGCACTTACACCATTTGCAATCCGACCCCACCAACAAGGCATTTTTCCCTCCCCATCCTACCCTCCCCCTCACCCCATCCCAGGTCTCAAGAAGACTTTCCACATCAAGCAGGTGTTCACCTGCACATCTGCTAATGTGGTATACTGCATCCGCTGTTCCCGATATGGCCTCCCCTACATCGGGGAACCCAAGCGGAGGCTTGGGGAGCGCTATGCAGAACACCTACGCTCAGTTCACAGAAAACAACTGCACCTCCCAGTCGCGAACCATTTCAACTACCCCTCCCATTCCACAGGCGACATGTCCATCCTGGGCCTCCTGCAGTGCCACAATGATGCCACCCAAAGGTTGCAGGAACAGCACCACCTCTTCCGCTTGGGAACCCTGCAGCCCAACGGTATCAATGTGGATTTCACGAGCTTCAAAATCTGCCCTCCCCCTACCGCATCCCAGCTCATCTCCACCTCCCCAACTTGTCCTTCCTCTCACCTATCCCCTCCTCCCACCTCAAGCCCCACCCCCATCTCCTACCTACAAACCTCATCCCACCCCCTTGACCTGTCCACCCTCCCTGGGCTGACCGATCTCCCTACCTCCCCACCTACATTTACTGGCTCCATCCCCACGTCTTTGACTGGTCTGTCTCCTCTCTACCTATTGTCTCCTCCATCCACCTCTCCCTATTCATTTCAGAACCCCTTTCCCCTCCCCCATTTCTGAAGGGAGGGTCTAGGCCCGAAACGTCAGCTTTCCTGCTCCTCTGATGCTGCTTGGCCTGCTGTGTTCATCCAGCTCTACACCTTATCTCAGATTGTCCAGCATTTGCAGTTCCTACTATGTCCATTTATTAACTGCTACGGTTTTAAAAACATCAGTGTCAATAAAGCCAGGTTTCACTCTGGCATCAGACTTGATCAATATTAACATCAGCTGGGATTATAATGTTGTGACCTGCACAGTAGCGAAACAAGTGAAAAATGGCACACTTCTCATATCTCAGCCATAATGCAAGGTTTCAGATATCTGCATTCTAAGCCCAGGTAGTCCCATCTTTCCTGCTTGAAACGTCACCTTACCTTTCATAAAGAGTTTCAAACTCTTCTCCCCAAGTTTCATCTAGGTGTGGACAATCATGGGGACACATCAAAGACCAATCCTACAAAAATCAAAGTGATGAGTGTAATATGAAAAGCAACTATGAAAGAAGCCCATTCACTTCAACACAAAGATAAACACTGTTCTAATCTAACTAACTTCTATTTCCTCTAGTAATGCCATCATTCACACTGCAGTTAAATTCATGCCACATCTGATTTTTTAGGTGGATGTCCAAGGTCACAGGCCACTACTCAAAGTGCAACTGAGGTGTTGCCTTGCTGTCTAATATTGTTTTCTCAATTAAAGCAATTATCTGCTCACTCTCACTTTGCTGTGAGGGCGCATGCTGTGCACATAGTTGTCAGCTTTTAAAACTAGTTCACTGCCCAAATCCCTTTGGTACATTCAGAGGGTACAGTAAGTAGTCCATGAACACTTTTTCTTTAACAGCCATTCAAGAAGTGGTCTTATCCCCTGCATCTGTGCACTTTACTTTGGGAGGCCCCTGACCAACTTATCCCCAGCTTTTTACCTGGTTGTTCTCTACACGTCTCATAAAGAGATCTGGAATCCAAAGTGCATAGAAGAGATCGCGAGCTCGCTGCTCCTCCTTCCCGGTGTTCTTCTTCAGATCCAAGAAGTCAAAAACATCCATGTGCCAGGGTTCCAGGTAAATGGCAAAAGCCCCTGGTCTCTGTAGCAAGACGAGAAAACAAATCAAACACTCAGGTCAGCTATCACGGACATTGGTCAAACAACACAATACACTATTACTCAAACATTCTACAAAAAAGTTCCTAGACACAAACCTGTGCGCGAGATATGACTTAATCTGAAACTACAAGAGCAGCCAAACCATGTGAATCCATAAAGGGTGTATACAAGTTCTGGTTTGAACATGGTATTTTGTGGCTGTAGAGTCTGATAAACAAGTGACAACCCTTCTACAGCTGGCACAGATGGATATGCTGGTCTGAAGACAACTGATGCTTTATTTCAATCTGGGGTCAATTGCCTTCAGAATGCTCTGCATAGAATGAGTTGGAGTGATAGACTTAAGACAGATGTTAGAGGCAGGTTCTTTACTCAGAGTGGTAAGGGCATGGAATGCCCTGCCTGCCAATGTAATTAACTCGGCCACATTAGGGGCATTTAAACAGTCCTTGGGTAAGCATATGGATGATGCTGGGATAGTGTGGGGGGAGGGGCTTAGATTAGTTCACAGGTCGGCGCAACATCGAGGGCCGAAGGGCCTGTTCTGTGCTGTATTGTTCTATGTTCTATGGAGGCCATGTCATGATATGGTTTTGATTGAAGTAGTAGTATGGAGAACAGACAGTGGAGCTTAAGAACTTTATCGGGCCAGCCACGATCATATTGAATGGTGGAACAAGATCAAACAGCTAAATGGCCTACTACTGCTCCATTTTCCAGGTGTTAAATACATTTCATCAAAATTCTACTCAGGAATTAGTTTTCAGTCTCAAAGCTACAGTCCAACTTCAATTTCCTGTCCTTACTCTACAACATATCAAAAAGGCTGTCAACTAGTGTGAAAAGCTCAACTGATACCAAGCATCCAAACTTTTGAAAGTGGTCTAGATTTCCACTAACATTCAAGAGAAAAACTACCTCCTGATCTCACTCCTGAATTGTCCATTTTAAATACGAAGAGTATCTTAATAAACAAAGGAAGGTCTACTACCAATGCACAGCATTATCCTTACCCCTCCATCCTTCATGAATGTTGTACTTGCTTCTAAATGGTTCCATCTTTAATTTCTTCCAGTTCTTGTAAAAAGTTACCAAGCTGACGCTTCAACTCCACTGATAATGTCAGATCTGCTGGGTGTTTCAATTTCAGATTTTCCATTTCTGATGTCTAGAATCTAGGGTATTACATTTTCAATCTCTGCACAGGGGCCCTTTATAAATACAGCAGGACAATCTTTCTTTCCTATATTTATTCATGGGATAATGGAGTCACTGGCTAGGCCAGCATTTATTGCCCATCCCCAACAGCCCAGAGGACAGTTAAAAGTCAACCAAGTTCCTGAGAGTCTGGAGCAAGTGAGGTCAGACGAGGTAAGAATTTTCCTTCCTTAGGGAACATTAGTGAACCAGGTGGGTTTTTCACCAACAACCTACAATGAGTCACAGTCACCATTTAGACGCTTAATTGCAGATACATATTGAATTCAAATTCCACCATCTGTTGTGGTGGGATTCAAACACGGTTTCCCAGAACATTATCTGGATCTCTGGATTAACAGTCCATTAACAATACCATTAAGTCATCACCTCCCCCTAGATTAACACTTACCTTGTTTCCACCCTGGTCCACGTAGCGTGCTGTGTTATTGTAAACGCGCAACATTGGGACAAGACCATTACTGTTTCCATTTGTCTGAAACGATAACAGAAGAAATTACCAATATACAATTTGTTGCATTGGTATAGCACCTCTAATTTGGTAAAACATTGACGCACTAGACAAAAGTACTATCAAACAAATATTTGACATGGATTAGAAGGAATTAAGAAGTGAAACTTGATTTCATACCATAGAACCAAGATATTGATTTTGAGTGCGAGCAGCAGCGGAGGCAGAACGGACCCGGAAGACTGCAGCTAAGGTAAAGCAGTTTATTTTTAAAATTACTTACCGGTAGCGGGCAGCGGTGTTTTTCCTCTTTCAGAGAAGGAGCGGGAGCAGCAGAGGAAGTGACGAGGACCAGAGGGGCAGCCGGGAAGGAAAGCAGTGACCATATATATCAGCAAGGCGGCTAAACCCGAGACTCTACAACTGTAGAGTCTTCCACCCGCCCTCCTCCTCTATCCTAGTTAATAAGGTAAGGTTCATTCTAAACTTTCTCTATTGAATATAAGTTTGTTATTAATTTGTTATTATTACTTGACGTAAGCTTTCTACTTTAGTATTGAGTGGGTGTTCAGATAAGTGGGGTATGGATGCTAGGGCAGTTGCTTGCTCCTCCTGCAGAATGTGGCAGTTGGGAGACGTGGCACACGTCTCCGCTGGCTACATCTGCGGGAAGTGCACCCAACTACAGCTCCTTGAAAACCGTGTTAGGGAAATGGAGCTGGAGCTGGATGAACTACGGATCATTCGGGAGGCAGAGGGGGTAATTGAGAGGAGTTATCGGGAGTTGGTCACTCCTAAGGCTCAGGACGAGGATAGATGGGTTACAATTAGGGGGAGGAAAGGGGACAGACAGACAGTGCAGAGATCCCCTGTGGGCATTCCCCTCAGCAATAAGTATACCGTTTTGGATACTGCTGGGGGGGATGACCTACCAGAGGAAAGCCATAGTAGTCAGTTCTCTGGCACTGAGCCTGACACTGTGGCAAAGAAGGGAAGGGGGCAGAATAGAAAAGTACTCGTGGTAGGGGACTCGATAGTTAGGGGAATCGACAGGAGATTTTGTGGGCAAGATCGGGATTCCCGGAAGGTATGTTGCCTCCCTGGTGCCAAGGTCCGGGACGTCTCCGATCGGGTGTATAAGGTTCTAAAAGGGGAAGGCGAACAGCCAGAAATCGTGTTACATATTGGCACAAATGATATAGCCAGAAATAGGATTGAGGATATAAAAAGTGATTTCAGGGAGTTAGGATGGAAGCTGCAGAGCAGGACGAACAGTAGTGTTCTCTGGTTTACTACCGGTGCCACGAGATAGCGAGGTGAGGAACAGGGAGCGGGCGCAGCTGAACACGTGGCTACGCAGCTGGTGTAGGAGGGAGGGCTTCAGATATGTAGATAATTGGGATGCCTTCTGGGGAAGGTGGGACCTGTACAAGAAGGACGGGTTGCATCTGAACTGGAAGGGGACCAATGTCCTGGGTGGAAGGTTTGCTCGAGTAGTTCGAGAGGGTTTAAACTAGTATGGCAGGGGGGTGGGAACCTGAGCTGTATACCAGAGGTGAGCGTTGATGCAGGTGAGGCAGTAGCAAGAGGTAGACCAGCTAGTGGGAAGGATTTTCCTGGGAAGGAACCAAGGGATCGGTTAAAGTGTGTTTGCTTTAATGCAAGGAGTATCAGGAATAAAAGTGATGAACTTAGAGCATGGATCAGTACCTGGTGCTACGATGTTGTGGCCATAACAGAGACATGGGTTTCTCATGGGCAGGAATGGTTGCTGGATCTTCCAGGGTTTAGAACATTTAAAAAGAATAGGGAGGGGGGAAAAAGAGGAGGGGGTGTAGCACTACTAATCAGAGAGGGTATCACAGCTACAGAAGCTTCCATTGTCGAGGAAGATCTGCCTACTGAGTCAGTATGGGTGGAAATTAGGAACAGCAAGGGAGTAGTCACCTCGTTAGGGGTTTACTACAGGCCCCCCAATAGCAGCAGGGAGATTGAAGAAAGCATAGGTCGACAGATTTTGGAAAAGTGTGCACGCAGTAGGGTTGTTGTAATGGGTGACTTTAACTTTCCTAATATTGATTGGAACCTCCTTCGAGCAGAAGATTTGAATGGAGCTGTTTTTGTAAGGTGTGTTCAGGAGGGTTTCCTAACGCAGTACGTTGACAGGCCGACGAGGGGAGAGGCCATTCTAGACTTGGTGCTCGGAAACGAGCCGGGGCAGGTATCAGATCTTGTGGTGGGAGAGCATTTTGGTGATAGTGACCATAACTGCCTCACATTCTACATAGCTATGGAGAAGAAGAGGATTAGGCAAAATGGGAGGATATTTAATTGGGGAAGGGGAAACTATGATGCGATTAGACATGAGTTAGGAAGCATGGACTGGGAGCAGTTGTTCCATGGTAAGGGAACTATAGACATGTGGAGACTGTTTAAGGAACAGTTGTTGGGAGTGATGAGTAAATATGTCCCTCTGAGACAGGCAAGAAGGGGTAAGATTAAGGAACCTTGGATGACGAGAGCGGTGGAGCTTCTAGTGAAAAGGAAGAAGGTAGCTTACATAAGGTGGAGGAAGCTAGGGTCAAGTTCAGCTAGAGAGGATTACATGCAGGCAAGGAAGGAGCTCAAAAATGGTCTGAGGAGAGCCAGGAGGGGGCACAAGAAAGGCTTGGCAGAAGGAATCCGGGAAAACACAAAGGCATTTTACACTTACGTGAGGAATAAGAGAATGATCAAAGAAAGAGTAGGGCCGATCAGGGATAGCATAGGGAACTTGTGTGTGGAGCCTGAGGAGGTAGGGGAAGCCCTAAATGAGTTTTTTGCTTCTGTCTTTACGAAAGAAACGAACTTTGTAGTGAATGAAACCTTTGAAGAGCAGGTGTGCATGCTGGAATGGATAGAGATAGAGGAAGCTGATGTGCTGAAAATTTTGTCAAACATTAAGATTGACAAGTCGCCAGGCCCGGACCAGATTTGTCCTCGGCTGCTTTGGGAAGCGACAAATGCAATTGCTTCGCCACTTGCGAAGATCTTTGCATCCTCGCTCTCCACTGGAGTCGTACCCGAGGACTGGAGAGAGGCAAATGTAATTCCTCTCTTCAAGAAAGGAAATAGGGAAATCCCCGGCAATTATAGACCGCTAAGTCTCACGTCTGTCGTCTGCAAGGTGTTAGAAAGGATTCTGAGGGATAAGATTTATGACCATCTGGAAGAGCATGGCTTGATCAAATACAGTCAACACGGCTTTGTGAAGGGTAGGTCATGCCTTACAAACCTTATCGAGTTTTTTGAGGATGTGACTAGAAAAGTTGATGAGGGTCGAGCTGTGGATGTGGTGTATATGGACTTCAGTAAGGCATTTGATAAGGTTCGCCATGGTAGGCTCATTCAGAAGGTCAGGAGGAATGGGATTCAGGGGAACTTAGCTGCTTGGATACAGAATTGGCTGGCCAACAGAAGACAGCGAGTGGTAGTAGAAGGAAAATATTCTGCCTGGAAGTCAGTGGTGAGTGGAGTTCCACAGGGCTCTGTCCTTGGGCCTCTACTGTTTGTAATTTTTATTAATGACTTGGACGAGGGGATTGAAGGATGGGTCAGCAAGTTTGCAGACGACACAAAGGTCGGAGGTGTCGTTGACAGTGTAGAGGGCTGTTGTAGGCTGCAGCGGGACATTGACAGGATGCAGAGATGGGCTGAGAGGTGGCAGATGGAGTTCAACCTGGATAAATGCGAGGTGATGCATTTTGGAAGGTCGAATTTGAAAGCTGAGTACAGGATTAAGGATAGGATTCTTGGCAGCGTGGAGGAACAGAGGGATCTTGGTGTGCAGATACATAGATCCCTTAAAATGGCCACCCAAGTGGACAGGGTTGTTCAGAAAGCATATGGTGTTTTGGCTTTCATTAGCAGGGGGATTGAGTTTAAGAGTCGTGAGATCTTGTTGCAGCTCTATAAAACTTTGGTTAGACCGCACTTGGAATACTGCGTCCAGTTCTGGGCGCCCTATTATAGGAAAGATGTGGATGCTTTGGAGAGGGTTCAGAGGAGGTTTACCAGGATGCTGCCTGGACTGGAGGGCTTATCTTATGAAGAGAGGTTGACTGAGCTCGGTCTCTTTTCATTGGAGAAAAGGAGGAGGAGAGGGGACCTAATTGAGGTATACAAGATAATGAGAGGCATAGATAGAGTTGATAGCCAGAGACTATTTCCCAGGGCAGAAATGGCTAGCACGAGGGGTCATAGTTTTAAGCTGATTGGTGGAAAGTATAGAGGGGATGTCAGAGGCAGGTTCTTTACGCAGAGAGTTGTGAGAGCATGGAATGCGTTGCCAGCAGCAGTTGTGGAAGCAAGGTCATTGGGGTCATTTAAGAGACTGCTGGACATGTATATGGTCACAGAAATTTGAGGGTGCATACATGAGGATCAATGGTCGGCACAACATTGTGGGCTGAAGGGCCTGTTCTGTGCTGTACTGTTCTATGTTCTATATCCACTAATGGTGGAATGATTAAAGTTGAATTTTACACAAGTGCTATGTTCCCAGTCAGGAAACAGGTTACCACATTAAATACAGCCACCTTGATCCCTCTGCACAGGTACAGATGCACTTGCAATACTAACTGAACATTTTCTTTTACTAATCATATCAAATATAGAGAACACAGAATTAAGAGAAATGAAATTTCACTCATTAGGGGCCTCCAATCTTCAAGATCAGGAACCTGAACAGACTTGGATAAAAGTCAGATTTTCTCCCTACAAATTCTTTAGCACATATTGAATGGTGTCAAATGTAGCAATAATGTATGCTGCTTTCAGATGTTTACAGCACTCAAGGAGGCCTTTCTGAATACTGTCTTTACTGGTGAACAAAGATCTGGATAACCTAACTACGCTTTGCAATTCTTGGCCATGGAGGCTATCACAATGCAACTGAATATCTAAGTATTTCTTAAATGTTACTAGAGCTTCTGACTCAACCACCCTTTCAAGCAGTGAGTTCCAGACTCGCAGCACATTGAGTGAAAATTAATCTCCTAGATACCTCCCTTCCCCGCCTCCTACCATTGATCCGTCGACTAATGAAAATCTAACGTATTTAGTTTAAGGTAAAACTAGATGAAATTAATAGTGAAGAGAATATCACGCTGCCACTGGTGACTTTCTGCACGTGTGCTCGTGACCCCACCTGGCAGCAGCATTACTCTTACACCGAGGCTTACATAAAGCATCAGAATTGAAGGAGCACAGAGACCTCAGTGGTCCAGATCACTGAAATCAGGCATCCTGAAGTTGAACACTTTCCTAAATGTTTGCACCAATGTCATACCCACCTTATGCCAAATGATGCCATGATAAACAGAACAGCAAAGGAGAGAGGACAATATCTGGGCAAGAGGGTGGTGGATCTTTAAAGACAGTTACTTAATTGAGGCAATTAATATTATGAAGTTTGATAAATGTAGATGTAGAAAAAAAGGTTAATTGTATAGAAGATCAAAACGAATGGCTACATATCCAAGACTGTCACTAATATGCTCAATCAGGAATTCAGGAGAAATCACGTTATCCAGAGAATAATGAGAATATTGAACTTGATACCACCAGGAATGATTGAGACAAATCTCTTAGCTAAATTTAAAGGGAAATCTAAAAACAAATTAAAGGAGAAAGGAATAGAAGAGATAGGGAAGAGATGAAGAGAAGGGTAGGAGGAAGTTGATTAAGAACACCAGCAAGGAGCAGCTGAGTTTCAGGTTTATACTGTAATCACAATCCTGAGCACCACCCTACAGCTTTTGAATGGCCACTGCCCATTTGCCGAAAGTGCAAACTGCACTCCCTCTGTACTCACGCCAGCAATGTAGCTTCCTGTTGCTCGAATACAGCTCACAGCAACCCCAATCCCACCAGCAGACTTGGAAATCAGAGCGCATTGCTTCAAAGTGTCATAAATCCCTTCAATGCTATCATCCTTCATGGCAAGTAGGAAACAGCTGCAAGACAAAGTCAGTTCAGTGAGTCAACAGACAGGAGAGAGATTCCATCCCTTCCTTATTAAGAATTCATTGCACCAGACACCACTCATTCACGGGGTGAGAGCAAGTCGCTGGCAAGTCCAACATTTATTGCCCTGGACATGGTGGTGAGCAGCAAGTCAAGACTCAGAATTGAACAACATCTGACCTGTGACTGCTGATATTTGTGAATTGCTGCTTTACACTGTCCTGCATAGCGTACTGACTTGCATATAGATTCCAGAACAAAAAGCCGTTTGCAACCCAGGGACTAAGTGTACACCTGCAATGCTTTTCCTTTGCTAGGCCTTTCAGAGGGCAGTTAAAAGTCAACAATTGCTGTGGGTTTGGAATCATATGCATACAGACCATGCAAGGGCAGCAGCCTTCCTTCATCACAAGAAGATGTAAAACAGTTTTTATGAGAGTCTAGTAGTTCCATGAGCATAAACAATTGAGACTTGAATTTAAATTGCCCAGCTGCTATGGAAGGATGTAAAATCTTGCCTCCAGAGCATTCATCCAGGAAAGTGGATTGCTTGCAGTTACAGAAGCATTATACTATCCTCCCCAAAGGTGAATTAGGGATTGATGCTGCTAAACACTGAGCTTTGATTCAAACAGTGAAGATCAATAGAGGAAAGTAAAGTCTTCTAAACAAGGTGTTAGAAGAAACAAGAGCAATCAAAGCAGTGGTGATGAAAGGCTGGAATCAAGCAATGGTAGTACCTGCAGACAAAATCATTTATTGAATGTTTCTCAAGAATAAACCTGTGGACAATCATCACACGCAACTCTAAAACCAGCTTAATAAAAATTTCATTGACTGCCTTCAAGGAAGGGAACCCGCCAACTCTATTCACAATGATCCATACAATATGTTTGACTAAATATCCTTTAAGTGATCTATTATTTTTATTCATTCCTGGAATGTGGGTATCACACAAAGCTATTTTACCCATTCTCAGCTTTTACTTCAGTAATTTGGTATTGCCATTTTGCCAGGCCATTTCAAAAAGCAGTTAAGTGTCACATTATGATGGGCGTGGAGCCACATTTCCAATAGAAAGATGTAATCCCCTCAATTGTGTTTGATAACTGAGGGTACTCAGTAGGACAATGTGTCTGTTGTATATTGTATGATCTTTGTTTGATCACACTAACATTTTAAATTATCTTACACAACTCTGAAGTACTTAAATGCTAATAATAATCTGCAGTCTCATTAACCATTATTTGACTAAAATGCCCTGATTCAGCTCCTCTTGAAGTGGGATTAATATCTATTGCCAAAGATGCCTCAGAGTTAGAGAACTTCAAAGTTAATCCAGCATTAAGGCCACTTTATTCAAGTTTATAGACTGGAGGAGGAAGGAAAAGAAGAGGTGTTGTGGAACTTCAGATGTTTGGAGTCAGAGAAAAATTTATTTTAGGAGTTAATGCAGCTCAGTATCAATAATAATTGCAAGGATAAGGACGAAGTGCCTTTAGAAGAAAATTCAGCCGTTACAAACAATGAGGGGGTAAAGCAAAGTCCATACCTTGAGAGTTGAGGTCTGTTGGTGCCAGCATTGAACAGGGTGGGAGAAGCATGAGTAAACCATCTTTCAGACAACAAGTTGTATGTTTCAATGGCAGCATCAATATCACGGTTATGGATTCCAACAGCAACCCTCATAAGCATGTGCTGAGGTCGTTCTGCCACTGAGGAAAAAAAGAACCCATGTCAAGCACAACATAGCACACTATCAGTATCAACAGAATGAACCCGAATCCAACAACACTATGGGTTGCCAGGATTCTCAGGGATGCAACAAGTTTAGGCTAACTCAACAAAACCCCCTACTTTAAGGTATATTGCACTAAAATAAGTTCAGCATTGGATCGCATGAACAGGGAGGTGCAGGAAACAGTTGTGCTACACTACTGCCCTGTATCAGCCAAACATCCTCCAGTCAATTCCTACATACAATGGATACCTGGAATGCCTAGCACAACCTCTCCAACACAAGAAAATCAATCAACCAAACTGATGCTGATCAGCATTTCATTAGAAAGCAGTAAGCAGTTCAGAAAAGGGAATGAGACTATTTTCCTTCAAGGGTTTAAGATTACATGTCTCAAGAAAAACGGAGAGAGTTAAACCACCACTCCATTCTCTGCTCAACGTAGAGCCAAATTGTAGCAGCAAAAGAAGATTAATTAATATCCTGTGTGCTCTTGACCGGGTGGAGAAAGGATGGTTCTTCTTGCACAGGAATCTGATCCACGCTTAAAATTAACGGGTCACCCATTTAAAAAACGTCATGAGGAAAACAGCTTCAGAGAGTTGAGCGTCTTTAGAATGCTCGTCCTCAAAAGATAGTGGAAGCAGAGGCTTTAATAATTTTAATATGAAAGATAGATTCTTGGTGAGCAGGACGATAAGTTATCCAGGGTAAGAGAAATATAGAGTTATCCAGTCACCCATGATTTTATTGAATGGCAGAGCGACCTTGAGGGGCTCAGTGGCCTACTCTTGCCTCATATGTTCATGAGCTCCCAAGTGGCAGAGAGATCAAATCTCTGCAGTTAAGAAACAAACACAGAATGCCAGATAAACTCAGCAGGTCTGGCAGCATTTGCGGAGACAGAAATATAGAGTTAATTTTTCAAGTCCACTGACTTCTTCAGAGCTTACTTTCCCCATTGAGGCTGTCAGACCTGCTGAGTTTATCCAGCATTCTCTGTACTTCAGATTTCCAACACTTGTAGTATTTTGTCTTTACTCTGCCAGAAAACTATGGGAATAATGGCTACAAAGAGGGGGACAATTGCTGACTCCATTCAAACAACATATCTTCAGCAAGGGATCCAGGGAGATGTCCAATCTCTGCTATCCTACACCAAGAGTTACAGCAGATTAAACATACCTTTCCCATTGATCTTTAAAAGATAGGAACGCTCCAGTGTCTGTGAAAAGATAGTGCAAAAGTAAGCCAACAACACAAAAGCATTGCAAGAAAGTGAACAACTCCTCATCAAAAAGCTCACCTTGAATCCAAAGTAATTATATGAGAAGTCCCGGTCATAGATTATGGCAGAATTCAAGCGCTAAAAGGAAAGAACAGTTGTCACTTTAGAACAAATCTGTTATTCAGCCAATCTCTAAGACATCACACCCACTTAAGCACTGAACATTACCAGTCAGTAAAGATCACAATACTACCCTGCTGTAAAAGAATTTACAGGTGGAATGTACAAGGACCAGGGATTTGGGCCTCCTGAGCCCAAAGGGTACTGTGGCCAATTGCTGCATCCAAAGTACACACAATTATAATTGCCCAGATCCACGATCAGTCCTAGTTCTTTCCAGTCAAAATATCTTAACATTACAACATTTGCCCCTTCAGCGTACACAAGGGTCTCAATTCCACACCACCAATTCCCAAGCAAGAAAGCACTTACATCTTTGTTTTCCAGCACAATCTCCAGCGTTTCCTTGGAAATCATGGGTGAATGAGAGTTAACAAGAGGGTTCATGTAGTTAAACAAATCGTCCATGACATCTGCAAAAGAAACAGGTATGAAGCAAATGGGGGTGTTAATCCAATCTAAATTCACAGCTAAAATTTCTCATCCCTAGAACGATTCTTGTAAATCACTTCTACACTCTCCAACGCGGAGGATGGTGAGGGCCTGGAACATGTTACCAGAGGATGCGGTGGAAGCAAACAATATAGCAGCATTCAAGAAGCACCAAGACAAATACATGAATAGAAGGGAATAGAGAGACATGAATCCTGTAAACGAAGACAACTTTAGCATGTATGGGGAATTTGTGTCAGTGCAGGCTTGGAGGGCAGCGCTGTAATGTTTTTTGTTTACTCACGCATTTCCTTCAAAGTGACATCCAGAACTGTACACAACACTCCAGGTGAGAGGGAAGGTGTACAAGTGACTTGTTCAAGTTCAACATCACCTCTTTGCTCTTGTTCTCTATGCCTCTAATAAAGCTGTTGCTTTACTTGTCTGTCCACAAAGTCCTCCACTTTCAATCACGAGCACAGTTATATCCAGGTCCTTGTGCTGCTGCAACTCCCTTAAAATTGTACTCGTTTTGTATTCTCTTTCAGTTATTCCTACCAAAAATGCAACATCTCACTTCTCTACTCAAATTATAGAATCCATACAGTGTGGAAGCAGGCCATTCATCTAACTTGTACTTTTAAAACAACTGACAACTTTTGCAGCAGCACAAATCATCCAAAAATCTTAACATTCCTCTGGCATTCATTACAACAAACACAAGAATGCCAGATCTACCACTGAGTCCACACCAGCCTTCCAAAGAGCATCCCAACCTGTTCCTGTAACCTTCCATATCCCATGGCTAACCAACCTAGCCTGCACATCTCTGGACACTATGGTCAATTTAGCATAGCCTTTCCACCCTATGCTACACACCTTTGGACTGTGGGAGGAAACCCCAGCACCGAGAGGAAACCTGCACAAACACGGAGAGAATGTGCAAATTCCACACAGACGGTCACCTGAGGTTGGAATGTAACCTGGGTCCCTGGAACTGACAGACAGCCGTGCTAACCACTGAGCTACCATGCAATGAAAGTTAACTGCCCCTATCCACCCACTCCACTAACATGGCTAGATACCTTCTTGATAGAATCAATATATATTACAAAATCTTGTGTCAACGTGAAGTTGGCCTGCACATGTAGTCAATCAGTCTGTTGCAAGTTATGATGTATCAAGCAGTTCAATTCCTAAGAAATGTGATTACAACATCAATGAAGGATCCCTTGCTCACATTACTCACCAGAGAACACCTTTTTGGTTTCTTTGTGGAGGTTGGAGACGGCAATCCTTGCAGCTAGAATGGCATAGTCAGGATGCTTGGTGGTCATTGTAGCAGCTGTTTCTGCTGCTAGGGTATCTAGCTCGACAGTGGTAACACCACTGTAGAGACCCTGAATCACCTTCATCGTAATCTGTGCCTGAAAGACAAGAGGAACCATCTCACCAGAAAGGCAGCACACAAATTAGTCATCCATTGGTGCACAAAAGAGACAGCAGACATCTAACTTGTACTTTTAAAACAACTGACAACTTTTGCAGCAGCTCAAATCATCCAAAAATCTTGATGTTCCTCTGGCATTCATTACAACAAACACAAGAATGCCAAATCTACCACAATTGATCATCACATGAAGTTTTACTACAGGTCAATTAGGCACCAGCTATCAAGTGTACAGAGTCACCAAATTCCTTGGAAATATAAAAAAGGATTGCAAACTCAAAACATTGATGAGATTCATTGACTGTTCAGGAAGTGCTATAAAATCTCAGGAAGGAACAAAGAAAAGTACAGCACAGTAACAGGCTCTGTTGCCCACCAAGACTGTGCTGACACACAATGCCTTTCTGAACTAAAAACTTTTACTTCTTTGCAGTCCGTGTCCCTCCATTCCCCAGATACTCCCCATATAGCGGTCAAAATACCTCCTGAAACATTGCTATTTTAGCTTCTTCCACCACTTCTTTGGACAGCACATTCCAGAGATTTACCACCCTATGGAAAAAAACTGCCTCTCATCTGCCTTAAACTTACCACCTTTTTACCTTTAACCACGTCCCCTAGTAATTAGCATTTCTACCCTACAAAAACACCACCTGTCATTTCTCCAGCCAAGTCTCCAGCCTATCTATATCCAGCTGTACCCGCTGGCAATCCTCTTCATGATCCACAGATTCCACAATCTGTGTGTGATCCACAAACTTACTGATCAGGCCACCTTTAATCTCCTTCCAATCGTTTATGCATACTACAAACAATAGGGGTTCCAGCACTGATCCCTGCTGAACAATTATATAATTATAAAGCAGGCGTTGACCTCTCTGAGAACTAAAACCAAAACACCCAAAGAGGAGCACCTCTGCCTATAATCTGTAAAAGCAAAGTGAGAAGTGCTGCAACCTGCCCTTCAGCAACTTCTTGTGGTTAAATAAATTCCTGACACTCACTTTGCAATCAACTACAAAATAATTTATCTAACTCCAGCAATGAGCAAATTAACTAAGCCCTGAACAAACCAAATAAACCCCTCTAACTGACTATACCCATGTAAAGCAAGATTCTAATGGTACGCTGTTCTAAAAAATACAAGACCGACTTATGTACTGCCAGGTTATATGTCTTCCTGAGTGCTCTGTGCCTTCTCCGTCAATTCTTCTGTCAGGAATGCCTCCTCCATCAATTCTTCTATCAGGAGTATTAGCTAGTTGTGCCATTGGTACCTTTGATATTTCAATAGCACTTTCTCTAAGGCTTAAAGGAACCCATGAGATGCAGTGATTTTCTCTTGACAACTGAGAGCTGTTAACTCTGGCAGATAGCAAGTTAGTTCTTCTATTATTGTCGAACTCTTCTTTTATACCTCTGATGACATTAATTTCTTACAATCAGATTGGTCCTAGGTTGTCAAAACCATCAAATTCAGATTTGATTGGTCCTGGGTATCTAAGTGGCTGGTTCAAATTGATTGGCTAAATTCAAAAACTTGTTATCTTGGTAAAAACTACAGCTTGGTACAAAGCTTTTAATTCAGGTGCTTTCTTTATACTTGCAAACCCCCAAGCTGCTGTTCAGACATCCATTTAAATCTCTAAGCATAGAAGAAGTACATAAACTTTTAAAAGGGATCATGCAATGCTACCCCCGACTAGCACTGTACAAACACCAAATTCTGACTCACTACCTCACAATCCACATGTACTCCACCTAACTTCAGCATCCAACAGTAACAAATCATACAATTAAAAGGAGGGCATTGGGCATGTTGTAGAACAGAGACCCTAGGGGTTCAAGTGCATAATTCTTGGAAGCGTGCATCACATGTAAATGGGGTGATTAAGGAAGCATTTAGCATGCTCACCTTCATTGCTCAGACCTTGACTATACGAGCTGGGTTGTTATGTTGATGTTGTATTGGTGGGGCCTCTTCTGGAGTACTGCGTCCACTTCTAGTCTCTGTTTTGGAAAGGATACTTCCTAAGCTATACAGGGTTCAATGTACCAGCTTGTTGGTAGGAATGGAGGGTGAGTTATGATGAGAGGCTGAATGGGCTGGGATGGTTTTCACTGGAATCTAGGAGGTTGAGAATGACTTTAACAAAGGTTTATAAAATAATGAAGGGTTTAGATAAGGTAAATGGCAGGTGTCTTTTCCTTAGGTTAGGGATTTCAAGACAAGGGGGCATGTTTAAGGTGAGGGGGAAAACGTTTAAAAAAGGTGACGGGGAATTTTTTTTCTTTTACAGAATGGTTTATATGGATTGAACTTCCAGAGAAAGTGGTGCAGGCAGGTACAGTTACAACATTCAAAAGACATTTGGATAAGTACATGAATTTAAGAAATGTTTGGAGAGATATGGGCCAAGCACAGGTGGGACTAATTTAGTTTGGGATTTATGGTTAGCGTAAACCGATTGGACCAAAGGGTTTGTCTCCAGGCAGTATGATTATGAACACCACTGATCTCCAGTCAGAAAATCATTCTTCCACCACTAGCCTGTCACCTATGGCTAAGCCAGTTCTGTATTCATTTTACCTCGCCATGGGTCCCATGGACTTTTCCTTTGTATTAGCATGCCACAAAGGACCTTGTCAAAGAGCCATAAAGACTACATCTACCGCCCTGCCGAGCTCAATTTTGTAACTTCCTGGTTCTTTCCAGCTATCTTCAATTTCCTAAAACTTATGACTACCTCCATTTCCTTTTCAACCAAGCTCTCAACTTCTCTTGCCATCCTCATCCTTCATTTTTAGTGGAGCATGTTGGTCCTGAACTCTAATCAACTGGCCTTTAAAGGACTCCCACATGCCAGTTACCCTCAAACAGCTGGACTCATCTACATTTCCCAGTTCCTGCTTAATATTGTGGCAGTTAGCCCTTCCCCAGTTCATTACTTTCACTGAGGACTACTCTTATCCTTATCCATTAGTAACTTAAAATTACAGAATTATGGTCACTGTTTCTGAAATGCACCACCACTGAGACTTCAATCACCTGACATGCAAGTGACTCACCCCTCCCTCCTACACCAGATCTTTAGCCATGCATTTAACTGTATTATCTTCCTATTCCTAGCCTCGCTGGCTAGTGGCACAGGAAGTTATCCCAAGATTACACTGATTTGGCTGTTGCTGCTCACCTCAGTCATTCCCCAACCCCTGCTATACTAACAGTTGAACAAAACCAATTTTAAGATAAGCAGACAATTTTGTATGGTGATAACAAAATGTGGAGCTGGATGAACACAGCAGGCCAAGCAGCATCTTAGGAGCACAAAAGCTGACATTTTGGGCCTAGACCCTTCATCAGAAAAGGTGGAGGGGGAGAGTGTTCTGAAATAAATAGGGAGAGAGGGAGAGGCGGATTGAAGATGGATAGAGGAGAAGATAGGTGGAGGGGACAAGAGAGTTGCAGTGGGAGAGAGATCCCCTGAGGTTTGTCCGGAGTTTGTATGGTGGCTCCTTTACACTTGTTGACATCCACGATGAGACAGATTGAGATTGTGGATTCAGATTCTACTCCAAAGACATCAACATAAAATCCAAGCTAATCCAATGCAGTGCTGAGAGAGTACTGCACCGAACGAGGACTTCCCAAAAAAACGTTAAGTTGAAGATCCATTTAGCTTCCCAGGTGGCTGCACAAGCTCCCATGAGCCAAATTTGAGAAAAAGCAGAACCTCCACACATGCCACACTGTCCACCTCAAAGAGACTGTGGTAATGCTTGTCCTTCAACATGAAAACAAATTATTCAGCCATTACCTCAATACTGTTTGAGTGTCATTTGTACACAAATAGGATCTTACATTTCCCATATGTATGAATGTCACATGTATGTATGCTGTATGTCATGTGTTGGATGTGGAGGACTTTCGGACATCCTCAGATCAGAATGCAAGCTTTACCTTAATAGGTCTGTGCTTTGCCAAGCAACGCATTTAGCCCAGTCAATCACAGAACCAACTATCAATGACTTGTTAATGATGATTTCAGATCAGTGATAACAGAAAATCAGGAAAAAGCTACTCACAGGATCTACAAAGTCAGGATTCAGGCCATAGCACAGCTTCTGTATCCGGGATGTAATCTTGTCAAACATGACCCGCTCCTGGCGACCATCTGAACAGTAAAACGTTACAAGTTTAAGCACTTCTTCATCCATTAAGCAGTCAATATCAACTGTAATTTATAAAGCTTCTTTGGCATAATGCAAAGTTTCTGATTGGCTTAAAAGGAGGAAAAGAGTCACAGAGCCAGAGAGGATTAGGAACGGAATTCCTGAGCTGCAACTGCATCAAGACAAGTTGTGAGCTTATGAGGGTACCAGTGTTAGGGAAGCAGTCTGTGGCACAGCTGTAAATGATTAATTCAGACCCAGAATTATACTGCAATTAACATGAATTGAGAGGAGGCTACTCAACTTTCAAGCCCACGGCAAATGAAATTGTAGCTATTCTTGTACTTTAACACCATTTTCCTGCACTTCTCTGTATCCTGCGATGTTTTTAATGCATACAAACTTAATGTGTAAATCTCAGTCTCTTGTACATGCTCACTGACTGAGCCTCCACAGCCCTCCTAGGTACGTAACTCCAAAGATTTATTATGCTGCATGAAGTAATCATCAGTTCAGTCTTAAACAGTCTACCCATTAGCCTGAAATAGTACCCCATCATTCGAGTCCAAGACCCTGGGGTAAACATCCTTCCTGCTTGTATTCTGTATGTTTGAATGAGATTGCCTCATTTTTCTAAACTCCAGTGACCGGAGTCCTAGCATGTTTAATCTTTCCACATAGGACAATGTCCACATCCAGGGATCCGTCCACTGAATCCATGTTGCACTCTTAATGGCAAATAAATTTTTCCTTAGATAAGGAGACCAACATTGCACAGAATAACATGAAGCAAGGGGATTTGTGGCTCAGCAATGCCAAGTTCAAGTTCCATCTACACTACACAACATGTCTAAACAGGTTGACTAAAAATAATTTAAAGGGGAGAATGAATGAGAGTTGTGTGGACAATGATGTAAGACCAAGGAGGCAGTGCCTAGAATGAATGCCTCATTTCACTGAATCAGAATTCCTACAGTGTAGAAACAGGCCCTTTGGCCCAACAAGTCCACACCGAACCTCAGAGTATTCCACCCAGACCCATCGCCCCATGACCCACGTCACATACACCTACCTCCCTGAACACTACAGGCAATTTAGCATGGCCAATTCACCTAACTTGCACATCTTTGGACTGTGGGAGGAAACTGGAGCACCCAGAGGAAACCCATGCAGGCACAGTGAGAATGTGCAAACTCCACACAAATTCCAAGGCTGGAATTGAACCCAGGTCCCCAGTGCTGTGAGGCAGCAGTGCTAACCACTGTGCCACCATGCCGCCCCCATATACAAAATAGTACAAAAATACAGAAATAGTTGCACACCAAGGCTCTACAATTGCATTAAGACAGCTTCATCCATTTGTCATAAAGAGCGTTTCCATTTTTGCTTAACTGTATCTGCCAATCAGAACCATGATTTTGAACATATCTATCAAATTGTCTCAATGCTCTCTGCACTCAGAACTATAACACCCATCTCTCTGATCAATCTATGCTGTTGAAATTCATTGAGAATGGTTGTTATAAATCTTGGGCATCTTCACTAGTACTAATTCGCGTTCTACCTTAAATGTGGTGCCAATACATGCTCGAGGATCTCCTTTAAAAATGTACCTTATTACTTTACATTGTCACCATATTCTTCAGATTAATTTTAATCACTTCCGACTTCTCTGCATTAAATTTAATCGTCCACACATCTGCTTATTCCACCAGTTTTCCCCAAGTCTTCTACAAGCTTGCTTTTCTCCTCATAGTTCACAATACATACAAGTTTTGTATCATTTCTATTGTCCTTGTAGACCCATCTCAAAATTCATATACTGAAGGTCAGAGTGAAGCCACAAGCCCAACTCTGAGGCAATCACCAGCCCGTAAACACGAAACAGAACAAACACCTCATGGGTGCCTAAACCCTAACCAAGGCCACAGAGACTCTGGGGTCTGCCACCCATTGCCCAACGTTACAAAGGTCTACTCCAGCTGGTTAAATATTGATCATCCAGCCTTGCAAATTTGTGAATACAGAGATATAACAAGAGGGTGGACAATGTTCCAATTTGTAATTTGGAACCATTTGTTTTAGAATTACTCATCTTGAATGAATTAAATCCAAGTTAAAAACTGTTCCTGGACATACTCTCAACTGACGATTTTTAAATTCTATTCATGCTTCCGAAACCGGACTCATTTCACCAGCCTCTGACCTATTTTTGTCCCTTTTCATTTGCAAGCTCAGAGCCGCTGGAATAGTTTCGCTTTGATACCCAGGGTGGGGAGTTTGACCTGAAGGCCTGCTCTCTATCTATGTCCCTCTCTCAGGCAGCTTCCTGATCTACGGCCCAGTTAAAATTTAGTCTTATGTACAAAGTTGCGGCGCGGTTTACCCAATTCCCGCCACTCTTACAATCAACTGCTTCGGCGCCAAATTCAAACTATACATAGGCGGGAGAGACGGACCGGGCAGGACATAGAACACTGTATAGAGTGGGAAGTAGAACCTGGGGATTACAAGGAGCTGCTAAAAGAGCCGAGGGAAACGCTGGAAAAGGGAATTTAATTTAAAAAATCTCACAAACCAATGGTGATTATAATCAGCGACAGGACAATTGGCTTTTAGCCCTGTTATCAGAGCGAATATTAAACATAACAGCAGACAAGCCGGTTATCAGCCTCAGTGGAATACAGAACCACAAAGCTGTAGGTTAAGAAACAGCCAGCGTCAGAGCCAGGACAGAAGTTAAACCAATTACAAGTTATATCATCTTCCCTCAGACCAGACAAAGGTCCATCTTTTGTCAGACTGGCAAGAACCTGTTCCACAGATTCTAAAGAGTCATATTGGACTGGAAACCACAACTCTTTCTGTCCCCATTGATGCTGCCAGCCCAGTTGAATTTCTCCAGTCATTTCTGTTTTTACTGCAAAAAATCTGAAATATCTTGCTTTTACATAGAGGAGCCGAGGGTGAGGGTTTACAGTGGCATTGGACCCAGTGGTCTGCTGAGCTCATCTGAAAATGTCTTTAGTAAGTACATCTCCCATTTGTACTGGCAGTGCTGGCATAACGATCAAACATATCTACACACATTCAAACAGCTGTCCACATTCTAAATATCTATGTTCCAGTTACAATGGGGACAGTCCATGTAAACATGTCACACATGAAGCTGGCGCTCCTGCTGGCAGGGGGACGTAGATGCATCGTGACATGTTTACATTGGCAGCTTCCACTACAAATGTGGACACGGATTTAAAATTGACATATTCAGAAGTTAGAAATAACATGGAAGTGAAACGAACACAATCACATACAAACAAAAATCAGGAGCTGGCCATTCAGCCCCTCGATCCTGCTGATGTACTTAAGGTCGTGGTTAACGAATTCATCAGCAACTCTGCTTCCCTCTCAGACCTTCCTTAACGGGAATCTTACCAATTTCTGTCTTACAAATATTCACGGATGCTGCTTTCCATCACCTTTTCAGGGAGAATCGCAGACTCTCAGCTGTCAGAGATAAATTTCCCTGAATTCAACTTAAAACCGGCGATCACTGGTTGCAGACTCTCCCTCGGAGGAGTTGACCCTCTCCACACACACACACACAGACAAACCCGTAAAGACCCTCAGGGTATCATGTTTCCATAAAGGTCCAACACACCGGGGTCGCCGCACCCAGCGGACCAGGTCCACAGCCTCCTTGGGGACCGGGCTGCACCCTCAGCACACATTCTCTCACCCCTTCCACACACAGGCCTTCATCCCCCACCCCCAACCCCCGGGTCAGGGTCGACACTTCCCATCCCCACCGTCGGGGTCGGGTCCACGCTATCCCCCACCCTCGGGGTCGGGTCTACATACCCCATGCCCCCAACCGCCGGGGTCAGTACCTCTCTTGATGACGAACATGTTGCTGAGGCCTGGGCGTTCTCTCTCTCTCTGCCTGTTTGCTGGAGGGCCGGAGCTAGAGCGGGGGGAGGGAGGGGAAGAAATCGGGCAGTGATCTGCTGGCGACCGAGATGTGATCCTGCGCTGATCCCCTGATGTTCAAGCGTGGGTCAGTATACGGATCGCCTTGTGATCTGGCAGTAATCGAAATCTGACCCGATCCCTCTGCCGCTCGAACTAATGCCGCGCGCGCCTTTCCCGCCGGAATATTAAACAGCGCACCCCCGGCCAATCATAACCAGCAGGGACGGCCCTCAGCCAATGAACGGTCGGGGGCCGTACCGGGTTCCGCCAGTCAGGACGGAGCCCGCTGGCCGCTGTTGCCATGGCAGCGTGCGGCCTGCCGCTGCCGGTGAAGCCTGAGCCTCGATTAGAGTGGATCCTACCTAGTTTCAGGCCCTCCCTGTCGATAGGACAAGCCACCTTCAAACAAGAGCCCAGAGTAACAACATGGGGAATTCAGGAACAAAAAGAACCACTTTCCAGCCTCTCGGACCAATTTGTTCTGACATTGTAATTAAATTCTCAGAAATTATCAGTGTGCAAACTAACATCAGACAAAGTGAGGCCTAAATTGCATTTCTCTGCACGAAAATTGAGGGAGAATGAGCTGCAAAATAAATTTAGTGGCCAGGACAGGATCTGCTCTCACGGTATACCAATGGTGAGACCCTGAGCAAAGAAGACTCATCGTAAAATCTTATAAAAGATCATTGACCTGAAACTCTGTTTCTCACTTCTCACATGTTGCCTGACCTGCTGAGAAATTTAAACTATAGTGAATCGCAATGGAAGTCACTGAAATGAACATTCCTACATGGCATTACTTTATTGACAAGAAATAGGTGCTGAAGTAGACCATTTGGACCTTTCAGGGTGTTCTGTCTCAATGCACTCATGGTCGATGGTCCTCAGTGACTTTCTCTCACAATCTCTCAACATCCAAAAGAACTCTGTCTTAAATGTACTCTGACTGAGAATCTATATGTCATAGCTGGTGTAGACCTTATGAGCCAAATGGCCTTCTGTGATGTTGTGATCTTCAACATCACTTCAATGGCATTGAATGCAAACCAGGTTCAGGGCAGGAGGAAGTATCAATGGTGACTGCGAGGGTGTATCCTCCGTGATCAGTGGCAGTGAACCAGCATGTGGAAAGGCAATTGAGAAGATTCACTCAACAGGCAGTGGTGTCCCATTCCTCATCATCACATCTCCACACAGCTGATTAAATTGTGATGCGAGGTATGTGATTTATATATATTTTATTATTTCTTTAGATTGCGAATTAGAAGTATGTGTTTGAGCAGTGTGTCTGAACGGGTTGAATCGTTAGCCTTAAGAAAAACTGAAAGAACTGTGCATGCTGTAAATCAGGAACAAAAAGTTGCCGGGAAAGCTCAGCAGGTCCCCAGGCAGGAAGTGAAGTGTTGTTCTTCTAGCTCACATTGAGCTTAACTGGAACACTGCAGCAAGCCAGAGATGGACATATTGGCCAGGGAACACAGTCGTGTGTTAATGTGGCAGGCAACTGGAAGCTCAGAGCCTTTTTTACTATAATATCCCAGTTCCCAGTGCCAATCCATGCTCTGAGCTCATATGCCTTATCAGTCAGGTCTTGTGCGTTGAATAAATGCACTTTAAACCAGAAGTCTTTTCCCTCCCTTTACTGTGCCTCTGGCTATCCTGAATAATAAACTTGCTGTCAATGGCTGATGCATTTTCCCCGATTTCTCAATGGCCCCTGCTTTATTCAGCGTTCCAAACCCCAACCTCCTGCCAAACTAGTTTAATCCCTCCTGGGTAACACTAGCAAATCTCCTCACAAAGATATTGGACCCCCTTCCAGTTCAAATGCAACCCATCTCTCTTGTGCACAGGCTACCTCCACCCCAGAAAAGATCCCAATGATTCAAGAACTGAAAACCCTGCCCCCTACACCAATTCCTCAGCCACACATTCATCTGGGATATCTCTCTATTTCTATCCTCACTGGCGCATGGCACAGAGAGTAATTTGGAGATCAGTACCCTTGAGGTCCTGTTTTTTAACTTCTCAGCTAACTCCCTACACTCATTTCGCAGGACCCCATCCCTTTGTCTATCTGTGTCATTTGTACCAAAATGCGCCCCCTTCAGAATGTTTTGCAACTGCTGAGAGAGATCCTTGACCCTGGCACCTCAGAAGCAACACACCATCCTGGTGTCTCTTCTGCCGGCACAGAATCTCCTGTCTGCCCCCTTTACAACTGAGTCTCCTAACAGTATCACACTGTCTGACTGCACCCTTTCCCCCTGAGCCTCAGAGCCACTGACCTGACTGCCGCTGCTAGCCCATGAGAGGTCATTCCCCACAACAGTATCCAAAGTGGTATACCTATTATTGAGCGGAATAGCCACAGGGGAACCCTGCACTATCTGCCATCCCCCTTTACCTCATCTGGTGGTCATCCTGCTACCTGCAGCCTGCACCTTAGGAGTGACCACTTCACTATAGCTCTTAGCAATGATGTTCTTTTTATCCCAGATGATCTAATTGCATCCAACTCCCATTCCCTGACGCGATCTGTCAGGAGCTACAGCTGGGTGCACGTCTCACAGGCGTAGCTACCAGGGACACTGGAAGTCTCCCTGATCTCCCACATCCTGCAAGAGGAGCATGCCACTGCCGTAACTGCTGCCTTCAGTCTAGACAGAAAGAAAGTAGAGTTAAGAGCCCTTACCTGCTCTTACCTGTTTCCCTGTTCAGCCTCCTCACACCGAAACCTCTCAAGCAAAGGCCTCAGCATTTCCACTCTAACACTGGCTCACTCTGTTTAATGGCTGCTCCCTTGTACACCCTTACCTTGCCAGTCATCCTACTCAGTCTTTTTTTTGGTCAGAGAAGGATGGAGGGTGGTTGGAAAACGCTAGTGTAGTGTTTCAGGTTTAACTATACCCTGACAGCAGGTTCCCTCTGGTCTACTGTACAGTCGTGACAACTGTGGCAATGTCTCCCAGAATTCTGCCATGATAACTCTCAGTCACCCTCTGCTTTGTTCCTCTTCTTCGCCGTCTCACGGAAGGTGTCCTGCAAAGCACCCCTGGACTGCAACAGTCCCAGAAGCCTGCGTACCACCACCTTCTGAAGGACAACTGGGGAAGGGCAATTATCGCTGTCCCAACTAGCAAAGCCCACATCCCACAAATGAATAAAAATAATCAAGATATAGTACAGTGATGTGAATTATGTAATGAATATTCCAGACAGAAGAAAGAATCACACATAATAGAGTGTCAAGCTGGAGGAACACAGCAGGTCAGGCAGCATCAGATGAAAAGGAAAGTTGACATTTTGGTTTTACACCCTTCATCAGGACTGGAGAGGGGGATGGGAGTTTGGAAATAAATGGGGTGGTGGAGCTGGGGGAGGTAGATTGGATGGTGACAGGTGAATGCATAAAGGGGTTGTGGAGGTAGATCATGGGAAGGGTGGGGCAGATCGTGAGAAAGAAGATGGACAGGTTGTGTCAGGTCAAGGGGGTGGAGATGAGACAGAGTGTTGGACATGGGATGAGGCCAAGGGTGGGAAGATTTTTGAAACTGGTGAATTCTATGTTGAAACCATCAGGCTGTAAGCTCCCGAGGTAGGATATGAGGTGTTGTTCCTTCAGTTTACGTGTGGCATCATTGTGACACTGGAAGAGGCCCAGGATGGGCATATCATCAAGGGAGTGGGCAGGGGGTTCGTTAAAATAGCTGGCAACTGGAAGGTGTAGTTGATTATCGCATATAGAGCACAGATGTTCCACGAATCAGTCACCGAGTCTGCACTTGGTCCCAACGATGTAGAGACCACATCGGGAGCAACGGATACAGTAGGCCATGTTAGGGGACGTAAAGGTGATTCCCTGTCAGATTTGGAAAGATCGTTTGGGGCCTTGAGCAGAGTTGAGAGGACAGGTGTAGCACCTGCTGCAGTTGCAGGGAAAGGTATGGGTGTGGTGGAGTTGGTGGTGGAGCGTGTGGAGTAAACGAGGGAGTGGCAGAGTAAGCAGTCCCTGTGGAAGGTAGGCATTGGTAGGGAAGCAAATATCCCTTTGGTGGTGGGATCTGATTGTAGGTGGCGGAGGATGATACTCTGGGTGTGGACATTGGTGGGGTGATTTTTAAGGACCAGGGCATTCTGTCCTTAGTTTTGTTGGGGGGAGGGGTTTTGAGGGCAGAAGTATGGGAAATGCAAGAGATACGGTTGAGGGCATTTTGAATCATTGAAATCACTTTGCATACTAGCCTTCATTGCTGAGACAGTTGAGTATAGGAGTTGGCGAGGCCACTGTTGGAATACTATGTACCATCTGGTCACCCTGCTGTAGGAAGGCTATTAGTAAATTGAAAACATTTATAAAGGATGTTACTGAGATTGGGGTGTTTGAGCCAAAAGGACAGGCTGGTCAGGCTGGGACCTCTTTCACTGAAGAATAGGAGGCTGAGGGGTGACCTTACAGAGTTTATAACATCACGAGGGGCATAGATAAGGTTACTAGCAAAGGTCGTTTCCCTAGGGTGGGGAAGTTCAAAATTAGAGGGAATAATTTTAAGGTGATAGAAGAAAGATTTACTAAGGAACCTGAGAAGCACCTTTTTCACAAGAGTGTAGTTCTTATGTGAGATGAACAGCCAGAGGAAGTGGTAGATGCAGTTATAGCGACATTTAAAAGACATTTGGACAGGTACATGAATAGGAAATGTTTAGAGGAATATGGGCCAAATGCAGCAAGTGGGACTAGTTTAGTTTGGAAAACATGGTCAATATGGACTGGTTGGATTGAAGGGTCTGTTTCTGTGCTGTATGACTCTATAAAGGTAATATTAATAGAGGGATCGAATTCTGGAACCAAGAGGTTATGGTGAAGCTGTACAAAGTGCGGCCGCACTTGGAGTATTGTATACAGTTCTGGTCACCGCATTATAAGAAGGATGTGGAAGCTCTGGAAAGGGTGCAGAGGAGATTTACTAGGATGTTGCCTGGTATGGAGGGAAGGTCTTACGAGGAAAGGCTGAGGGACTTGAGGCTGTTTTCATTAGAGAGAAGAAGGTTGAGAGGTGACTTAATTGAAACTTATAAAATAATCAGAGGGTTCGATAGGGTGGATAGGGAGAGCTTTTTTCCTAGGATGGTAACGGCGAGCACGAGGGGGCATAGCTTTAAATTGAGGGGTGAAAGATATAGGACAGATGTCAGAGGTAGTTTCTTTACTCAGAGAGTAGTAAGGGAATGGAACGCTTTGCCTGCAACGGTAGTAGATTCGCCAACTTTAAGTACATTTAAGTCGTCGTTGGATAAGCGTATGGACGTACATGGAATAGTGTAGGTTAGATGGGCTTGACATCAGTATGACAGGTCGGCACAACATCAAGGGCCGAAGGGCCTGTGCTGTAATGTTCTATGTTCTATGTCATGGACTATACTCAGGACAGTGTGTTCTTAATGGTAGTGAAAGAAATAGAATATGAAACAGAAATATTAGAGCAATGAGACCAAGAATCGGAAATTGAAATTCTGTAGTTGATCCTCCATCAGCTTAGAAAGCATGGATGTGCTAAAAGGTTACATGTTTTACTTTCCAAAAAGGGGCGTAGAAATAATAAATCAGTTTGCGGGAATAGGCCAGAAAAAAATATTTTGGATGTTCATAATGTTAAAGTATCCCACATTAGTAATACCGAACCTGGAGTATTGCACACAATTTTGAGCACCTTTCTTGAAAAGGAATGGAATTGTATTGGAGATAATGAGAACTGCAGATGCTGGAGAATCCAAGATAACAAGGTGTGGGGCCGGATGTACACAGCAGGCCAAACAGCATCTCAGGAGCATAAAAGCTGATGTTTCAGGCCCAGACCCTTCATTAGAAAAGCTTTTCTGATGAAGGGTCCAGGCCCAAAACGTCAGCTTTTCTGCTCCTAAGATGCTGCTTGGCCTGCTCTGTTCATTCAGCCCCACACCTTGTTATCTTGGAATTGTATTGGAGACAGTTCAGAAAAAAAATTACTGGATTGATTACAGAAATGAAAAGTTTGTCATATGGAGAGTGACTGAGCAGTTTAGGTCTGTATTCTCTGGAATTTAGAAGAATGAGAGGAGATCTAATTGAGGCACATAGGATGCACAGTGGATTGACAAAGTAGACGTGGAGGGAATGTTTCTCATGTAGGACAATCTAGAACAGGGGGTCATTGTTTTAGGGTAAGGGGTAGCAGGTTCAGAACAGAGAGATGGATAAATTACATCCCTCAAATGGTTGTGGATCTATTGAATTCATTACCTCAGTGTGCTGGATGCTAGGACATTGAGTATATTTAAGGAGGAATTTTTAAATTAGCAATGGGTTGAAAGGTTATGGAGAGCGGACAGGAAAGTGAAGTTGAAGACAAGATAAGATCATCCATCATCGTATCAAACGGAAGACCAGGCTCGAGGGGATGAATTGCCGAATCCTGCTTCTAGTTCTTACGTGAGGGATGCATTACGTATAAGACAGTAAAAGGTGGCATTGCCACAGTCATAGCAGACAATAGAGGTGCTATCTCATTAGAGACTAACAATGAGTGGATGTTTAACTTGAATGTCACTGTGCCTCAGGCAAGGGAAGAAGTTTTAAAGGAGAGCCCTTCATGATAACCTCAACCAGCCCAGTAATTGAACCCACGGTAGGCCTGACTCTGCATTAGTAAACCAGCTGTCCAGACAACTAACCTATCAGATTCTCACACCTGGGACTTGAACCTACAGCTTAGCCAAACACTAAGTGAGACAGAAAAGTGAACTGTCTGATGTTTGAGTACTGTAATGGAAGTGTTTTTGAGATTAGTATGATTGTATTTTCAGTGTCATTTGAAACTTTTAAACTCGTATTATATGTAAATAGTTTGGTTTATTCTGTTTTATTACAATTTCTTTTGTGAATTAATTTTCTGTTTTATTGTTAAACCCGAATCTGCAGTATTGTGTGTTTGTTTCAGTGAAAGTCCACCTTGTTAAAAGCAAAATGAATTATGAACAAAAGCAAAAATTGCTTCAGAAACTCCAGAGTTCTGACGAAGGGTCACTGGACCCAAAACGTTTACTTTGTTTCTCTCACCACAGATGTTGTCAGATGTGCTGAGTTCCTCCAGCAATTCCTGTTTTCGTTTCAGATTACCAGCATCCCCAGTTTTTTGTTTACATCACCTATCAAGCCAGATTCCGGATCAGACTTGTCCAGTAATAACATCAGCTGAGATCATAAAAGATTGAACATTCGATTTCCTGTTCCAGCACATGATTGGAAACAAAGTTCCAGTGAAATTCAGGTTTTTGGGAACTTGTGAGCTAATGGAGAGCTACACCAAGTCCTAGGAAATTGCAGCTGGTGTTTTCTGCAAAAATTAAAGAATGAGAAACATGTTGATATGACTGAACTACATATCACCAAATCCCAACAGTGTGGAAATAGGCCCTTTGGCCCAAAAAGTCCATATCAACCCTCACAGCATCCCACCCAGACCCATCCCACATGCCCACCAAATCTACATATTCCTGGACACTATAGGCAACTTAGCATGGCCAATCCACCTAGCCTGCACATCTTTGGACTGTGGGAGGAAACCCATGCAGACACAGGGAGAATGTGCAGACTAGACACATACAGTCACCCGAGAGTGGAATCGAACCTGGGTCCCTGGCGCTGTGAAGCAGCCGTGCTAACCACTGAGCCACTGTCACCCCAATGTTGAAACCAAACAGAGATCAGAGATTCCTGAACATAACTTAGTGGAGAGCTTTCCTATCTGTAAATTGGAAGGTTGTGAGTTTAGTTCCTGCTCCAGTAATTTAAATGCAGCGCCAAAGGAACACTGCGCTGCTAAAGGTCCTGACTTTCAGATGAGATGTTGAAGTGAGAGCCCAGCTGCCCTGGAGACAATAAGAATGGCCAATGCTGGAAGCCAGAGTCTATAGGTGTGAGGCTGGAAAAGCACAGCAGGTCAGGCAGCATCAGACCCTCCGATGGTGTCTGCCTTCAGATAGGCTCATAGGGCGGTATTTCAAAGAATGGAGTTGGGGGTGTGGGATGACTGGGGCCAATATTTATCGCTCAAAACGATACTGAGTTAATGAGGAATAAAAAATAAATGACATGTTTACTAGTGATACCTGAAACCTGGCAAAGAATTATATTAAAGCATCATTGTTGTTAATGAGATCCTGTTGGGCACAAATTGCCTGCAGTGTTTTCTGAACTGCAACGATAACTACATTTGACAATAACAATGGTGTGAAACCATTTGGGGATAACCTAAGATTGAGAACACGTGAAGGACAACAAATTCTTTCTCTCATGTTTGATGAGTGCCCAGAGGCCAATTGGCATCCATTCTGCATCCAGACTTCAGACATTTGTCTCCCAACAGGGCTAGATGATCAGCAATGCAAACCAGTCATAGCACCTCACTCGGATCAGCTATTTCATTAGATACTTGGGATTCAAAGAACACAGAACAAAGAAAATTACAGCACAGGAACAGACCCTTCAGCTCTCCAAGCCTGCGCCAATCTAGATCCTCTGTCTAAACCTGTCGCCTATTTTCCAAGGATCTGTATCCCTCTGCTCCCCTGCCCATTCATGTATCTGTCTAGATACATATTAAATAACTCTATCATGCCCGCCTCTATTACCTCCGCTGGCAACGCATTCCAGGCACCCACCACCTTCTGCATGGAACTTTCCATGCATAGCTCCCTTAAACTTTTCTCCTCTCACCTTGAAATCGTAACCCCTAATAATTGAGTCCCCAACTCTGCGAAAAGCTTCTTGCTATCCACCCTGTCTATATCCCTCATGATTTTGTAGACCTCAATCAGGTCCCCCCTCAACCTCCATCTTTCCGATGTAAATAATCTAAATCTACTCAACCTCTCTTCATAGCTAGCACCCTCCATACCAGGCAACATCCTGGTGAACCTCGTGTGCACCCTCTCCAAAGCATCCACATCCTTTTGGTAATGTGGTGACCAGAACTGTACACAGTACTCCAAATGTGGCCGAACCAAAGTCTTATACAACTGTAACATGACCTGCCAACTCTTGTACTCAATGCCCCGTCTGATGAATGAAAGCATGCCGCATGCCTTCATGAGCACTCTATCGACCTGTGTTGCCACCTTCAGGGTACAACGGACCTGAACACTCAAATCTCTCTGTGCATCAGTTTTTCCCCAGGGCTTTTCCATTTATAGTTTGCTCTTGAATTGAATCTTCCAAAATGCATCACCTCGCATTTGCTTGGATTGAACTCATCTGTCATTTCTTTGCACAACTCTCGAATCTATCTATATTCTGCTGCGTTCTCTGACAGTCCCCTTCATCTGCTACTCCACCAATCTTAGTGTCACCTACAAACTTGCTAATCAGACCTTGTATACCTTCCTCCAGATCATTTATGTATATCCCAAACAACAGTGGTCCCAACACGGATCCCTGTGGAACACCACTGGTCACAGTTCTCCAATTTGAGAAACCCCCTTCCACTACAACTCAGTCTCCTGTTGCCCAGCCAGTTCTCTATCCATCTAGCTAGTACACCCTGGACCCCGTGCAACTTCATTTTCTCCATCAGCCTGCCATGGGGAACCTTATCAAACGCCTTACTGAAGTCCATGTATATGACATCTACAGCCCTCCATCATCTATCAACTTTGTCACTTCTTCAAAGAATTCTATCAAGTTGGTAAGACATGTCCTTCCCTGCACAAAACCATGCTGTCTATCACTAATAAGCCTATTTTCTTCCAAATGTAAATAGATCCTATTCCTCAGGATCTTCTCTAGCAGCTTTCCCACCACAGCTCTGTAATTACCTGGGTTATCCCTGCTACCCTTCTTAAACAAGTGGACAACATTAGCAATCCTCCAGTCATCCGGGACCTCACCCATGCTCAAGAATGCTGCAAAAATATCTATTAAGGTCCAGCTATTTCCTCTCTCACTTCCATCAGTAACCTGGGATAGATCCCATTTGGACATGGGGACTTGTCCACCCTAATGCCTTTTAGACTACCCAATACTTCCCCACTCCCTATGCCGACTTGACCTAGAGTAACAAACATCTATCCCTAACCTCAACGTCTGTCATGTCCCTCTCCTCGGTGAATGCCGACGCAAAGTACTCATTAAGAATCTCACTCATTTTCTCTGACTCCTCGCATAACTTCCCTCCTTTGTCCTCGAGTGGGCCACCCCTTTCTCTCATTACCCTCTTGCTCCTTACATATGAATAAAAGGGTTTGGGATTTTCCTTAACCGTGTTTGCTAAAGATACTTCATGACCCCTTTTAGCCCTCTTAATTCCTCGTTTCAGATTGGTCTTACTTTCCCAATGTTCTTCCAAAGCTTTGTCTGTTTTCAGTTGCCTAGACCTATGTATGCTTCCTTTTTCCTCTTTGCTAGTCTCACAATTTCACCTGCCATCCATGGTTCCCTCATCCTGCCTTTTCTATCCCTCATTTTCACAGGGACATATCTGTCCTGGACTCTAATCAACCTCTCTTTAAAAGCCTCCCACATATCAAATGTGAATTCACCCTCAAACAGCTGCTCCCAATTCATATTCCCCAGCTCCTGCCAAATTTTGCTATCGTTGCCCCCCCCCCCCCTCAGTTTAGCACTCTTTCTTCAGGACCATTCTTGTCTTTGTCTATGAGTATTCTAAAACTTACAGAATTGTGATCACTATTCCCAGAGTAATCCCCTACTGAAACTTCAATCACCTGGTCGGGCTCATTCCCCAACACCAGGTCCAGTATGGTCCCTTCCCGAGTTGGACTATTTACATACTGCTGTATAAAACCTTCCTGGATGCTCCTGACAAATTCTGCTCCATCTTAACCCCTAACACTAAGTCAATCCCAGTTGGGAAAATTAAAATCTCCCCTCACCACCACCCTGTTGCTCCTACATCTTTCTATAATCTGTTGGCATATTTGTACCTCTGTCTCATGCTTGCTGTTGGGAGGCCTGTAGTACAGACCCAACATTGTTACTGCATCCTTCCTATTTCTGAGCTCAGCCCATATTGCCTCACTGCTCGAGTCCTCAATTGTGCCCTCGTTCAGCACAGCTGTGATACAAAGAACAAAGAACAAAGAAAATTACAGCACAGGATCAGGGCCTTCGGCCCTCCAAGCCTGCACCGATCAAGATCCTCTGTCTAACCTGTCATCTATTTTCTAAGGATCTGTGTCCATTTGCTCTCTGCCCATCCATGTACCTGTCCAAATATATCTTAAAAGACGCTAACGTGTCTGCGTCTACCACCTCCGCTGGCAACGCATTCCAGGCACCCACCACCCTCTGTGTAAAGAACTTTACACGCATATCTCACTTAAACTTTCCTCCTCTCACTTTGAACTCATGACCCCTAGTAATTGAGTCCCCCACTGTGGGAAAAAGCTTTTAGCTATCCACCCTGTCTATACCCCTCATGATTTAGTAGACCTCAATCAGGTCCCCCTCAATCTCCGTCTTCCTAATGAAAATAATCCTAATCTACTCAACTTCTCTTCATAGCTAGCACCCTCCATACCAGGCAACATCCTGGTGAACCTCCTCTGCACCCTCTCCAAAGCATCCACATCCTTTTGGTAATGTGGCAACCAGAACTGTACACAGTACTCCAAATGTGGCCGAACCAAAGTCCTATACAACTGCAACATGACCTGCCAACTCTTGTACTCAATACCCCGTCCAATGAAGGAAAGCATGCTGTATGCCTTCTTGACCACCCTATTGACCTGCGTTGTCACCTTCAGGGAACAATGGACCTGAACACCCAGATCTCTCTGTTCATCAATTTTCCTCAGAACTTTTCCATTTACTGTATAGTTCGCCCTGGAATTTGATCTTCCAAAATGCATCACCTCGCATTTGCCTGGATTGAACTCCGTCTGCCATTTATCTGCCCAACTCTCCAGCCTATCTATATTCTGCTGTAATCTCTGACAGTCCCCTTCACTATCTGCTACTCCACCAATCTTAGTGTCATCTGCAAACTTGCTGATCAGACCACCTACACCTTCCTCCAAATCATTTACATATATCACAAACAACAGTGGTCTCAGCACAGATCCCTGTGGAACACCACCAGTCACAGGTCTCCAATTTGAGAAACTCCCTTCTACTACTACTCTCTGCCTCCTGTTGCCAAGCCAGTTTTTTTATCCATCTAGCTAGCACACTTTTTGACCACCCCTTATACCTCCCTCTCTATCCTGCCTGAAGCATCTATATCCCAGGATATTTAGTTGCCAATCTTGCTCTTCCCTCAACCAAGTCTCAGTAATAGCAATAACATCATACTCCCAGGTACTAATCCAAGCCCTCAGCTTATCTGCCTTACCTACTACACTTCTCACATTAAAACAAATGCTCCTCAGACCACCTGCCCCTTTGCATTCATCATCTGCTTTCTGCCTACTCTTCACTTTCATCACTGACTTTATTATGTAGTTCCTTACGGGCTTTACTTAATACCTCCTTACTGTCTACTAACCTCATTTGGTTCCCATCCCCCTGCCACATTAGTTTAAGCCCTCCCCAACAGTGTTAGCAAGAGCACCCCGTCGGACATTGGTTCCAGTCCTGCTCAGGTGCAGACCATCCGATTTATAATAGTCCCAACTCCCCCAGAACCGGTCCCAATGTCCCAAAAATCTGAAACCTTCCCTCCTGCGCCATGCCTCAAGCCACTCATTTATTCTGCCTATTCTTTCATTTCTACTCTAAGTAGCATGTGGCACTGGTAGTAACCTGAGATTACTACTCTGAAGTCCTACTTTTTAAACTTGGCTCCTAACTCCCTAAATTCTGCTGGTAGGACCTCATCCTGTTTATTAGACCATAAGACCATAAGACATAGGAGTGGAAGTAAGGCCATTCAGCCCATCAAGTCCACTCCACCATTTAAATCATGGCTGATGGGCACTTCAACACCACTTCCCTGCACTCTCCCCGTAGCCTTTGATTCCTTTTGAGATCAGGAATTTGTTGATCTCTGCCTTGAAGGCATCCAACGTCCCGGCCTCCACTGCACTCTGCGGCAATGAATTCCACAAGCCCACCACTCTCTGGCTGAAGAAATGTCGTCTCATTTCAGTTTTAGATTTACCCCCTCTAATTTTAAGGCTGTGCCCACGGGTCCTAGTCTCTCCGCCTAACGGAAACAACTTCCTAGTGTCCACCCCTTCTAAACCATACATTATCTTGTAAGTTTCTATTAGATCTCCCCTCAACCTTCTAAACTCTAATGAGTACAATCCCAGGATCCTTAGCCGTTCAGCATATGTTAAACCTACCATTCCAGGGATCATCCGTGTGAATCTCCCCTGGACACACTCCAGGGCTAGTATGTCCTTCCTGAGGCGTGGGGCCCAAAATTGGACACAGCATTCTAAATGGGGCCTAACTAGAGCCTTATAAAGCCTCAGAAGCACATCGCTGCTTTTATATTCCAACCCTCTTGAGATAAACAACAACATTATATTCGCTTTCTTAATTACGGACTCTACCTGCAAGTTAACCTTTAGAGAATCCTGGACCAACACTCCCAGATCCCTTTGCACTTCTGATTTGCGAATTTTCTCACCGTTTAGAAAATAGTCTATGCCTGTATTCTTTTTTCCAAAGTGCAAAACCTCACATTTACTCACATTGAATTTCATCAGCCATTTCCTGGACCAGTCTCCTAAACTGTCTAAATCTTTCTGCAGCTTCCCCACCTCCTCAGTACTACCTGCCTGTCCGCCTATCTTTGTATCATTGGCAAACTTCGCCAGAATGCCCCCAGTCCCTTCATCCCGATCATTAATATATAAAGGTGAACAGCTGTGGCCCCAACACTGAACCCTGCGGGACACTACTCATCACTGGTTGCCATTCCAAAAAAGAGCCTTTTATCCCAACTCTCTGCCTTCTGTCAGACAGCCAATCCTCAATCCAAGCCAGTAGCTCACCTCGAACACCATGGGCCCTCACCTTGCTCAGCAGCCACCCGTGAGGCAGCCTATCAAAGGCCTGTTGGAAGTCTAGATAGATAACATCCACTGGGTTTCCCTGGTCTAATATACTTGTTACCTCTTCAAAGAATTCTAACAGATTTGTCAGGCACGACCTCCCCTTACTAAATCCATGCTGACTTGTTCTAATCTGACCCTGCACTTACAGGAATTTAGAAATCTCACATTTGACAATGGATTCTAGAATTTTACCAACTACCGAGGTTAGGCTAATCGGCCTATAATTTTCCATCTTTTGCCTTGATCCTTTCTTAAACAAGGGAGTTACAACAGCAATTTTCCAATCATCCGGGACTTTCCCTGACTCCAGTGACTTTTGAAAGATCACGACCAAAGCCTCCGCTATTTCCTCAGCCACCTCCCTCAGAACTCTAGGATGTAGCCCATCGGGGCCAGGAGATTTATCAATTTTTAGACCCTTTAGCTTTTCTAGCACTTCCTCTTTTGTAATGCCTACCGTACTCAACTCTGCCCCCAGCTCTCCCTAATTGTTGGCATACTAATGTCTTCCACTGTGAAGACTGACGCAAAGTACTTATTAAGTTCTTCAGCTATTTCCTTATCTCCCATCACTAGCCTTCCAGCATCAATTTGGAGCTGCCCAATATCTATTTTTGCCTCTCGTTTGTTTCGTATGTATTGAAAGAAGCTTTGACTATCATTTCTAATATTACGAGCTAGCCTACCTTCATATATGATCCTCTCCTTCCTCATTGCTCTCTTTGTTATCCTCTGTCTGTTTTTGTAGCCTTCCCAATCTTCTGATTTCCCAGTGCTCTTGGCCACTTTATAGGCTGTCACTTTTTCTTTGATATATTTCCTGATTTCCTTTGTCAGCCATGGCTGTCTAATCCCACCCCGGATAATCTTCCTTTTTCTTTGGGATGAAGCTCTGTACTGTGTCCTCAATTACACCCAGAAACTCCTGCCATTGGTCTACTGTCTTCCCCGCTAGGCTCTGCTTCCAGTCGATTTTCGTCAATTCCTCTCTCATGCCCCTGTAATTACCTTTCTTTAACTGTAACATCATTACATCCGATTTTGCCTTCTCTCTTTCAAACTGCAGACTGAACTCTACCATATTATGATTGCTGCTTTCTAAGTGTTCCCTTACTTTAAGGTCTTTTATAAAGTCTGGCTCATTACATAGCACTAACTCCAGAATAGCCTGCTCCCTTGTGGGCTCCATCACAAGCTGTTCCAAAAAGCCATCCTGCAAACATTCCATGAATTCCCTTTCTTTGGATCCACCAGCAACATTATTTCATCCAATCCACCTGCATATTGAAGTCCCCCATGATCACCGTGACCTTGCCTTTCTGACATGCCCTATTTATTTCTCGGCGCATCTTGCGCCCCTGGTCCTGATCACTGTTAGGAGGTCTGTACATAACTCCCATTACAGTTTCTTTGCCTTTGTGGTTCCTCAACTCCACCCGCACAGACTCCACATCCTCTGACCCTATGTCATTTAGTGCCGTAGATTTAATTCCATTCTTAACTAACAAGGGAACCCCACCCCCTCTGCCCACCTCCCTGTCTTTTCGATATGTTGTGAATCCTTGGATGTTTAACTGCCAGTCCTGAGCTCCCTGCAACCCTGTCTCTGTGATGCCTACCACATCATAATCATTCAAGAGGATTTGTGCTGTTAATTCATCTACTTTGTTGCGAATACTACGAGCATTTAGATAAAGTGTGTCTTAATGCTAGCTTTCTTATAATTATTAGAGAGGTTGGAAATCCCAAGATGTCTTAAGCTATCCTTCCTTTTTGCTGCATTCCTAGACTGCCTCGAGCTTAAATCCACCTGTACACATGCTATCCTGTTGCTTATCTTTCCATTTAACTCCATACTCCCTGTCTCTTTCACTTTCCCTTCCCCCCCCCCAACTCAGAAGTTTAAAGTCCTACTGATCACCCTATTTATCCTTTTCGCTAGAACACTGGTTCCAGATCAGTTCAGGTGGAGACCGTCCCGACGGTACAGATCCCCCCCGGTTCCAAAACTGATGCCAATGCCCCATGAAATGGAATCCCTCTTTCCCACACTAATCCCTTAGCCACACGTTTACTTCCCTAACTTTCTTTTCCCTGTGCCAGTTGGCACGTGGCTCGGGCATTAATCCGGAGATTATGACCCTTGAGGACTTGTACTTCAATTTCTTTCCTAGTGCTTGATAATCCCTGAACAGGTCCTCTACCCTAGCTTTGTCTATGTTGTTAGTCCCAACGTGGAACACAACAACTGGATCCTCCCCCTCCCGCTCCAATATCCTTTCAACCCGGTTGGAGATGTCCTGCATCCTGGCACCGGGCAGGCAACACACCATGCGGGACTCCCGATCCGGCTTGCATAGGATACTATCTGTCCCCCTAATTATAGAATTCCCTCTAACAACTACCTGTCTTTTTGCTCCCCCCTCTTGAATGGCCTTCTGCACCAGGGTGCCGTGGTTAGCTGGCTCATCCTGTCCACAGTCCTTTTCCTCAGCCATACAGGGAGCAAGAATCTCATACCTGTTGGTCAAGGTCAAGGGCTGAGGCTCCTGCACTCCTGAACACTGAATCCCTCTACCTGCCTCACTTACAGTCACACCTTGTCCCTGAACACTTTCTGAATTTGAGTTATTTAGTCTACCGGGTGTGACTGCCTCCTGAAACAAAGTGTCCAGGTAACTCTCCCTCTCCCGGATGTGCCGCAGAGTTTGAAGCTCAGATTCCAGATCATTTACTCTGATCCGGAGTTCTTCCAGCAACCAGCACTTGCTGCAGATGTGGTGGCTGCGGTTCACAATGGGATCAGCCAGCTCCCACATCATACAGCTACAGCACATCACCTGTCCAGCCATTACTACTTATTTAGTTAACTTTTACAATTTATGTATTAAATGCTTTCTAGTACTTCTCTACTACACTCTTTTTCAATTAAGCAATTAAACTTTTAATAAGTTACACAATACACAAGGATATAAATTGAAAAGCCTTACCTTAACAACACACGAGAGTCCTTCTTGGTTAGAGCTCCCGCTCTTTCTGCTGCTGGAACAGGAATGGAGGGCTCTGACGGTCAAGGTAGGTATTTGCTAATCTTTAAAGCAGAGACTCATCCACCTGTAGGCCTCTGATCGATGCTCCCGCTCTTCCTGCTGTGAGTCTGTGGACTTTTAATTAGGTTAGATGAGGAGGGAGGGAGACCCTACTGTGTAGGACCTGGGGCTTCGAGGCAAGTGTTTAAATAACGGTCGCTTACCTTCCCAACTGCCTCTCGGCTCCGACTTCACTTCCGCCCGGCTCCCACCGCTCTCCGCTGAAGAAAAGCTTATATCATTGGTGCCTATATGCACCATGACAGCTGGGTCTTTATCCTCCCCCTTTTAAAATGTCCTGCATTCGATCTGAGACATCCCTGACCCGTGTACCTGGGAAGCAACATACCATTCAGGAGTCTTGATTTTGACCACAGAAGCGTCTATCTACTTCCCTTCCAATCAAATCCCCGATGACTAAAGCACTTCCACTCTTTTTCCCGCCCTTCTGTACAGCAGAGCCAGCCACACTGCCATGAACCTGGCTACTGCTGCCTTCCCCTGGTGAGCCATCTCCTCAAACAGTATCATAAGACCATAAGACATAGGTGTGGAAGTAAGGCCATTCGGCCCATCAAGCCCACTCTGGCATTTAAATCATGGCTGATGGGCATTTCAACTCCACTTCCCTGCACTCTCCCCATAGCCCTTGATTCCTTGTGAGATCACAAATTTGTCGATCTCTGCCTTGAAGGCATCTAACGTCCCGGCCTCCACTGCACTCCGTGGCAATGAATTCCACAAGCCCACCACTCTCTGGCTGAAGAAATGTCGTCTCATTTCTGTTTTAAATTCACCCTCTAATTTTAAGGCTGTGCCCATGGTTCCTAGTCTCCCCACCTAATGGAAATAACTTCCCAGCGTCCACCCCTTCTAAGCCATACAAAATGGTTTACCTGTTTAGGAGGGAGATGACCGCAGGGGACACCTGCACTGCCTTCTTGCTTTTTCTCTGCCTTTTGGTCACCCAATCCCTTTCTCCCTCAGTAATCCTAATCTGCGGTGTGACCAATTTGCTAAACGTGCTATCCGCGACTTCCTCAACATCGTGGATGCTCCAGAGAGTTAGTCCATCTGCAGCTCCAGAGCCATCATGCGGTCCACCAAGAGCTGCAGCTGGACGCACTTCCTGCATTCCTTTTAATTCATTTATCCAGTTACAGTGCCAGGCTTTTCACTCAGCAACTGTGAAGGAATAGCAATACACAGCAGATTTTCTCTCCACCGGCACCTATTGGACCAGGTGTGTGCTAGTTGATTAAACATTCCAGTTGATCAAGAGGTCCACCTAATCAATATGAAAACATTAAGTAATAAAAACGTAATGCAGGGAATAAACACATCACTGTTGTACTTTATTTACAGCATAAATCACTTAAATACTAATGCAACCTTGCCTTAAACTTACCAGCAGATGCTTTTCACTCGTACCCTCAACTGACTACTCAGATTTTACAGAGACTGAAGTAAGACAAGACTTTTGGTTATTTGAGGTATATAATTTGTGCTGGTTTATCAAGAATACTTGTTTATAAGGTGCTAGTTAAAACAAAGTTTGCTGTAGTTCTAAGTCAGGATGGTGTATGGCTTGGAGAGGAATTCCCTGGTGATGGTGTTCCCATGCACCTTGCCCTTGCCCTTGTCCTTCCAGGTAGTAGAGGTTGCAGGTTTAGAGGTGCTGTCAGAGAGGTCGTGGTGGAGTTCCTGCTGTACATTTGTTATGGTAAACACCGCAGTCACTGAATGTCGATGATGAAGGGAATACCAATGTAGAGGTTGCAGGTTTAGAGGTGCTGTCAGAGAGGTCGTGGTGGAGTTCCTGCTGTACATTTGTTATGGTAAACACCGCAGTCACTGAATGTCGATGATGAAGGGAATACCAATGTAGAGGTTGCAGGTTTAGAGGTGCTGTCAGAGAGGTCTTGGTGGAGTTCCTGCTGTACATTTGTTATGGTAAACACCGCAGTCACTGAATGTCGATGATGAAGGGAATACCAATGTAGAGGTTGCAGGTTTAGAGGTGCTGTCAGAGAGGTCTTGGTGGAGTTCCTGCTGTACATTTGTTATGGTAAACACCGCAGTCACTGAATGTCGATGATGAAGGGAATACCAATGTAGAGGTTGCAGGTTTAGAGGTGCTGTCAGAGAGGTCTTGGTGGAGTTCCTGCTGTACATTTGTTATGGTAAACACCGCAGTCACTGAATGTCGATGATGAAGGGAATACCAATGTAGAGGTTGCAGGTTTAGAGGTGCTGTCAGAGAGGTCGTGGTGGAGTTCCTGCTGTACATTTGTTATGGTAAACACCGCAGTCACTGAATGTCGATGATGAAGGGAATACCAATGTAGAGGTTGCAGGTTTAGAGGTGCTGTCAGAGAGGTCTTGGTGGAGTTCCTGCTGTACATTTGTTATGGTAAACACCGCAGTCACTGAATGTCGATGATGAAGGGAATACCAATGTAGAGGTTGCAGGTTTAGAGGTGCTGTCAGAGAGGTCGTGGTGGAGTTCCTGCTGTACATTTGTTATGGTAAACACCGCAGTCACTGAATGTCGATGATGAAGGGAATACCAATGTAGAGGTTGCAGGTTTAGAGGTGCTGTCAGAGAGGTCGTGGTGGAGTTCCTGCTGTACATTTGTTATGGTAAACACCGCAGTCACTGAATGTCGATGATGAAGGGAATACCAATGTAGAGGTTGCAGGTTTAGAGGTGCTGTCAGAGAGGTCGTGGTGGAGTTCCTGCTGTACATTTGTTATGGTAAACACCGCAGTCACTGAATGTCGATGAAGAAGGGAATACCAATGTAGAGGTTGCAGGTTTAGAGGTGCTGTCAGAGAGGTCGTGGTGGAGTTCCTGCTGTACATTTGTTATGGTAAACACCGCAGTCACTGAATGTCGATGATGAAGGGAATACCAATGTAGAGGTTGCAGGTTTAGAGGTGCTGTCAGAGAGGTCGTGGTGGAGTTCCTGCTGTACATTTGTTATGGTAAACACCGCAGTCACTGAATGTCGATGAAGAAGGGAATACCAATGTAGAGGTTGCAGGTTTAGAGGTGCTGTCAGAGAGGTCGTGGTGGAGTTCCTGCTGTACATTTGTTATGGTAAACACCGCAGTCACTGAATGTCGATGATGAAGGGAATACCAATGTAGAGGTTGCAGGTTTAGAGGTGCTGTCAGAGAGGTCGTGGTGGAGTTCCTGCTGTACATTTGTTATGGTAAACACCGCAGTCACTGAATGTCGATGATGAAGGGAATACCAATGGAAGGTAGTGGTTGTGGTGCCAATCAAGTGCTGCTTTGTCCTAGATGCTGTTAACCTTCCCGAGTGTTGTTAGAGTCACACACATCTAGGCAAGTGAGGTGTATTCCCTCACACTCCTGACTTGCACCTTGTAGGTTGAGACAGGCTTTGGGAAAATAAGAGGTGAGTTAATTATTCCTAGTTTCTGGCCCCATGTGGTCATAATATTTATATGGCTGGTCCAGTTCAGCTTCTGGTCAGTGGTAACCCCATTGTTGATACTATGGGAATTCAGTGTTGATAATGCCATTGAATGTCAAGAGGTGATGGTTGGACATGGGAAACAAAAGGCATACCTCATTAAATCCTGAAGACTGGTGCTATTAAACTGTTACCTCAGGACATTTTTTTCCTCTTCCCTTAGCACCAAGGCTTTTTTTTTGTTTGTATTGTCTGTCTTGTGTATAGGGATTTCTTCAAAGGGGATTTTCTTTTTCTATTCATTTCGTGGGATGTGGGTGTCACTAGCTGGGCCAGCCTTTCTTGCTCATCCCTAGTTGTCCTTGAGAAGGTGTTGGTGACCTGCCTTCTTGAACTGTTGACCCACAATGCTACTAGGGAGGGAGTTCCAGGATTTTGACCCTGTGACAGTGAAGGAAAGGCAATATATTTCCAAGTCAGGATGGTGAGTGACTTGGAGGGGAACTTGGAGGTGGTGGGGGTGCTCCCATATATCTGCTGCCCTTGTCCATCTAGATGGAAGTAGTTGTGGGCTTGGAAGGTGCTGCCTGAGGATCTTTGTGAGTTTTAACTCAAAGTTAATGTCAACACACCGTTCATTAAAATTTATTTATTTGGAATAAATAGTAGTTCTTATTAAGTACAGAAACCCAGTCAGTGTTTGTGTATGTTGTTTACTTGTTTATGTTAATTTGAGCCTTTCAGTCAGGTAAATTGAGCCTGTGCGTATTTTGATTGAATCTTTAACTTCTGGAATAACAGGGCTCGATTTTCAGAGCACTACCCTGACTGAGCATCAGTGAGTTGGATAAGCTAAGCAAGTGCTGCTTGATAGTACTGGTGATGACACCTTTCAGCTAATGCTCCCTCTAAGCTAAGCATACAAAGTGGCATCCGTGATGCTGGGAACCTGAGGAGGCAGTGTTGGATCATCCACTCAGAACTTTTGGCTGAAGTCTGGAGCAAATATTTCAGCCTTATCTTTGTAATGACATACTCAGCTCCCTCACTGATGAGGAATGGGGATATTTGTGAAGCAACCTTTTCTAGTTAATTACTTAATTGTCCATCATTTGCCTAAACAGAGCTGAGATATAATCTTAATCCTCAACCTTGTCTATTGCGTGGTGCTTCCACTGCATGGCCCACAAGTAGCTGCACTAGGTTGACACCTCAGCTTTAGGTTTATCTGCTACTGCTCCTAGCATGCCCTCTTGCATTCTTCACCAAACCAGAGTTGATCTCCCAGCTTGATTGCAATGACATAATCAGGAGAAATGAGGACCATGAGATTACAGATTATCATTGAAAACTATTTTGCTGTTGCTGGTGGCCCATAGCTTCTCCTCGGTATCCAGTTTTGTTTGCTAGGTCTGCCCTGTCCCATTTAGTATGGTGGTACTACGATGAAGGGATCCTCAGTGTGAAGAGAAGACTTTGTCACCACCAAGACAAAGTGGGCGGTGCTAACCTCCATCAATACTGTTAAGAGCAGATGTACCTATGACAGGTATATTGGTGGTGTCAAGGTCAAGATGATTTTCCATTCTTTTTAATTCCCTTACTGCTTGCAACAAAGTATCTCAGCTTCTGACTCCCCGAAACCTGTCCACCGTCTACAAATCACAAGTCAGGAGCAGTGTTTCCTCTAATTTTCTTGCCAGCTATGTAAGCCTCTGAGGTCTGTGTGTGGCAGTGACTTCTGGAAATGTATGCAGTCATTGCAGTTGTATAGCTTAAAGGGAACATTGGTCAGGACCATGATGCAATGTTCCCCACTTGCCTCGATGACTGTAGCTCCCATAACACTCAAGAAGTTCAACACCATCTAGGACAAAGCAGCCCGCTTGTTTGGCACCACATCCATAAACATGCACCCCCTCCCCCTTCAATACCAGTAGCAGCAGTATTGACTATCTCACGACACACACATTGTAGAAATTCACCAAAAATATTTAGACAGTATTTTCATCTAAAAGAACAAGAGCAGCAGGTACATGGGAACATAGCCCCTATAAGTTCTCCTTCAAACCACTCATCATCCTATCCCAGAAATATATCGAAGTCTTGGAACTAGCACCCAAGGGACATTGTGGCTGACACCAAATGGATTGCAACTGTTCTAGCAGTCAGCTCACCACCACCTTCTCAAGGGCAGCTAGGTATGGTCACTTGCTTACGATAGCCACATCCCACAGACACATTTTATAAGAGACCCATTCTAACATCTAAGATAATGGGAACTGCAGATGCTGGAGAATCCAAGACAACAAAATGTGAGGCTGGATGAACACAGCAGGCCAAGCAGCATCTCAGGAGCACAAAAGCTGACGTTTCGGGCCTAGACCCTTCATCAGAGAACATCTATGTCCTTTAGTTTGTTTTCCCTTGTTCAGTAATTGTGCTAAGCCCCTCTTGGTGATGGCATTTGATATTCCTGGCCCAGAGTATATTCTGTGCTATTACCAAATGGGGTTCAACATCGAGGAGTACAGTCCTTCCATCGAAGAGGGTAGTAAATGGTCAACAACAGATTTTCTGCCCGTTTTTGACCTGATGCCATGACACTTCATGTGGTGCAGAGTCAATATAGAGGACTCACAGTTAGGTCTGTCCTCCTGGTGAGGTTCAGTACTCACAGAATGGTGATGATTGGAACATTGTAAGGTATGATTCTGTGAGTATGACATTTTCAGGCTGTTGCTTGACTAACCTGCAAGACAGCTCTCCCAGTTTTGGCACTAGCCCACCGACATTTGGAATTTGCATGCTCAACAGGGTTGATTTTTCCCATTGTTGTTTCTGGCAGCTAGGTCAATGCCAGTGGTCTGTCCAGTTTCATGATTTCCTTTTGAATTTATAGCAGGTTGATATAACCAAGTAGATTGCTAGCCCATTTCACAGGGCAGTTAGGAGTCAAGCACATTGCTATGTATCTGGAGTGACATGCAGGCAAGACCAGATAAGGGCAGCAGATTAACATTAGAAAACCAGACATATTTTTATGATAATTGACTTAGTTATATGGCTGCTGTGAGGCCAACTTCTTAATTCCAGATCCTCCGACACTTCCACCATCTACAACCCGACCCCACCACCGAAGACATTTTTCCAACCCCACCCTTGTCTGCTTCCGGAGGGACCACCCTCTCCGGGGCTGCCTTGTCCACTCCACACTCCCCTCCAACCCCACCACACCCAGCACCTTCCCCTGCAAGGGTGTTCAGCTGCAGCTGTTAGATTGCTGCATGGAGCACCCGGATTTGTGATGGACACACTACAGAGCATCCATAAAACTGAGAATGTGATGGATAGCACAATTATTCAGGTGGTCACACCATAATTAAGGGCTACACACAAAGAGAAGCATTGGGTGATCACCCAGAAGATCTGTATGCGTGAGCAGGCAGTGCAGGAGTTCCACGTGGCTGCTTCCAACTCTCAAACAGATATACCATGTTGGATACTGTTGAGGTGGGATGGCCTCTCAGGGGGAAAACAGCAAATCAGCCAAGTTTGTGCACAGCAGTGTAGAAGTGACAGAGAGATCTTTGGTGATAAGGGACATGATTATAAGGGAAACTGACGGGCGGTTCTGTGGTTGCAATTAGTCTCTTGAATGTTGCCTCCTTGGTGCCAGGGTCGGGGATGTCTCAGAGCTGCTGCAGGACGTTCTGTAGGGGGAAGGTGAACAGCCAACAGTTGTGGTACATGTTGGTACTAACAACATGGACAAGAAAAGAAATGAGGTCCTGAAACAGGAATTTAGAGAGGTAGGTAATAGTTTAGAGAAGAGGACTCCTCTCACCTATCCCTTCCTCTCACCTCAAGCCGCACCTCCATTTCCTACCTACTAACCTCATGCCGCCTCCTTGACCTGTCCATCTTCCCTGGACTGACCTATCCCCTCCCTGTCTCCCCACCTATACTGTCCTCTCCACCTATCTTCTTTTCGCTCCATCTTCGGTCCGCCTCCCCTCTCTCCCTATTTATTCCAGAACCCTCACCCCATCCCCCTCTCCGATGAAGGGTCTAGGCCCGAAACGTCAGCTTTTGTGCTCCTGAGATGCTGCTTGGCCTGCTGTGTTCATCCAGCCCCACACTTTATTATCTAGGATTCTCCAGCATCTGCAGTTCCCATTATCACTAGGTCCAATATCCTTACTGGGAGGTTTGCTCATGCTGTTGAGGAGGTATTAAACTGATTTGGCAGGGGCATAATGCACAGAGTAGATGTAAAACCATGAGTAATGTCCAATCAGATATAAAAGAAATACTAGGACAATTCTGTAGGCAGAGAATTCATGGGCATGATAGGGCACATGGAAGGTCTGGAGAACTGGATTATGTCTATTGTAATGAAAGGAGCTGGTAAAGTGGATTAGCTTAGAGCATTAATCAGCATGTGGGAATATGATATTGTTGCTATCACTGAGACATGGTTGAAGGAAGGGTAGGACTGGCAGCTCAACATTCCAGGATAAAGTAGTTTCAGGCACATTTCAGGAATATGAGAGGTGGGGCAATTGCATTATTGATAAAGGAAACCATCACTGTAGTAATCAGACAGAATGTCCTAGAAGGCTGTTCAATTGAAGCCATTTGAATTGATCTTAGTGTTAAAGAGGAGGCAATTATTTTGCTTGAGATCATATTCCAGGCCTCCCAACAATCAGAAGGGGATAGAGGAGCAGAAATGGAGGCAAATCACAGAGATCTGAGAGAGGAATATGGCTCTAGTTGTAGGGGATTTCAACTTTGCTCACAATACATGGAATCATCTTAATGTGAAAGGATTAGACAATGTAGAAGTTTTAAAGAGTATCTGGCGTAACTTTTTGTGCCAGTACCTGGATCGTCCTACTACAGACGCGGCCGTTCTAGGCCCAAGCCTCAGGAATGAAGCCGGTCAAGTGGTTCAAGGTTCAGTGGGTGAGCATTTTGGGGAGGTGACTATAACTCTATAAATTTCAAAGTCATTGTGGGAAGGGATAAGTATAGTGCAGAATTTAAATATCTAAACTGTTGGAAAGCCAATTTCAAACTCAATAAACAGGATAGGGAAAACAAACTGGAAGCAGCTACTTGCAGGTAAGTCTGCATTTGGAACATGGAGATCTTTTAAAAGTAGTATAGAGAGAATTCATGGCCATTCTGTTCCTCTAAGAGTGAAGAGCAACAAGTCCAGGGAACACTGAATGTCAAGAGATAGTGTGAGTTTTGTAAAGATAAAGAAGGAAGTATATGTCAGGGATAGCACATTAAAAGCACGGGAGGCCCTTCAAAAGTATAGAGAGTGTAGTGGGTTGGTTAGAAAAGAATTTAGGAGGGCAACGAAGGGCCACAGAATATCTTTGGCAGATAAGAAAACCCAAAGGCTTTTTACGAGAATATGAGGAGTAAAAAGATTGCTAGGGAAAGAGTGGGACCTATTAGAGACAAAAGGAGCAGCCTGTGAACGGAGCCTTGGGACATGGGTGAAGTCTTAAATTAACATTTCTCATCTGTGTACACAAAGGAGAAAGACTTTCTATTCTATATCGTACCTGGGGTTTTCAGTTGGGATAATGAGGTTCTAGAACATGTTCAGATTAATACGGAAGGGCTAGTAGATGTTTTGGCTGGCAATAAAGAGCATTAATCCTCAGGGTCTGATGAGATGTATCCTAGGCTGCTACGGGAAGTGAGAGTGGAAATTGCTGAGGCCATGTTGGAGATATTTAATACTTTCCTGGTCATATGTGAAGTGCCAGTTGACTGGAGGATAGCTAATACATTCAAGGGCAGCAGGTATAGGCTAGGTAATTACAGACCAGTTAGTATGACATCATTGGTCAGGAAATTGTTGAAAATATTCTGAGGGACAGCATTAATCAACACTTGAAAGGGCAGGGATAGATCAATGATAGTCAGTGTGGATTTGTTAAAAGGAGATGTTGTTTGACAAATTTAGTTGAGTTTTTTTGAAATGGTAACTGAATGTATTGATGAGGCTAATGCAATTAATGTGGTTTACATAGTCTCAGTCAGGCCTTTGACAAGGTCCCACATAGAATGCTGGTCCAAAAGGCCAGAGCTCCTGGGACCCAAGGCAAGTTGGTAAACTGTTTGGAAGCCTGTGACCAACAGTGCACCACAAGGATCGGAGCTGGGACCCTCGCTGTTTGTTATGTAGATTGACAACTTGGATGTGAATATAGAAGGTATAATTATTAAGTTTATAGATGACATGAAAATCGATTGGTGTTTTCGATATTGAGAAGGATTGCCTCCAGCTACAATCTAATATTGATCAGTTGTTAAATTGGGCAGAGCAATGGCATTTGGAATGTAAACCTGATAAGTGTGAGGTGATGCATTTTGGGAGGTCTAATGAAGGAATGATATACACAATGAATAGTAGGTCCCCAGCGAGTGCTGAGGAACAAAGGGACCTTGGTGTGCAAGACTCTGAAGGTGTCAGCACAGTTAGACAGGGTGGTGAAGAAGGCATACTGGATATTTGCCTTTATTAGCCACAGCATACAATATATAAAAGCAAGGAAGTATTGTTACAACTTTATAAAACATTGGTTAGGCCACAGATGGAATACTGTGTGCAGCTCTGGTCGCCACACTACCGGAAGGACACGATTGCACTGGAGAGGGTGCAGGTGAGGTTTACCAGGATGCAGCCTGGAATGACCAGTCTCATATCTGAGGAGAGACTGGATAGGCTGGGTTTGTTTTCCATGGAGCAGAGAAGGCTGATGGGAGATCTGAATGATGTATACAAAATTATGAGAGGCATAGACAGAGTAGATTGTAAGAATCTTTTCCACATGGCAGATGTACCTAAGACCAGATGGCATAAATTTACGGTGAGGAGTAGATGGTTTAGAGGAGATCTGAGAAAAGAAATTTACACTCACAGGATGGTAGAAATATGGAACATGCTGCACGAGAGCATGGTGGAGGCAGGTGTTTTTAAGAGGCATCTGGATGAGCACTTAAAATGCTAGGTAAAAGGGCTAAGTGTAGTTTGGTGATAATGGGAACTGCAGATGCTGGAGAATCCAAGATAACAAACTGTGGAGCTGGATGAACACAGCAGGCCAAGCAGCATCTTAGGAGCACAAAAGCTGATGTTTCGGGCCTAGACCCTTCATCAGAGAGCTGTGAAGAAGGGTCTAGGCCCGAAACGTCAGCTTTTGTGCTCCCTCTCTGATGAAGGGTCTAGGCCCGAAACGTCAGCTTTTGTGCTCCTGAGATGCTGCTTGGCCTGCTGTGTTCATCCAGCTCCACACTTTGTTATCTAAGTGTAGTTTGGCGTTTGTTGATCAGACATGGTGGGCTGATGGGCCTGATTCAATGACTCCACGACTATAAAAATAAAATGAATGGTTAAAATTAAAAAGACTGAAACTAACAACTGAAGATAAAATCTCTTATCCAGCTGAGGTGTGTTTTCACCAGTGGATTCCACTGTGCTTCAGTAACTTTAGGATATGTTGATTAATGATTTTTGCAGCCAGTCTGAAGTAGCACCAGGCTGCACCCTGGTGGAGAGATGATTATTAACTGGCATTTAGAAAGCTATGGATTAGTTTGTAAAATCTGTCTATAGTTGTTGAGGCAAGTCATGTTTGATTAATCTGGTTGAATTCCTTGATGAAGTAACTGAGGGTAGTAGGTTAACAGCAGATTTAATTGTCGTTGTTTAATCAAACTTTTTGGATGTGATATGACACACCTCTGTGGCCATCACATTCTGAGGTGAGTTTTGAACCCTGGCCTTCTGGAGCAGGTATAGGGGCATTATCCCAAGACTCTCTTAAAGGGTCATAGAGTCATAGAGAAGTACAGCATGGAAACAAACTGTTAGTCCAATTCATCCGTACCAACCAGATATCCTAAATTAATCTAATCCCATTTGGCCCGTAACCCTCTAAACACTTCCTATTCAAGTACCCACCCAGATGCTTTTTAAAATGTTGTAATTGTACCAGCCTCCACCACTTTCTCTGGCAGCTCATTCCACACACACTCCACCCTCTGCATGAAGAAGTTGCCCCTTAGGTGATGTTCAGAGTTATGTGAGATCATAATAGAATAACTAGTGATCAATTGTCTTCACTGGAGAGGGTTATTAACCAGAGGGACACATTGACAAAGTTTCCAAAGGGGGAGACAGGAGAAATTCTTTTAGTTCAATGTACTGTTGTGATCAGGAATATGGTGCCTGGAAGGATGGTTGAAGCAGATTCAGGATTAACTTTCCAAAGGGATTTATGAACCCTCTTTGGTTTCTCTGCCTTTGACTACCCTTGGTTCTACTCCTCATTATCTGTCAAAGCCAGGACACCTTCGGCACAGCCTTCCTCCTCCTCTTTCTGTGTCATTACCTCCAGACACCCTCAAGGATCTGTCCGCCACGCCACATATCCCTTGTACGTATGATTTTCTCAACAACATCATTTATAGTTTTACAGTTAGTCTGCGCCGTACCCCTGACACTACACTGCCCTATTTCCACAGCATTTCTCATGACCCCTCAATATACCTGTGCTGTTAGACTGCTTGCCCTGGATGAACTAAAATTTCCTTGGGAATACTGACATCACTGACAACAGTCCGCAACACACTTCATTGTCTCACAATTGATTCCATTCTACGTGGTTGAAGGCAGAAACATACAGTTCACTACCTCTGCATCGTTTTCCAACACATCACAAAAGATTGTATCAGAGATAATGGGAACTGCAGATGCTGGAGAATCTAAGATAATAAAGTGTGAAGCTGGATGAACACAGCAGGCCCAGCAACATCTCAGGAGCACAAAAGCTGACGTTTCGGACCTAGACCCTTCATCAGACAATGATGAAGGGTCTGGGCCCGAAACGTCAGCTTTTGTGCTCCTGAGATGCTGCTTGGCCTGTTGTGTTCATCCAGCCTCACACTTTATTATCTTACGTCAGAAAGATTGCCTGCACACATCACTCTAACATCACCAATCCAGTGCTCGCTTTCAAAATACCTGCTGTCAGCTAGGCTCAAGATTTTGTTACCAAGTTGAGGAAACATCTGAGACCTCAAGTTATTGCCTCATCCCAAAGCCAGAAACTCCAATGTTACAGCACTCTCTCAATGCTGACCCTCTGATAGTGCAGTGTAGTGTTCCCTCAATATTCCCTGTCCCACGATGGGGTGCTCTCTCAGTACTGACATTGAGTTGAATTAGGTTTATTGTCACAAGAACTTACATGAGTACAGTGATAAGTTTACAATTTGCAACTTCCAGCACCATCTTAGGGTTCAAAGGCACCTTGGTGCAGAATCTTAGTTATAAAGCAGAAAATAAAGAAAACAAAAAGTTAAAAACTGAAACATTACTGTCATTCTTTGCAGCCCTCCCTCAGTACTTCACTGGGGAGTACTAAACTAGATGTTATATGAGGCCTTTGCTGTTATCTTCTCCTGTTCCGCCGTGATTAAGGGGGCATGCTGTTTTGTCTGTGGTTTGCATTTTTGCCCTTCCAGCAGAGATTGAAAATGTTCCACTGGCATCAAACACATAACTAAACCAGAAGGATTGGTGTGCAGGCAGCTCCACCCTCTGTCGCACTGGATTACTAAACCGGTGATAAACACTGTGCCCTCCAGGTGTTTTGCTATTGTCTCCGTGGAGACAGGTGGAGGATTATTTTACAGGTGAGACTCTTGTGTCACTCGCAGAGACCGTCTGGGGAATAGTTTACCTATCAGCTCCTGGGCCTCTGCCTCTTGCTCTACCTGCAGTTTATTTATCTCTTCATGTCAACCGGCAGCAACTTAAACTTGTTCTAAATGAGACTTCTGGAAAAATGGGCCAATTACATGAAGAGCACAGACAGCATCGGTCAGGAAACAAAACCATCTGGAACTCCACAGGTGAGACGGGCGTGAGGAAGGCGTGGGCTGTGGGTATTTAATCAATCCAGTCGGAATCCTTTTAACTCCCCATCAACTCTCAATCATTTCAAGCAGGTCGAGAATAAGTGGAGGTTCGACTAAGGGATATTGAAACTGAAACGCCTTTATTGGAAAATGGATTGAACTTCAGTGACAAAGAAGAGATCAATGATCCTGCAGCAGTTAGCAATGCCGAGAGCGCAGGAGACTCAGTGTTCTTTAGCCCTCAAACATTTGGCTGTTCTTGTGTTCTGCTTGATAATTGCAAATCCAGAGAGAGTATTAACTACAGCTGATGTGGGGCGGAGGGGGCGGTGTTGGAGAGCAGAGGTACAGTTGGATCTATTTTCAGCCTGCCTTTAGATATAAATAATTTGCTTAGCTTTGAGTTCACCTGTAGTCAAGAAAGGTGCAACATCAATGCATTTCCTTTCAACTTGGAATTTACTGATTAAGAGAGGATTTGAGAAAGTGTTTGTCTCACGTGCAGCATGCCACAGCAAGTGACTCACTAATTCTAATTGAAGCCATGAATGTGGACAGATCTGATCTCTGCTCATGTCTGAGCATGACATGGCTAACGATACAGAATAGACTAATTTTTGGTAACCGGTTGGAACAGGAAAGTGAACTCATTGCAGCATCAGCAAATGTCTGTGGCTATCATTCCCTCACGAGAGAACAAAAGATTTTCGGCAAGAAAGGTGGCCATTCAGCTCATTTTGCCAGTGGTGGCTCTTTGGGAGAGCTGTCCAGTTATCCCCATTCCCTTGCTTTTCTCCAGCTTCCCCACCAAAGCCCAGTATATATTCCCTCTGTAAATATTTACCCAATCTCCAGTTTCCTTTTGAAAGATGTCATTGAATCTGTTTCCAATGCAGCAGGCAGTTCATTCCAATGTAAAATAAAAAAGACTTACATTTATGTAGCTCCTTTCGTAGCCATAGGATGTTCCAAAGCATGTTCTGGCCACTGGGATGCCTTTTCTTCTATTGTCATTGCTGTAGGAAATATGGAAGCCAATTTATGCCCAGCAATCTCCCGCTTAGTTTGTTTAAACACAAATAAGTAAACCCTCCACTTACACAGCATCCTCAAGTGTCCAAGATATCCCAGGTGGTTAGCATTGCTACCACGGCACCAGGGACCTGGCTGCAATTCCAGCTCTGGCTGTCTGTCTGTGTGGAGTTTGCACATTCTCCCTGGCTTTATGTGGGTTTCCACCAGGTGCTGCAGTTTGCTCCCACAGTCCGAAGATGTGTAGCTTAGGTGGATTGGGCCATGTTAATTTGCCTATAGTGTCCAGGGACGTGTAGGTTAGGTGGATTAACCATGGGAAATATAGGATTATGGAGATGCTCTTCAGAGGTTGGCTGTAGACACAATAGGCTGAATGGCCACTTCCACACTGTAGGAATTCCTTGAAAGTACTTTTGTAGAATGTCAAATTCTGAGCATTGATCACAGATCATCCAGCACCTGTGGATCTATGTACCATCATCCTCAGCAGTGAGACAAGAGGAATTATGATCAAAAAGAATGAGCTCAATTATGAGAAGTGAGATAGAAGTCAATCCTGTTAAAACCAGCTATGTGAGAGATGGTTTACACATCAATTTAGGATGCTGAGACATCATTCACCTGTTAAATAAGCACAATGTCAGGATGGCTCAGCTGAATGCTGTCTAAACATCAGATTGACATGGCTTTACCTGAACTTAGGGCTGCTGTCTCATTAGAGAGAGAGATGATTGAATGATTTGTGATAGTTTAACCTCAAATAAGGGGGGAGGTTGACAAACTTTCATTGTAACCAAAGTCGATGCAGAAATTGAACCTACACTGTTGGCCTTACTCTGTATCTCCAACCAAGCTTTATATACTGTAACTCCACAGAGGGTGGTATCCAGACACCAGATGCGGAGAGTCCTAGACACTGATTCAGCTCCGTCAGAGTGAACAGAACCACTGACAGTCCTGTTCTTTATCTGTCAGCCAGGGGTCCCTAATTGGGTTTGTTAATTTGGTCCAATCAGGGAACTCATATTCTATGATGTCCATCCGGCTGATCTCATTACAATCACTATATCCCGACAGGGAAGGTGTTCTGAATTTGATCTTTGCTCTGTGAGCTAAGACTGTCATCTGATCTAAACTACAGCACTCAACACTTCAATGTGGCCAAATGTGATCTCATCAAAGTATTTTCCAAATGATCGGCAGCTAGGAACTGTGGAGGAGTGGAGAGATTCAGGGATTCGAGTACAGAACTCATTGAAAACAAGAGGACAAAAGACAACTAAAGAGCTGAATTAATAGGAGAACTAAAGTATAACAGTGAGGAGATGAAGCTTCAGTTATATAAAGCACTGTATCACAGGATGAAGATGTTAAAACTAGAGAGAGTCACCAGAATGAGATCAAGGATAAAAGCGTTAAATTAAGAGAATAGGTTGCATTCCTTCCAATTCAGAAGCTTGAGTAATGATCTAATTGAGATGTGTGAGATGATTAAAGGATTTGGTTGGGATGATAGAAATTATTTCCTCTGGTGCATGGGAGTCCAGAATAAGAGACAAAGCCTTCAAATTTGGGATTAACCACCTAGGGAAATACTTCCTCACACTAAAGTGGGTGAGGTGTGCAAGCCACCACTGCCACCTCCCAAGTCAAAAACTGTTGAAGATGATGGGCCAGTTGAACTATAGAGTAAGGTGGCAGATTGTCCATGGTCCCGTTGATCGATGAAACAGGCTGAACGTCTTCTTCATGTTCATGCGTTTGACAGGGATAGTCAGGCAGAATTGTACAACTGTACAGGAAGTCCATTCAGCCTGGATGTCTTAAAAAAGACTATAATTATAATACATCAACCCAAACAAAAAACCCAATGGCAAGTGGCACCACAGGTCAAACATCCTCCATTATGTCATGGTTAAGAGCCATCAGCTTTTTACAGCATGGAAGAAGGCTCTTTGGCCCATCATGTCTGTGCCAGTCATCAAATATCCACCTATTCTAATCCCATTTTCCTGCATTTGGCCATTACACTGTGGTATTTCAAATGCTCATCTAAACTTTTTTTTCTATTCACCTGTGGGATATGGGCATCACTGGCTGGCCAGCATTTCTTGCCCATTCCTAGTTGTCCTTGAGAAGGTGGTGATGAGCTGCCTTCTTGAACTGCTGCACTCCTTCTGCTGTGGGTTGACCCACAACGCTATTAAGGATGAATTCTAGGATATTGACCCAGCGACAGCAAAGGAACGGCGATATACTTCCAAATCAGGATGGTGAGTGACTTGGAGATGGTGGTATTCCCATATGTCTGAAGCCCTTAAGTGTCTTAAATGTCTCGATGGTTTCTCCCTCTCCCACCATTTTAGGCAGTGGGTTCCAGATATCCACTGTCCTTTGGATGAAAATAATTTTCTCCAAATCTCCTCTAAATCTTCTACTCCTTGTCCCAAAACAGTGCCCTTTGGTTACTGACTATTCTGCTAAGGGGAAGTGTTTCTCCCCATCTGCTCTATCCAGGCTCTTCATAACTTGGGTACACTTCAATCACGACCCCCTCAGCCTTCTTTGCTTTAAGGGAAACAGCTCCACCCCATCTAGACTCTCTCTCTGCAGAGTTTAATCTCTCCAGCCCAGGCACATCTTGGTGAATCTCCCTACAAGCTTTTTTTGTGTCTATCTGTATGTGTGTGTGTAGAGGGAGAATTTATAAGGGTGTTAGAGTTTTCACTGATAGTGTTATATGTTAACAGTCTTAATTGTTTACCTATAGCTAGAGTCAATATATTTATGATAAATGGTGATTCATGTTAAGTTCAGCAAACTGGTCTTTGCTTTCTGTCAACTTGGGCTGTCATCATTTCCATCTTTTCCTAAGTCAGCTTCCTACTGATGAACCACAAAAGCAGACCTGGACCTGATGACCTGCAGCCTTAGGCTTTAAAAGGGTAGACCACAGAAATATTGGAAACATTATTTTGACCTTCCAGACTTCCCAGATACCCAAGGATTGGAAGTTAGCAAACCTAACCGCACAATGAAGGAAAAGAGGATGATTAAAAAAAGGGCCATGTAAAGTAAAACCAAATGGAATATAGAAGTAGGGAAGTGTTACTGCAATAGTATAAGGCATTGGTGAAACTGCATCTGGAGCATTGCATACAGTTTTGAGTCCCTTACTTGAAGAAGGACATAATTGCATCGGAAGTAGCTCAGAGAATGTTCACTAGATTGGTTCCAGAGATGAGCAGTTTAGGCCGATATTCACTGGCGTTTAGAAGAATGAGAGAAGATCTAATTGAAGTATATAAGAAGCTAAAGGTGAATGACAAAGCAGCCATAAAAAGGATGTTTCATCATGTGGAGCAAACTGGACGAGAGGCCGGAGTTCCAAGATCAGAATGGCCGATTTAGAACAGGGATAAGAAGGAATTACTTCTTTCAAAGGGTCATCAATCCATGGAATTCATTCCCCCAGAATGTGTTGGATGCCAGGACATTGAGTAAATTTAAGGAGGACAAAGCGAGATTTTATAATTAGGAACAGGCTGGGGGGTTATGGAGAATGGGCAGAAAAATAAAGTTGAGGTTGAGATGAAATCAGCCATGATTGTATTGAATGGCAAAGCAGGCTCAAGGGGCTGAATGGCCTACTCCTGCTCCTTGTGTTCTTACCTAAAGGCCAGTTAGTTCAATGTCAGCTGCATGCACAATGCTAGAATCTTTGAAAATTCAAATAATTAATCAGAGTTAACACAGATTTATTGAAGGGAAATTGTTTTTGACAGATTGTGATAACCGAGTCAACACATTCCAGCATCAGCAAGTGTCTTTTGCTCATGGAGAGAAAACTACGTGGTGTTATTGACACATTGCATTTTACAACACGCTAAAACCCTATTCGAGCCTTTGGTGGAGCTTTGAAATAGCTATCTAATTACAAGGCATGTTATAACAGTGTACTTGGAAAATCCAAATATGATTAAGCAGCATCAACATAAAAGAGAAATCATGTTTGACGAACTTAATAAGATGGATAAGGGGAACTATTGGCCAAAGTGTACTTCAGTTTTTAAAATGGAGTGAAAAAGGTGCCGCGCAAGAGGGTATTACGCAAAATAAGATCCATGAGTCCGGGGGCAATATACTGATATGGATCGAGGATTGATGAATGGACAGAAAACAGGTTGGTAGGTATAACTAGCTTTTTATAACTAGGATTAGACTTTGGTCTCAGAGATAATGGGAACTGCAGATGTTGGAGAATCCGAGATAACAAAGTGTGGAGCTGGATGAACACAGCAGGCCCAGCAGCATCTCAGGAGCACAAAAGCTGACGTTTTGGGCCTAGACCCTTCATCAGAAAAGACCCTTCTGATGAAGGGCCCATGCTCGAAACATCAGCTTTTGTGCTCCTGAGATGCTGCTGGGCCTGCTGTGTTCATCCAGCTCCACACTTTGTTATCGTAGACTTTGGTCTCAACTGTTTCTGGCCTTTATTAATAACTTCAATAAAGGAATAGTGTAACAAGCTCCTGTTGCTGACAATACAAAATAAAGTGGGAGGATAATGTGTGAAGAGTACACAAAGACAATAGAGAAGCTGAGCAATTTGGCAAGAACTGGAGCACAATATGGCAAAGTCTGAAGTTAATCAGTTTGGTAAGAGAAAACAATGAGACACTTGGAAATGGTAACATTCAGAGGGACCTGCATTTCACTGTCCCTTAGTCTCTCCCAAGAGGTGCAAATGACCATCTGAGGTGTTTTGTCAGATTCTGGTGAGTGGGTAGGTGACTGCCAAAGCCAATCAGCACGCAGAACCCTCTGCAGCGGTTAGGACAGGGTACTATGGAGGATTGAGTTTGGAATGAGTTGGTGTCTCAGAATTTCCTTTCCCTGTATTCTGTCTCTGCCTCTGATACACAATTATTTTTGAAGGAGGGCTTTTTTATTGCTTGCATCAGGTGCAGCAATCTTGGCTGAGCTTCTTTGGGGAGTCAAAGCCACATTCAGACCCCTAGGTAAAGCTTTTGGAGTGACCACCACAACAGAACACACCACACCTGAGCCCGCCATTGAAGATTCACTTTGAATAGCGAGTGTCAGGCATTCTGGCTGCATCACCAGCGCAACTCAGTTGTGACTGGCTCAATATTTGGTGGGTGCTTGGCATGTCAGTTTGAGCGAGCATCTTAATGTGTGGCATTTTGTTTGTCCATCTGACCTACAAAAGCTGATACCCTGCCAACTCCCTACTGACAAGCAGCGCATCTTTTGGGTCTCTACCCAAGGGTGCTCATACCTCATGTGCCATTGGTGACTGATGCCACCTTTACTTACTTCCCAGAAATTAACTTATAACTGCATTGCCTGAATCCTGGCAGGAGCAGCATGTCAGCCAGGGAGGTGTGGCAGACAATGTTTGGGCCAATGACGTGGTCCTAGTGCCGACGTGGCGTCTGCGTCGGGGGCGAGCTTGTCTTCCCAGTGGTGTCTGCATCCAGTGCCAATTCATGGAGGCAGTGGCAGAGGCAAGTTTGGGCCCGCTATGAGACCTGATGGCATCAGCAGCGTTTGAGCCATTGCAGTGCCCGGTGGCATTGGCAGTATCTTCATTGGCGAGGTCCAGCAAGAACTCATAATGGAAAGGGCGTCGGTGGAAGCAAGATGGTGCCAAAGAGTGGCAACTTTCGTTCTAGTGGCAGTGGCACAGCAAAGGGACTCATGCCCAAACACCAGGCCTGTGGCCCATGACAGAGCGCTTAACAAGAAATACTGTAAAGTTAAATACTTTTTTCTTTATTTCTTTATTCTTCTGCCTTTATATTCTATGTTTTGGTTTATTTTTCTGATTTTAAGATGGCACCAGAGAGTGGCAACACTATACAACACTTTTCACTGTATTTTGTAACAAGATACGTGTGACAATACTAAATCAAGTCAAATCAAATATAGGACCTCTTTGGTAGCCCCTTCATCATACTAGGTGGTGAGCAGTTTGGGAATAAAAAAAGCTTTTCAGTCACCTAGGAAACTGCTAAATTCCACTTTGCTTCCCACCAACATAGTCACATACGAACTGAGTGATAATGGGAACTGCAGATGCTGGAGAATCCAAAATAATGAAATGTGAGGCTGGATGAACACAGCAGGCCCAGCAGCATCTCAGGAACTGAGTTGGTTGTGGGCATGGTCATGGCTCCAGCTTCCAGTGAATTCACAACATCCAACACCTGATCTATTGTCATGGGGCAGCACGGTGGCCCAGTGGTTAGCACTGCAGCCTCACAGCGCTAGGGACCCGGGTTCAATTCCAGCCTCTGCCGACTCTCTGTGTGGAGTTTGCACATTCTCCCCGTGTCTGTGTGGTTTCCTCCAGGTGCTCCGGTTTCGTCTCACAGTCCAAAGATGTGCAGGCTAAGTGGATTGGCCGTAGTGTTCAGGGGTGTGTAGATTAGGTGGGTTATAGGGGATGGGTCTGGGTGGGATGCTGCAAGGTTAGTGTGGACTTGTTGGGCTGAAGACCCAGTTTCCACACTGTAGGGATTCTATGATTCTATGATTGGACGTGATTAATAGATTGGGGATGAGAGGTCAGTGAAAGATGATGATCTGAACTATGGGGAGGAAGAGCAACCCATCAATAGCCTCACTTTCTCTCCTGATCTAATGTTCCAGTGACAAAACAAGTCCAGGTGGCCAGACTTGTTCAGCTCCACATGTCCCACAACATGGCAATGACCCATCTTTAAGACCATTGGACATTGGATGGACCTGTCCAACCAGAATCAGGCTTTATGAGCCAGTGTAGTCAAATCCCTAATGGAAAAAAAAATCAAAAAGACTGCAGATGCTGTAAATCAGAAACAAAAACAGAAATTGCTGGAAAAGCTCAGTAGGTCTGGCAGCATCTGTGGAGAGATGTAAGAGTTAATGTTTCGGGTCAAGTGACCTGCAGGGTTCTAAGGGTCACTTGACCCGAAACATTAACTCTGATCTCTATCCACAAATGCTGTCAGACCTACTGAGCTTTTCCAGCAATTTCTGTAAATCCATAAATGGTCAAGGGCAGGAGGCACGCTCACCTGGTTTGACCCCGCCCAGTGGAGGTGGCTTACCTCAGCTTGGTTGCTGTGTGAAGGTGAGGTACAGTTTAAGACAATCTAGTCTAACAGAGCAGTGAGCCAACTGTGAGAGATGCTACCTTCTATATATCCTGTGTCTTCTACATGAATCACAAAAAGCAGAGGACATGTTAGCATTCAGTACAAAGGAATTAGGGCTGAGGGCGAAGACATTTTTTGACTGTTATGTACAGTTATAAGCTGAAGATGTGTGGTTTTGGTCACCTCACATCAGGAAAGACCAAGGAAATACTTGCTGTAGAGAGGTTAACAGTAGTTCACTAGACAGGTCCATCGTCTTGTCCTTTGAGGAAGGACTGAATAGACTAGAGCTATTGACACAGAATGAGAAGTGCTCCAATTGACAGATTAGATACTGAGGTGGTGCCATGGTCGTGTCACTGCACCAACAATCTAGAGCCCCAGCCTAATAGCCTGAGGACATAGAATCCCGACAGTGTGGCAAGAGGCCTTTTGGCCCATCAAATCCACACCAACCCTCCAAAGAGCATCTCACCCAGACCCACCCCCGTTATCCCCACAACACTGCTTTTCCCATGGCTAATCCATCTAACATACACATCCCTAGACATTAGGGGCAACTTACCACAGCCAATTCACCTAACCTGCACATCTCTGGACTGAGGGAGAAAACTGGAGCACCCAGAGAAAACCCACACAGACGCAGGGAGAATGTGCAAACTCGACACACTCAGTCACCCAAGGGTGGAATCAAACCTGGGTACTTGGTGCTGTGAGGCAGCAGTGCTAAGCACTGAGCCACCGTGCTACATGGAATCAAAATCACCACAGCAGCTGATGAAATTTACATTCAATTAGTAAATCTGGAATTGAAAGTTTATTTCGATGATGCTAACCATGAAACTAACATCAATTGTGACAACAAACACCCATCTGATTCACTAATGCCCTTTAGGGAAGAAGATTTGCCATCCTTACATGGTCTGGAGCACAGGTAACTCCACATTCACAGTGATGTAGCTGTCTCTTAACTACCCTCTGAAATGACCGAGTGAGCCATTGAGCTCAAGAACAGTTAGAGATAGACAACAAAATGCTGGCCTTGTCACATCTCATGAAAGAAAAAGAAGTTGCCTCTGACTGGGGAATCTAGAACACTGAGGCATTGTCAGGATAAGAAACTAATCAATTCCGACTGAGATCAGGTGAAATTTCTTCATTCATGAATGTTTATAATTTTCTGCTCCAGACAGTTGTTGATGCTCCATCGTGGACAACATTCAGGACAGTGGTTGACGGGTTTTTGCACAGTAAGGTTATCGGGGATGTGGAGACAGTGAAAAAGGTTATGAGGTGAAAAGTCAGCTGGGATTGTGAATGGTAGAGCAGCCTCAAGGTGCTAAAGGGCTGACTCCACCCCCAATATCATTTGTGTTAAATGTTTCAGGATTAAAATGTGCAAGAGATATTTTGAATGGCTACAAAAACAGAAGCTGCTGAAAAAGCTCAGCAGATCAGGCACATCTGTGGAGAAAAACATCAGTGTTAAGGTCTAGTGGCCTTTCCTTGGAAGGTTCTGGTTTTATTCCCGATTTATGGCATCCACAGTTCTTTTGGTTTTATTTTGAATGGCCAGACTACCATTCTACCGATCAGATTGTGCTTTGCATGTAAAATAACAGGAACAAAAGTGGGTGGGGTTCCTGTACTACTGGCAAAGTAAAATTTCACCCCTGAATAATCTCCCTCCCTGCCCCCAAGTTTTCGACACCACCCATGATTTCCAGCATTGATGACCTATTGGATAACAACAATCCTTTCAGACAGCAGTGAAGCAGCATTGCTAGCATTATCAGCCTCCAGGTGTTTAGTGCAAGGCCCTGTACTCAGTGCTGAGCCTGTGGAACTGCAGACCGGCATTCCAGCCTTCATCACTCCTGACAAATGCACAACCGTCTTGTTATTCACCTCACTGCTATTTCTGAACTCTCCCTAAAAATAGATAATTGTACTGAATGTGTGACCACATTCCTCTGCATGTCATAAAAAAACAGAAATTCCTTTTGTTCCTGTTCCTCTTCATTCCAGATAGCATAACAGGGGCTTGTGCTTTCTTCATCAATGTCGAGCCTTGGGTAGCATTCTCATTGATGGCTTAAGGAGGTTGTGAGTTCAAGTCCCACTCAGATACTTGAACACATTAACCTGCCTATGGGAGAAACAGCATTGTTGGAGGGTCAGTACTGAGGGAGTGGATCATTGACAGAAGGTCAGTGCTGAGGGAGTGTGCCACATTGTCAGATTGTCAGTGCTGAGGGACTGACGCACTGTCACAGGGGGATCTCTGAGGGACTGTTGCATTGTTGGACATGCTGCTTTTTGAATGAACTATTGAATTGAGGTCCGTCTGGTCTCTGAAATGGAGGCCTGTTGGGCTCGAAACATAAATTCTGTCTCTGTAATCACACATGCTACCAGAATTACTGAGTTTCTTCAGCATTCTCTTCTTTTTAAATTAGAAAAGAGTTCATGGCCATGATTTCAAAGAAGAATAAGGATGTTCTCCCTGTTGTACATATGCCAATTCTTATCCCTCAACTAACATGACTGAAAATAAATTATCTGACCAACATTTCACTGCTTTCTGTGAGGTTGCTCTGTGCTAATTGGGTGTCAAGTTTCCTATCTTATAACAGTAAATATACCGTAAAAATTTCACAGTTGTGAACGGTGCAAGGTAGGTTCTCTTCAGTCCTTCATCGTTGTACTGTGTGTTACTGAAACAGTGACGGTCACTTTGCAATCGCCTTTACGCAAGCAGCCACAATTGACTACACAGAAAACAATTACATACGTCACCAGGAAGGAGTGACGCACACTTACAAAAGAAACGCGAGAGTTTCAGTTGAACTTTCGTCAGATCCAGGAATGTTATAAAAGACACACCTCTATGACACAGATCCATTAGAGATACAAAGAAGGTTGGGCAGATGGAATTATCTGCTAAATAGATGAGGAACAATTAAGAAATCTTGATTTACATATCTCTTAGGGCGTTTGTGGCGCAGTGTTAGTGTCCCTATGTCTGTGCCAGGGGGCCAGGCTCAAGTCCTTCCCTCACCAGAGGTGTGTGATAACATCTCCAAACAGGTTGATTAGAAAACTTTGATTTATTTATTTTTGTCACATGTACCTAAGTACAGTGAAAAGTTTTGTTTTGCACGCAGTATAGGCAGATCATAACATACAAAGACACAAAGATCAAAGGTACTTAGACGGAGTGAGGCACGCAAGGTTATAGCTGCAGAGGAGGTGCACAAAAAGCAAGATCAAAATTAGATTTGAAATTTGAGAGATCCATTCAGCAGTCTAATAACTGCTGGGAAGAACCAGTTCATGTGTTCAAGCTTTTGTATCTTCTGCCTGATGTAAGAGGTTGGAGGAGATTATAACCTAGATGGGAGGGGTCTTTGATAATGTTGGCTGCCTTTCCATGTCAGTGAAAAGTATCGATGGAATCCATGGAAGGAAGGTTGGCTTGCATTATGGACTGGGCTATGTTCACAACTTCCTGTGGTTTCTTTCGGTCCTGGACAGAGCTATGATGGATCCAGACAGAATGCTTTCTGTGGTGCATCTGTAAGCATTGGTGAGGGTCCTTATGGACATGCCAAATTTCCTTAGACTCCTGAGGAAGAAGAGGCCTTGTTGTGCCTTCTTGACCATCATATCAATGTGGGTGGACCAGGACAAATTGTTGGTGATCGTCAGTCCTAGGGATTTGATGCTCTCAACCATTTCCACCTCAGCTCTATTGATGGAGACAAAAGTGTGTCCTCCTCCTTGATTCCTGAAGTCAAAGACCAGCACTTTAGTTTTGCTGATGTTGGGGTGATATTGTTATCTTTACACAACACCACCAAGCATTCTGTCTCTTTCCTGTATTTTGTTTCTTCATTGTTTGATATCCAGCCTACAATGGTTTGTCATCAACGAACTTGTAGATAGCATTCGGATGACATTTGGCCAAACAGTGATGAGTTTATATGGAATATGGTAGGGGGCTGAGTATGCAGCCTTGCGGGGCGCCAGCCTTGAGGATTATCCTGGAGGAGGTGCTGTTGCCTGTTCTTACTGATTGTGATCAGTCGGTCAGGAAGTTAAGGATCCAGTTGCAGAGGTGGATCAGAGACTGGGTCTTGGAATTTGGAGATTAGTTTGGTTGGGATTATAGTGTTGAAGGCGGAGCAATAGTCAATAAGTAGAAGCATGATGTAGATGTCCTTATTATCCAGATGTTCCAGGGTGAGTGTATAGCTGGGGAAATGGCTAGGGAAATACATATCTAACTCCTTTTCCACGGATATCACTTTTTTAAAAATTGTTCATAGGATGTGGGTGTTGCTGGTAACACCAGCATTTATTGCCCTTCCTAATTGTTCTTGAGTTGCATGGCTTGCTATTCATTTCAGAAGTCAGTTAAGAGCCAAGCACATTTTTGAGTCTAGAGTCAAATGCAGGCCAGAGCAGGTAAGGTGACAGATTCCTTTCCTTAAAAGGTCTGAGGGAATCAGATTAGGCTTTTAATGACAATTGATCTTAGTTACATTGTCACTAATGCCGGTGTTTAATTCCAGACTTTGCTGAATTCAAATGTTACTTTCTATGATGATGTGATTCAAACATACATCCCCAGGACATTGTCTGGGGTTTTTAATAACTAACCCAGGGACAGTGTCACTATAGTAACACTTGGTGGACCGCAGTATCATAGAGTCACACCCCATGGAAACACACCCTTTGGTCCAACCAGTCCATGCCGACCAAATTTCCCAAACTAAATTAATGCAACTAAATTGCATTTGGCTCATGTCCCTGCAAACCTTTCCTAACTGTCTCAATGCCTTTGAAATGTTGTAACTACACGTCAAAGCATGTTTGATTCTGAACCAAACTTTCAGTTTGGAACTGAATAATAATTGTAGAGAAAAGATTGAAGGTGACTGTGAAATGATGAATCGCACACAGGAGAGAACCACACCAGACATGTTGAAACAATCTGCAGCATTCATACTCCACATTTCTCTCCACTTCATCATGTCAATATATCCATCCATTTCTTTCTCCCTCATGTTCATTACAGACAACTTCCATTTTCATTCATTAAAACCTACGATATTTTTAACACCCCAGTTTTGTTTTCTGGGAAACTCCTGGAAAGATGCCCTGGAGCAGAGATGACTGACTTCCCATTTCAACAATCATCTTCCTTTGTGTCAGGTACAACTACAGCCAGCGGAGAGTTTATCCCTAATTCCTATTGACTCCGGTTTTGTAAGGCTGCTCGATGCCACACTCAGTCAAATGTGGGCTTGATGTGAAGGGCTGTCACTCTTATGTCACCTCTGGAATTCAGATCTTTGGTTCATGTTTGAACCAAGGCTGTAGTAAGGTAATAAAATGTGAGGCTGGATGAACATTTCAAGCCCACTGACTCCCACAGCTACCTAGAATACACCTCCTCCCACCCACCCTCCTGCAAAAATTCCATCCCCTATTCCCAATTCCTCCGCCTCTGCCGCATCTGCTCCCACGATGAGGCATTCCACTCCCGCACATCCCAGATGTCCAAGTTCTTCAAGGACCGCAACTTTCCCCCACAGTGGTCGAGAACGCCCTTGACCGCGTCTCCCGCATTTCCCGCAACACATCCCTCACACCCCGCCCCCGCCACAACCGCCCAAAGAAGATCCCCCTCGTTCTCACACACCACCCCACCAACCTCCGGATACAACGCATCATCCTCCGACACTTCCGCCATCTACAATCCGACCCCACCACCCAAGACATTTTTCCATCCCCACCCTTGTCAGCTTTCCAGAGAGACCACTCTCTCCGTGACTCCCTTGTTCGCTCCACACTGCCCTCCAACCCCACCACACCCGGCATCTTCCCCTGCAACCGCAGGAAATGCTACACTTGCCCCCACACCTCCTCCCTCACCCCTATCCCAGGCTTCAAGATGACTTTACATATTAAGCAGAGGTTCACCTGCACATCTGCCAATGTGGTATACTGCATCCATTGTACCGGGTGTGGCTACCTCTACATTGGGGAAACCAAGCGGAGGCTTGGGGACCGCTTTGCAGAACACCTCCGCTCGGTTCACAATAAACAACTGCACCTCCCAGTCGCAAACCATTTCCACTCCCCCTCCCATTCTTTAGATGACATGTCCATCATGGGCCTCCTGCAGTGCCACAATGATGCCACCCGAAGGTTGCAGGAACAGCAACTCATATTCCGCTTGGGAACCCTGCAGCCCAATGGTATCAATGTGGACTTCACCAGCTTCAAAATCTCCCCTTCCCCCACCGCATCCCAAAACGAGCCCAGTTCGTCCCCTCCCCCCACTGCACCACACAACCAGCCCAGCTCTTCCCCTCCACCCACTGCATCCCAAAACCAGTCCAGCCTGTCTCTGCCTCCCTAACCTGTTCTTCCTCTCACCCATCCCTTCCTCCCACCCCAAGCCGCAACCCCATCTACCTACTAACCTCATCCCACCTCCTTGACATGTCCATCTTCCCTGGACTGACCTATCCCCTCGCCACCTATCTTCTTTTCTCTCCATCTTCGGTCCGCCTCCCCTTCTCTCCCTCTCTCCCTATTTATTCCAGAACCCTCACCCGATCCCCCTCTCTGATGAAGGGTCTAGGCCCGAAACGTCAGCTTTTGTGCTCCTGAGATGCTGCTGGGCCTGCTGTGTTCATCCAGCCTCACATTTTATTATCTTGGATTCTCCAGCATCTGCAGTTCCCATTATCACTGTAATAAGGTGAGGAGTTAAACAGCCCTAGTGGAACCCAACTGGAGAACACTCCAAACTTGTATCACTGAGTTTTGTTTTAATTAACTTGTGAGATGTGGGCATCGCTGCCTGGGCCAGCATTTATTGCATGTCCCTAGTTGCCCCTGGAGAGGGTGGTGGTGAGCTCCCCTCTCAAACTGCTGAAGTTCACATGCTGCAGGCAGACCTACCAGGTGGGGGTGGGGGAGGGAAAGCTCCAGGAGTTTGACCCAGCAAGACTGATGGACAGACAATGTATTTCCAAGTCAGGATGATACGTGACTTGGAGGGGAAATTGGAGTTGCTGCTGTCCCCATGAATCTGTTGCCCCTGTTCTCCCCCACCCCCACAGATGGCAGTGGTTGTGGGTCAGGAAAGTGCCATTCAAAGAAACGTGATGAATTTGTGCAGAGCATCTTGTTGATGGCAATTATTTTGAAAAGCCTCTACAGATATATGACCCACCGCCGGAACAGATGGAATTTTACCCAGGCCTTCTGGCCCAGAGATAGGGACACTATCACTGCGCCTGAAGAAAGCGTTTCTTGCAGACGGTTTGAGGGAGCGAATGTAGAAGTGGTGAATAGGGTTTTGAATCAAGAGAGCTGCTTTACTGTGGTGTCGAGCTCCTTCAATGTTGTTGGAGCTGCACCTCCTAGAACACTGTGACTATTCCATGGCTGTCTTCTCTTTGTGGCCCCTAGTTTTGTTCACACAACAAATGTCTTTTACAACACTGCTTGAAAGATCTTGAGAACAATCATATTACTTGGAACCGACCCAATGTAACGTCTCCTATTAGCTGCCAAATGGAGCCTGCAGTCCACACGCCACATTCATAAAGTGCTCGATGTGGGACATGTCCTGATGACCACTCCTGCTCCTTATTGTTATATCCCACCACTATCAGTAAATGGCACTAAGTAAAGGTTCCCTGTCACTAATCTTCCTTTATCTTCGCTGTTCTTTGAATTCATTCACAGGATGTGGGCATCACTGGCTGGACCAGCATTTATTGCCTATCTTTAACTGTCCCGAGGGCAGCTGAGAGTTAACCACAATAGGCCAGACCAGGTAGGGATTGCAAATTTCCTTCCCTGAAGGACATTAGTGAACCAGATGGGCCTTTCCTGACAAACAACAATGATTTAATGGTGATAAGAAGAAAAAATAAAGAACAGGAACTGGTCCTTTGGCCCTCTAATCTGTACTGACACATTTTTCCCTTCCATACTAAAACTGTCTTCACTTACAGGATCCATATCCATCTATTCCCTTCCTATTCATGTATTCATCCAGGAGCTTCCTGAATGCTGCTATTGTATCTGCTTCCACCATCTCCTCTGGCAGCGTGTTCTAGGCACCTCCACCATTTGTGGGAAAAACTTGCCTCACACATTTCTAGAACCCATGTCCCCTAGTAATTGACCCCTCCATCCTGGGAAAAAGCCTCATACTTTCCATTCTATCCATGCCATTCACTATCTTATAAATTATCAACCTCCTGCATTCCAATGAAAACAAACCCAGTCTATCCAATCTTTCTTCACAGCTAAAATCCCCCATACCAGGCAACCTTCTGGTAAACCTTTTCTTCACCCCCTCCAAAGCATCCACATCCTGATTTTTATTGACTTCAAATTCCACCATCTGCCACAGTGGGACTCGAACCCAGGCCCCCAGAGCATTACCCGGGTTGCTTAAGTTCAAAAGGGCAGCTTGCCACCACCTTCACAAGGGCAACTAGGGGTGAGCAATCAATGCTGGCCCAGCCTACGATGTCCATATCCCACAAGTGAATCAAAAAAACACCCGCACCTCTTCATTGGCAGTGGAAGACAGTACCATAAGTCTCAGTTGACATTTGGTTTGGGTCTTGGTACAAAAGTTACAACTTGTGTTTAGTGTTTGACTGCCAGGCTAGTTGGGAAAATTATTGCAGTCCCCAGATGAAAGCCATGACCCAACAGCTTATAATTGTTTACTTGTAGCTAGAATTTATTTATTTGCAATAACCACTTATTCTGCTTAAGCCATGAAATGCAGATAGAGGTCATTCAGTCCATCAAGTCTTTATTGCCCTTCGGAAGAGCATTCCACCTAGACCCACCCCATCCCCATAAGCCCACATTTCCATGGCTAATCGACCTAACCTGCACACCCCTACACACAATGGGGAATTTAGCATGGCCAATCCACCTAACCTGCATATCTTTGGACTGTGGGAGGAAGCCGGAGCACCCAGAGGAAACCCACACAGACACGGGGAGAATGTCTGTGTGGAGTTTGCACAATCGCCCGAGGCTGGAATCGAACCCAGGTTCCTGGTGTTGTGAGGCAACAGTGCTAACCACTGTACTGCCCCACTCCTGCATTGGTATAAAAATCTGACTGAATCCTTTCTTTAGTAATTGTAATTGTCACAGCATCATTCAGTTCTGAACAGGATACCTCAGGATGCAGATGTTAGCCTTCACAGGGATGTATTGCAAATTTACTTAGACTATGTCTTATTGCAGCAAGATATGACCTGCCACCATCTTGAAGATGGTGAACAGTGTTCTTGCAGTGTAGCTGAAATGAAAGGAGCAAATACTCAAGTTGCAGTGATCAAGGAGCTGCTTTATCCTTGATGGTGTCGAGCTGCTTTTTTATTCTTTCAGATATGAACATTGCTGGCTAGGCAAGCATTTGTTACCAATTCCAGATTGCCCTTGAGAAGGTAGATCTGGGAAGGTGTCACATACCTTTGAACCACTACAGTCCACCTGGTATATACTACAGTTTAGCACAAATGATTACTTACTAAGCCAAATTTCAACTGCATTGCCATGAGTCTGGACTGGTATGTAGGCCATACTTGGTAGGATGGCGGATTTCCTTCCCTAGCGGATATCAATGAATGAATTGCGTATTCAGCGACTCATCAACTTAGAAACCATCACTTGGAGCTCAAAACTGGGCATCTATAAGGTGTTGTAGGCCATCAGCAGCAGCAGGATTGTATCCAACCACAACCTTGTAAGCCTGGCATATCCCTTCACTCTACCATTGCCAACAAGCCAAGCAGCATCTTAGAAGCAGAAAAGCTGAAGTTTCGGGCCAAGACCCTTAAATACTGATGGGAATATTCTGTAGGCCTCTAACAGTTGCTACATAGTAGCACAGACAATAAATCAGGAGATTGTTATTCCTCAATACCAACATATCATACCAGAAATCAAGCCCCACTCTTCCCAGAGTCATCACAGAAGCTAAAGAATGTATGCAAAATGTCCGAATTTACCTGATTTTCAGACACCATTGACAGAAAGTACAGAACTACTTAACCAAAATTCCTGCTTATTCTAAATAAATGGATTGTAGCTACAAGGGAGCAGCACGGTGGCTCAGTGGTTAGCACTGCAGCCTCACAGCTCCAGGGACCCAGGTTCGATTCCAGCTTCGGGCAACTGTCTGTGTGGAGTTTGCACATTCTCCCCGTGTCTGCGTGGGTTTCCTCCGGGTGCTCCGGTTTCCTCCCACAGTCCAAAGATGTGCAGGTTAGGTGGATTGGCCATGCTAAATTGCTCATAGTGTTCAGGGGTGTGTGGGTTATAGGGGGATGGGTCTGGGTGGGATGCTCCAAAGGACAGTGTGAACTTGTTGGGCTGAAGGGCCTGTTTCCACACTGTAGGGAATCTAATCTAATCTTAAAAAAAAGTAAACATTTATAAGCTGTTGACAGATAATACACAGTGTGAAGCTTGAGGAGCACAGCAGGCCAGGCAGCATCAGAGGAGCAGGAAAGCTGATGTTTTGGAATGTCAACTTTCCTCATCCTCTGATGCTGCCTGGCCGGCTATGCTCCTCCAGCTCCACGTGTTATCTCTGACTCCAGCATCCACAGTTCCTACTATCTCTGAATAAGCTGTTGGAACATCACTTTACTAAAGCTCCAGCCCAGCCCTTATAAACTCCCCCTCAACAGTTACAGAAAGACATGGAAAAACACACACAGGTACACTGGCACACACCCACAGACATAGACAGCCACATATACACACATGTGCACCCACACACAGACATACAGATTATAAAAACATAGGTGTTCTGGGCAGATGGAAAGACAGTTCCATGGACACTGTTTACAGGATTCACAATTTCAGTACTTTCAGATTGTTGGGACATGCTGCTTTCTGATCTTCCTTCTGCAATACTTCCATCTGTTTGTAGGAGGCTCAGAGTCATTTGTTCACACTCAGTTAACAGTCACTGGTTACAGCAACTGGAAAAGGGGAAACACACTAGCTGTCTTCAGGCTTGAGATGCTTTTCTGCTGTTGAGCTAAAACAGCTCCTCCCAGAAATCCAAGATAACAAATTGTGTAGCTGGATGAACACAGCAGGCCAAGCAGCATCTCAGGAGCACAAAAGCTGATGTTTCGGGCCTAGACCCTTCATGGCTGATGAAGGGACCAGGCCCAAAACGTCAGCTTTTGTGCTCCTGAGATGCTGCTTGGCCTGCAGTGTTCATCCAGCTACACAATTTGTTATCTTGGATTCTCCAGCATCTGCAGTTCCCATTATCTCTGACCCCTCCCAGAATGGTTTCTGCTGAAACATTCACAGCCCCAAGCTGTTTGGCTTCCTGAGAACCAATGACAGGCAGGAAACCTTTGTTATGAATAACTGGTCACTGGTTACAGACCAGTCAGCTACTTGTTGCCAGCCAAAGCTTCACTGTAAACACCCTTTACCTCCAGCTCGATAGTAACTAGGTTTCCGTAACTGATTCAGTAAGCACTACTTACAATGAGTGTCAGGTTACCTGCTTTTAAAATCTGCAGCAATCCTTTAACAATCTTTGATTTTTTAAATACTTCCTTCAAAAAAGAGTTAGAATAGGGTAGGCACTGGCCTAGTGGTATTATCGACAGACCATTAATTCAAAAGCCAAGCTAATGTTCTGGGAACACAGGTTTGAATCCCACCATGGCTGATGGTGGGATTTGAATTCAACAATTTTTTTTAAGAAGTCTGGAATTAAGAATCTACTAATCACCATGAAACCATTGCTGATTGTCGGAAAATCCCATCTGGTTCACTAATTCCTTCAGGGATGGAAACTACGATCCTTACCTGGACTGGTCTACATGTGACTCCAGACCCACAGCATGTGGTTGGTTCTCAATTACCGTCTGAAATGGCCTAGCAAGCCATTCTGTTATACCAATCGCTACAAAGTCTCAAAGAAATGAAACTGGATGGATCACCTGGCATCGACCCAGGCACCGGAAAAGACAACGGCAGAAGCAGTCCTGTCAACCCTGCAATGTTCTCCTCACTAACATCTGGGGATTAGTGCCAAAATTGAGAGAGCATGAGCCTGACATTGTCTGTAAGGTGTGATTCTGTGAGTATGACTATATCCCAGTCATCACCATCACCATCCCTGGATATGTCCTGTCCCATTGGCAGGAAAGACCCAGCAGAGGTGGCAGCACAGTGGTATACAGTCAGAAAGGTGTTGCTCTTGGAGTCCTCAACATTGACTTCAGGTTAAACACATGCAAGCAAATCTCCTAGATAATAAAATGTGAGGCTGGATGAACACAGCAGGCCAAGCAGCATCTCAGGAGCACAAAAGCTGACGTTTCGGGCCTAGACCCTTCATCAGAGAGGATGCTTGGCCTTCATGCTGCTTGGCCTGCTGTGTTCATCCAGCCTCACATTTTATTATCTTGGAATTCTCCAGCATCTGCAGTTCCCATTATCTCAAGCAAATCTCCTGGTTACCACATACTCTCCTCCCTCAGCTGATGAATTAATACTCCTCCATGTTGAACAACACTTAGTGGAAGCACTGAGGATGGCAAGGGCACAAAATGTACTCTGGGTGGGGGATTTCAAAGTCCACCACCAAGAGTGTCTCGGCAGCAGTACTGCTAATCCAGTTGGTCGTGTCCTAAAGGACTTAGCTGCTAGACTGGGTCTGCGGCACTTAGTGAGGGAACCAACAAGAGGGAAAAACATACTTGACCTCATCCTTGTCAATCTGTCAGCTGCAGATGCATCTGTCTATGATGGTATTAGCAAGAGTGACCATCACACAGTCCTTTTGGAGACAAAGGTCGCCCTCACATTGAGAATAACTTCCATTGTGTTGTGTGGCACTATCACTGTGTTTAATGGGACAGATTTCGCAGATCTAGCAACTCAAGACTGGGCATCCATGAGGCACTGTGGACCATCAACAGCAGCAGAATTCTACTCCAGCACAATCTGTAACCTCATGGCCCGGCGTATCCCCCACTCAACCATTACCATCAAGCCAGGAATCGACCCTGTCTCAATGGAGAGTGCAGGAGGACATGCCAGGAGCAGCACCAGGCATACCGGAAGGTGAGGTATCTACCCGGTGAAGTGACCAAACAGGACTACTTGCACACCAAACAGTGAAAGCAGCAAGTGTTAGACAGAGCTAAGTGATCCCACAACCAACGGCTCAGATCTAAGCTCTGCAGTCCTGCCACATCCAGGCTTATATGGTGGTAGACAATTAAACAACTCACTGGAGGAGCAGGCTCCACAAATATCACCACCCTCAATGATGGAAGAGCCCAGTGCAAAAGACGAGGTTAAAGCATTCGCAGCAATCTTCAACCAGAAGTGCCAAGTGGATGATCCATCTCTGCCTCCTGCAGTGGTCCCTGGCATAACAGATAACAGTGTTAACGTTTCAGTTCTGCTGACCCTTCCTCAGAACTCCACTATCAACATTCTGGGTGTTATCATTGACCAGAGACTCAACTGGACTCACCACATAAACACAGTGGCTACAACACCAGGCCAGAATTAGAAATACAGCGGCAAGTAACTCACTTCCTGACTCCTCAAAGCCTGTCCCACCATCTACAAGACGTAAGTCAGGAGTGTGATGAAATACTCCCCACTTGCCTGGATAAGTGCAGCCCCAACAACACTCAAGAATCTTGACACCATCCAGGACAAAGCAGTCACTGATTGGCACCACATCCACAAACATCCCACTCCCTCCACCACTGACACTCAGTAGCAGCAGTGTGTACCATCTACAAGATACTCTGCAGAAATTCACCAAAGGTCCTCTGGCAGCACCTTCCATACCCACGTCCACTTCCATCCAGAAGGACAAGGGCAGCAGACATATGGAAATACCACCACCTCCAAATTCCCCTCCGAGCCACTCACCATCCTGACTTGGAAATATATCGCCATTCTTTACCTGTCACTGAGTCAAAATCCTGGAATTCCCTCCCTAATAGCATTGTGAGTCAACCCACAGCTGGAGGACTGCAGCGGTTCAAGAAGGCAGCTTACCCCCACTAGGAACAGGCAAGAAATGCTGGCCAGCCAGCAATGCCCACATCCCAAAAGTGAATAGAAAAAGAAGTAGTCTACAGTCAAAATACTAAAAAAAAGTACAGTCTTGCAAACATCATGACAGTGTGTAAAAAAAGACAGTACATTAGTATTGAGTGACTTTGATCTTCATATAAGTTGGGAGATAGTGACTGTAATGAGGTCAGCCAGCTGGACCTCCTGGAATATGAGCTCCCTGATTGGGGCTGTTAATCTGGTCAGTAAGGGAAGCCTGGCTGACAGGTTAAAAGGGAACTGTCAGAGATGCTGACATTCTGGTAACTGACTTTGAATGAGGCAGTGCTAAAGTCAAGGACTGTTCATGTGTACATAAAGGTAGCCCTGATATGGAAGGCAATGGTCTCATATCATTAGACTGCAGCTCATGTCCGGGGAACCTGGGTTCAAACCCTGCCGTAGCAGATTGTGGAATTGGAATTCAATGAAACAAACTGGAATATAGAGTCTAATGATAAGCATGCAATAATTGTCGTTAATTGGAAAAAGCCAACTGGTTCCCTTTAGGGAAGGAGTACTGCTATTCTTACCTGGTCTGAACTACATGAGACTCCAGACCCATAGCAATGTGGTTGACTCTTAACTGCCCTCTGGGCAATTAGGGATGGACAATAAATACTGGCTTAGCCAGAGCTGCCCACATCCCATGAGTGAATATTAAAAAAGGTGCCAGTGTTGGACTGGGGTGGACAAAGTCAGAAGTCACCAAGTTAAAGTGATTTTCTGAAGAAGGGACTAAGCCCAAAACGTCAGCCTTCCTGCTCCTCTGATGCTGCTTGGCCTGCTGTGTTCATCCAGCTCTACGCCTTGTTTTCTCAGATTCTCCAGCATCTGCAGCTGCTACAATCTCTAGGTTAAAGTTCAACATGTTTATTTGAAATCACAAGCTTTTGGAGTGCTGCTCCGTCATCAGGTGAAGTGCTTCATTGCTTCATTGCTAAATGTAGGGACATGCAAGGCAATAGTCAGACCACATCTGGAGCATTGTGAGTAGTTGAGTCCTTATCTCAGCAAAGATAGACTAGCATTGGAGGCAGTCCAGAGAAGGTTCACTGGACTGATAACCAGTGCGGAAGGACTGTCATGAAGAGAAGTTGAGTGGACTCGGCCCATACTCATACTCATTGAATTATACAAGAAGGAGAGGCGACCCTATTGAAACATACTAGGTTCTTAGAGGACTTGACAGGGTAAATGTGGAAATGTTGTTTCCCCTTGTGAGAGAGTCTGGGACCAGAGGATGTAATCTCAAAATAATGATTCATACATTTAAGACAGAGCTAAAAGATGATAGAATCAAGCAGCACAGAAACAGACCCTTCAGTCCAATTTGGCCTTGCTGACCAGGTATCCCCAACTTAACTAGTTCCCATTTGCTTGCATTTGGTCCAAATCCCTCTGAACATCTCCTATTCATATACCTGTGCAAATATCGTTTAAATATTGGAATTGTACCTGCCTTTTCCACTTCCTCTGGCATCTCATTCCATACACCTGCCATCCTCTAGGTGAAATAATTGCCCCTCAGGTCCCTTTTAAATCTTTCCCCTCTTACCTTAAACCTTGTCATTTTGGATTTCCCTACCCTGGGGAAAAGACCATGGCTATTCACCTTATCTATGCCCCTCTTGAATTTATGAATCTCCAAAAGGTCACCCCTCAGCCGCCTACACTGCAGTGAAAGTTTCCCGGCCTATCCAGCCTTTCCATGTAACTCAAACCCTCCGGATCTGGCAACTTCCTGGTAAGTTAATTTTCTGCATACTTTCTAGTTTAACAACGTCCTTCCTATAGCAGGGCGACCAGAATTGTACACAGTATTCCAAAGGTGGCCTCATCAATGTCTTGTACAACTATAACATGATGTCCCATCTCCTATACTCATTGCTCTGACCAATGATGGCAAACATGCCAAATGCTTTCTTCACCATCTTGTCACCACTTTCAAGGAACTATGAACCTATACTTCTCGGTCCCCCTGTTCAACAACTCTGCCCAGGGCCTGACCAATAACTGTATAAATTCTGTCCCAACTTGCCTTACCAATATGCAACACCTCACATTTATCTAAATTAAAATTCCATCTTCCACTTCTCAGCCCATTGGCCTATCTGATCAAGATCCCTTTGTAGTATTAGATAACAATCTTCACTGTCCACTATACTACCAATTTTGGTGTCATCTATACATTTATTAACCATACCTTCTGTATTCTCAACCAAATGACAAACAACAGTGGACTCAGAACCGATCCTTGTGGCACATCACTGGTCACTGGAACCTCTTCTCTCAAAGGATAGTGAATTTGTGGAATTCTTTACTACATTGGGCTATTGAGGCTTGGTCATGAAGTCTGTTCAAGGCTGAGACAGACAAAATTTTATTCAGTAAGGGATTCAGGGATGGGGTAAAGGCAGGAAAGTGGGATTGAGGAAGATCAGAGATAATGGGAACTGCAGATGCTGGAGATTCCAAGATAATAAAATGTGAGGCTGGATGAACACAGCAGGCCAAGCAGCATCTCAGGAGCACAAAAGCTGACGTTTCGGGCCTAGACCCTTCATCAGACCCTCTCTGATGAAGGGTCTAGGCCCGAAACGTCAGCTTTTGTGCTCCTGAGATGCTGCTTGGCCTGCTGTGTTCATCCAGCCTCACATTTTATTATTGAGGAAGATCAGATCAGCCATGATGTGTTTGAATGGCAGACCAGTTTCAGTGGGCCCAATGGCTTAATTTTGTTCCTATATTTTACAGCCTTACGGTCTTAGGTTACTTCTCAGTCTTGTAAATACCCATAGATACGGATCCACCCTGTCCAATCTTTCCTCGCAAAAGTGTCCCCAATCTCAGCATCAGTTGAGTGAAACCTGTTTAAACTGCATCTGACGCATATATATCCTACCCTAAAATAAAGAAATCAAAAGTGTATACAGTATTTCAGCTACAGTTTCAGCAAGCATTCAGTTTAACTACAGCAAAATGTGCCATCTTTTACATTCTATCTCCCTTGGAATAAATGGCAATGTTCTATTTGTCTTTCCAATTACATACTGTACTTGCAATTCTTTTTTATGTTTTGAGTACCAGACAGCCAGTTCCCTTTGTACACAGACTTCTGTAACTTATCTCCATTGAAATAATATATTGCTTCTGATTTTCCCATCTAAATGGGTGAGTTCACACTTTCTCACATTATACTCTGCTTCCAAAATTTATGCCCACTCACTTACCTTAACTATATTTCTTCGTTGCCTCCTTATGCACTCTTCACAACTTAATCTGTTAGCTTTGTGTCATGAGCAAATTTAGCAGCTATACATTTGTTTCCTGGAGAGACTCATGTCCCTGTTTGGGTCAGGTGATCTGGCTTCAAGTTAGATCTGCCCCAGCTGTGTGTCAGATCACACATGAACAGGTTAATTAAAAATATGTATCTTTGGTTCCTTCATCCATGTCACTTATGTAAATAATTCAGGCCCAGCATCAACCATAAGAAAAAGGAACAGGAGTAGGTCATTCTGCCCCTCAAGCCTGTTCTACCATTCCAAAGAATAATGTCTGTTCCAGTCTTCCTCATGTTTACTTTCCTGCCCTTTCCCCATAAGGTTCCACACGATAGGTTCATTCAGAAAGTGAGGAGGCATGGGATTCAGGGAAATTTGGCTCTCTGGATACAAAACTGGCTATCCAATAGAAGACAAAGTGTGGTAATAGATGGAAAGTCTTCAGCCTGGAGCTCAGTGGCCAGTGGTGTGCCGCAGGGAGCTGTTTGGGACCTCTGCTCTTTGTGATCTTTATAAATGACTTGGATGAATCAGTGCAAGGGTGGGTTAGTAAGTTTGCCGATGACATGAAGGTTGGTGGAGTTGTGGACAGCGTGGAGGGCAGTTGTAGGTTTCAATGGGACACTGACAGGATGCAGAGCTGGGCAAAGAAGTGGCAGATGGAATTCAACCCAGAAAAGTGTGAAGTGATTCATTTTGGAAGGTCGAATTTGAATGCAGAATACAGGGTTAATGGCAGGATTCTCAGCAGTGTGGAGGAACAGAGGGATCTTGGGGTCCACTTCCATAAATCCCTCAAAGTTGCTACCCAAGTTAATAAGTTTGTAAAGAAGGTGTACGATATGTTGGCTTTCATTGGCAGAGGAATTGATTTTAACAGCCATGCGGTTATGCTGCAGCTCTATAAAACTCTGATTAGACCAAACTTGGAACATTGTGTTCAGTTCTGGTCGCCTCATTACAGGATGGATGTGAAGATTTAGAGAAGGTGCAGAGGAGATTTACCAGGATGCTGCCTGGACTGGAGGGCAGGACTTACGAGGAAAGATTGAGGGAGCTAGGGATTTTTCCATTGGAGCAAAGAAGGATGAGAGGTGACTTGACAGAGGTTTACAAGATGATGAGGCATAGATAGAGTGGATAGTCAGAAACTTTTTCCCAGGGCGGAAATGACTATTACAAGGGGGCATAATTTTAAGGTGATTGGAGGAAGGTATAGAGAAGATGTCAGAGGTAGGTTCTTCACACAGAGGGTGGTGGCCGTGTGGAATGCACTGCCGGCAGTGGTCGTGGAGTCTGATACTTTAGAGACTTTTAAACGACTCCTCAATAGGCACATGGAGGATAGTAAAATGTAGGGTATGCAGGGTAGATTGACCTTAGTAGGATAATAGGTTAACACAACATTGTGGGCTGAAGGGCCTGTACTGTTCTATGTTCATAACCCTCGATTTCCCCTATCAAATCAAGAAACTGTCTGTCTATCTCCACCTTAAATCTACACAAGCACTTTTAATTGACAAGAAGTTCTCTGTGAAACACAGATACATAGCTGTCTGCGGCAAGGCATTCTAAAGACTCGAAAGACCCTAAAGATTCTAAAGGCCCTTCTGGGGGGGCACCAGCCCCAAGACATTAGCTCTGTTTTTTCCTTCACAGATGTTGCCAGACCTGATGAGCTTTTCCAGCAACTTTGATTTTGTTCCTAAAGACTCTTCCTCATCTGTCTTATGTTGGCGCCCTTTATTCCGAGATTATACCCTCTAATCATAGACTCTCCCATGAGAGGAAACATCCTCTCAGCATTTACCTTGTCAAGTCCCTTAAAGAATCCAAGATGTTTCCATAAGATCACCTCTCATTCTTCTAAACTCCAGTGAGTAGCATCCCCGTTTACCCTTTGTTCATAAGACAGTCCCTCCATACTCGGGATCATTCCAATGAGCCTTCTCTGTGCTGCCCCCAATGAAATGATATATTTCCTCAAACAAGAGACCAAATCTGTTCATAGTACTCCAGATATGGCCTCATCAGCACGTTGTACAATTTCAGTATGTCTACTATGTTGATTGGAACCAGGTGGATCCCATTGACTGTGAGATCCTTAATTGGAATTGTTAACCTGGACCAATCAGGGAGCCCTGGCTGACCAATCGAAACAGGAGATTCAGAATCTCCTCAGTTCAGAGATTGACTCTGAGCTAGCTGGCTAAAGCCAGTGTAATGTGCACAAGTAAATAAAGCATGACTTGGTGATGGGACACCAGTCTCTTGCAGTTATTTCAACTTCCCTACTCATATACTCCAACCCCCTTTTGAAATAAGGACCAACATTTCATTAAACTCCCTGATTACCTGCTGCCTCTGTGTGCTAGTTTTCATGTGTTCAGTGCTCAAGTGTCCCTGAGTTCCTTTATATTGCAGCTTTCTGCAGTTTTTAACTATTTAAGTAATATTCTGTTCTTCTGTTCTCCCTCTCATAACGAACAACTTCACATTTCTTCATATTCGATTCCATTCAGCAACTTTTTGTCCATTGACCCATCTCACCCATCCTTGTTACCTCTCCCCAACCTGAAAGTGACCCTACCCTCTGTTTCCTTCAGCAACCTCAGAACTGAATCTATTTACTAAATAATAATATGAATAGCATTTTTTCAGTACTTTATCGACTAATATAGGTTTGAGGATGTCCTGAGGGTATTATTCAGAGAACAATTAGAACACTTTACTCGCTATCAGTCAGTACTGGAGTTGAGACAGATAATTGGAGTACGTTTAAGGGGAACTTTGGTGGAACTGGTCAAAATTGAGAGGAGCTTTGATAGAGTAGGCTGACAGAAAGAGTTTCCAGTGGAGACATATAAAATAATCAGAGGGTTAGGTAGGGTGGATATGGAGAGCCTTTTTCCTAGGATGGTGACGGTGAGCACAAGGGGACATAGCTTTAAATTGAGGGGTGAAAGATATAGGACAGATGTCAGAGGTAGTTTCTTTACTCAGAGAGTAGTAAGGGAATGGAATACTTTGCCTGCAACGGTAGTAGATTCGCCAACTTTAGGTACATTTAAGTCGTCATTGGATAAGCATATGGATGTACATGGAATAGTGTAGGTTAGATGGGCTTGAGATCGGTATGACAGGTCGGCACAACATCGAGGGCCGAAGGGCCTGTGCTGTGCTGTTATGTCCTATGTTCTATGGTGGGAGTGCTGGTAATCAGAGTTCCTAGGTTTAAAATAACTTTCAAAAGAACCAAATAAGAAGGTTTTTTGTACAGTGTGTTGTGAACTAGAATGAATTTTCTGAAAGGGTGGTGGAATCAGATTCAATAGGATAAATAGACATAGTTTGCAGGGAATTGGAGAACAAGCAGGGATTGGAGATAATTGGGAGCTCTTTTAAAGAGATGGAACAGGCACAATGAGACAAATGGATCTCCTCCTGTGTAACACCAGAACAGCTTGTTCAGCCAGTCACTTAAATCAGAATTGATTGACACCTTAACTTCATCTTTACTTCATTCAGAAACCTTTAATACTCTTGTCTAATAACAGTTTATCAATGGCAATTGTGAAATTTTCAATTGGTGCTCAGCCTCAGCAGCATTTTGGGGGAAGGCACCAGCTCTAATTTTAACCTGAGCCTTGTAATTTAAAACCTTTATCCCAGTAACATTTTAGTGAATCTGCATTTCACTCTGAACCTAGGCTAATTCTCCTTCCTGAGGTCAGGACCCAGAACTGACTGGTGTTACTCCAGATGTAGCAGAGTGTCTACTGCTCCACCTACCAAAAATTCCATGCCCTATTCCCAATTCCTCCGCCTCCGCCGCATCTGCACCCACGATGAGGCATTCCACTCCCACACATCCCAGATGTCCAAGTTCTTCAAGGACCGCAACTTTCCCCCACAGTGGTCGAGAACGCCCTTGACTGCGTCTCCCGCATTTCCCGCAACACATCCCTCACACCCCGCCCCCGCCACAACCGCCCAAAGAAGATCCCCCTCGTTCTCACACACCACCCCACCAACCTCCGGATACAACGCATCATCCTCCGACACTTTCGCCATCTACAATCCGACCCCACCACCCAAGACAATTTTCCATCCCCAACCCTGTCTGCTTTCCAGAGAGACCACTCTCTCCGTGACTCCCTTGTTCGCTCCACACTGCCCTCCAACCACACCACACCCGGCACCTTCCCCTGCAACCGCAGGAAATGCTACACTTGCCCCCACACCTCCTCCCTCACCCCTATCCCAGGCCCCAAGATGACTTTCCACATTAAGCAGAGGTTCACCTGCACATCTGCCAATGTGGTATACTGCATCCATTGTACCCAGTGTGGCTACCTCTACATTGGGGAAACCAAGCGGAGGCTTGGGGACCGCTTTGCAGAACACCTCCGCTCGGTTCGCAATAAACAACTGCACCTCCCAGTCGCAAACCATTTCCACTCCCCCTCTCATTCTTTAGATGACATGTCCATCATGGGCCTCCTGCACTGCCACAATGATGCCAACCGAAGGTTGCAGGAACAGCTACTCATATTCCGCTTGGGAACCCTGCAGCCCAATGGTATCAATGTGGACTTCACCAGCTTCAAAATCTCCCCTTCCCCCACCACATCCCAAAACCAGCCCAGTTCGTCCCCTCCCCCCACTGCACCACACAACCAGCCCAGCTCTTCCCCCCCACCCACTGCATCCCAAAACCAGTCCAACCTGTCCCTGCCTCCCTAACCTGTTCTTCCTCTCACCCATCCCTTCCTCCCACCCCAAGCCACACCTCCATCTCCTACCTACTAACTTCATCCCACCTCCTTGACCTGTCCGTCTTCCCTGGACTGACCTATCCCCTCCCTACCTCCCCACCTATACTCTCCTCTCCACCTATCTTCTTTTCTCTTCATCTTCGGTCCACCTCCCCCTCTCTCCCTATTTATTCCAGAACCCTCACCCCATCCCCCTCTCTGATGAAGGGTCTAGGCCCGAAATATCAGCTTTTGTGCTCCTGAGATGCTGCTGGGCCTGCTGTGTTCATCCAGCCTCACATTTTATCACATTTTATTAACTTGGATTCTCCAGCATCTGCAGTTCCCATTTCCACCTACCATGGTGCTGTGTTCCAACCCCATTGAGATGACAGCCAGCACTTAACTGGACACATTAATCCATAAAATTCTGTATAGTTGTCAGTACAAATGTATTATTAGTGAACACGACAACAGTGGGTAAAGTTACAAAAATGCTAAATAATCAAAGAACAAATGGAGGGAGGAAAAAAACACAATAACTATCACTAAGGAAAATGTATTAAACAAACTAAAGACCAAATAAAAACTGAAAGAATTGTGGATGCTGTAAATCAGGAACAATATCCCAGCCCCCTATCCCACACACCAAGCCTTGTTACCACATAGCCTGCCATTACACACCCCCTGTTGTTAGTGACTAACAGTTCCCATTAAGAACCATTCACCCTCCCAGCCTGATTGTTAGCAACTCCTTTGTCTTTCTCTCTCTTTGGGCTCTATCCTATCGTTTACTCCCTACCCCACCCACCTCCCTTTTTCTCCTTATAAACTGACGTTTTCCCAGCCACCATCAGTTCTGAGGAAGGGTCACTGGACCTGAAACGTTAACTCTGTTTTTTCCTTCACACATGCAGCCAGACCTGCTGAGCTTTTCCAGCAAATTTGTTTTTGAAACTAAAGACCAATACGTTTGAGGTCCCAGGATATTAAGGGAACTAGCCATAGAGATAGCAGATGCGCTGTAGCAATCTACCAGAATTCCTTAAGGTCTGGAAAATTTCCAGAGGGTTAGTAAATTGCAATTGTTACACCCTTATTCAAAACGGAGGGTGATGAAATAACAGGCAGCTATCAGCCAATGCAAATTTTTATTCCCATGTGAGGCAGTTAAAACAACGGAATATACCCAATGTTCTTTGTTGAAGCAAAGTACCCTCCGAAAATTACTGCAAAGGTTTTACCTATACAATGCTTACAATCACCAGTGAACCCTTTAACATGGATGTATCTGAAGATCAAACCTGGAGAGGTGATCAGCAGCCCTGTCCCAGCCGTTGGTCAAACAACCTCATTCTCAAACTAGCTAGCTGCGCTGTGAGGCAAGCTTGCTCTATACTCTTTTCATACAAAAAAGCTATGCATCCAGTCTGAAGGAATTGATTGGTTGACCTCTTGGAAACTTCACAAACGTGTCATCTATTCCAAGATAACAAAGTGTGAAGCTGAGAGGGTCTGATGAAGGGTCTAGGCCCGAAATGTCAGCTTTTGTGCTCCTGAGATGCTGCTTGGCCTGCTGTGTTCATCCAGCTTCACACATTGTTATCTCGGATTCTCCAGCATCTGCAGTTCCCATTATCTCTGTCATCTATTCCAGTCAGTTTAATCAGTTAACTCATTTCTGTTTGCTTGTGTCTCTTTGAAAGGAGGCTTATCTTTTGCTTTTGATTAACTTTGACGTCAGCTTTAGCTTTCTGTTGTTTTTCATGACTTTTTTGTCCTCCAATCAACCGTGTGATATTTATAGAGCATAATTCTATGACAGTCAGAAATCCAGCTGATAGACAGGTTAGGTGAGTGGCAAAACTTGGCAGATAGAATAAAATGTGTAGAAATGTGAGCACTTTGGCAGGAGTTGAATATTATTTAAATGGAGATGGACTGTAGAAAGCTACAGCACGAAGGAATTCGGAAGTCCTCATCCATGGTCACAAAAAGCCACCATCCAACTTCAGCAGAAAAGGCAATGGAATGTTGGCCTTTATTTCAAAGGGAATAGAGTATAAAAATAGGGAGGTTTTGCTAAAACTATGCAAAGACAGTCAGACCACAACTGAAATACTGTGAACATTACAGTCCCCTTATATAAGGAAAGATATACCAGCCTATTAGACAATCCAGAGACAGTTCACCCGACTGATCCTGGGTATGGAGGGATTTGATTATAAGGAGAGGTTCAGTACATTCATTTTGTATGAATTGGCTTTTAGAACCATGATAGGTGACCTTATTGAAATGTGTAAGGTTCTTAGGGAGCATGACAGGGTAGATAACAAAGTGTGGAGCTGGATGAACACAACAGGCCAAGCAGCATCTCAGGAGCACAAAAGCTGACGTTTCGGGCCTAGACCCGAAACGTCAGCTTTTGTGCTCCGAAGATGATGCTTGGCCTGCTGTGTTCATCCAGCTCCACACTTTGTTATCTCGGACTCTCCAGCATCTGCAGTTCCCATTATCTCTGAAGACAGGATAGATGCTTCCCCTATGGGAGAATATAAGGCCAAAAGGCATAATCTCAGACTAAGAGGTGGCCCAGTTAATACATAAATGTAGAGGAATATGTCCTCTCAGAAGGTAGTGTATCTGTGGAATTCTTTACTGCAGAAAGCTGTGGAACCTGGGTTATTAAATATATTCAAGGCTGAAATTGACAGCTTTTTAATCAGTGATGGAATCGAGGTTTATGGGGAAAAGGGAGAAAAGCAGAGTTGAGCAGATTCAGATCATCGACAATCTAATTTAATGGCAGAGCAAGTTCGATGGGCTGAATGCTGAACCCTATTGTCTGTGGAATTAGGTAATGAAGAAGGGGAGGAGGGCTGAATGTAGGATAAACACCAACATGAGCTGGCTGGGGCAAATGGTCTGTGTCTGTATTATACATTTTAAACAATGCTGTGTAAAATATTAGACTATGCCTATTTTGCGAACAACCATCGATCTGTTTCTCCTGTACAGGCCAGTGTGACTCTAAACTGCGGGAACTTGGAGAACAATGTCAGGACCCAAGAAGCTGTTGACCCCCAGCCCCCATCTGAGACCACAGCACCTGCACCTGAGGCACTGCCTTCCCGAGGCACCTGGGGTGGGAAGCATGAGTTCTTGCTGTCCTGTATTGGATACTGTGTGGGACTGGGTAATGTCTGGAGGTTCCCCTATCTCTGCTATCGCAATGGAGGAGGTAGGAAACAGCATTCCATCTGAATGATTGTGGCTGACACCTTTCACTGTCTCGACTCCTTTCTGCTCAGTGTCTCAGCAATACTCACCATTGGGCTACAGCCAAACTCACGCTGTCGGGTCAGGACTGTGCAGTTCAGACTCAAAGAATAAAGAACAATACAGCACAGAAACAGCCCATTCGGCCCTCCAAGTTTGTGCTGACACATTTTGCCCTTCCATACTAAAACTTCACTTACAGGATCTGTATCCCTCTATTCCGTTTCTATTCATGTATTTATCCAGGTGCTTCCTGAATGCTGCTATTGTCTGCTTCCACCACCTTCTCTGGCAGCGTGTTCCAGGCACTCACCACCCTTTGTATGAAAAACTTGCCTCACACACCCCTTTTAAACTTTCCATCTCACAGCTTGAACCAGTGTCCCCTAGTAGTTGACCCCTCCACTTTGGGAAAAAACCTCATACATCCCACTCTATCCATGCCATTCACAATTTATAAGACCATAAGACATAGGAGAAGAAATTAGGCCATTCGGCCCATCATGTCTGTTCTGCCATTCAATCATGGCTGATACGTTTCTCAACCCCATTCTCCTGTTTCCTCCCCGTAACCCTTGATAATCAAGAACCTATCTATCTCAGTTTTAAGTGTACTCAATGACCTGGCCTCCACAGCCTCTGTGTCAGTGAATTCCTTAGATTCACCACTCCCTGGAAGAAGAAGTTTCTCCTTATTTCTGTTCTAAAAGGTCTTTCCCTTACTCTAAGGCTGTGCCCTCGGGTCCTAGTTTCTCCTACCAGTGGAAGCATCTGCCTAACATCCACTCTGACCAGGCCATTCAGCATTCTGTATGTTTCAATTAGATCCCCCCTCATCCTTCTAAACTCCAATGAGTATAGTCCCAGAGTCCTCAAACATTCCTCATATATTAAACTTTCAATTACTGGGACCATTCTCGTGAACCTCCTCTGAATCTGCTCCAGGGCCACTACATCTTTCCGGAGATATGGGGCCCAAAACAGCACATAAACTTCTATCAGGTCACCCCTCAACCTCCTGCTTTCTATTGAATACAAACGCAGTCTGTCCAACCTTTCTTCATAGCTAAAATCTCCCATACTATGCAGTATCTTGATAAACTTTTTCTGTATCCTCTCCAAAGCTTCCACATCCTTCTGGTAATGTGGTGACCAGAACTGTACACAATATTCCAAGTGTGGCTGAACTAAAGTTGTACAAAGCTGCAGCATAACCTGCCTATCCTTATATTTAATGCCCCTTGCAATGAAGGCAAGCATGCCACAAGGCATTTTTTACTACTTACCTACCTGCGCTGCCACCTTTGGTGATCTGTGGACCTGCACACCCGGATGCCTCTGCGTATGAATACTTCCAAGAGCTCTGCCATTCTTTGTATAATTTCCACCTGTGCTTGACCTGCCAAAATGCATCACCTCACATTTGTCTGGATTAAACTCCATCTGCCCCATGCCTCCAACTGATCTATATCCTGGGATAATGGGAACTGCAGATGCTGGAGATTCCAAGATAATAAAATGTGAGGCTGGATGAACACAGCAGGCCAAGCAGCATCTCAGGAGCACAAAAGCTGACGTTTCGGGCCTAGACCCTTCATCAGAGAGGGGGATGGGGGGAGGGAACTGGAATAAATAGGGAGAGAGGGGGAGGCGGACCGAAGATGGAGAGTAAAGAAGATAGGTGGAGAGAGTGTAGGTGGGGAGGTAGGGAGGGGATAGGTCAATCCAGGGAAGACGGACAGGTCAAGGAGGTGGGATGAGGTTAGTAGGTAGCTGGGGGTGCGGCTTGGGGTGGGAGGAAGGGATGGGTGAGAGGAAGAACCGGTTAGGGAGGCAGAGACAGGTTGGACTGGTTTTGGGATGCAGTGGGTGGGGGGGAAGAGCTGGGCTGGTTGTGTGGTGCAGTGGGGGGAGGGGATGAACTGGGCTGGTTTAGGGATGCAGTAGGAGAAGGGGAGATTTTGAAACTGGTGAAGTCCACATTGATACCATATGGCTGCAGGGTTCCCAGGCGGAATATGAGTTGCTGTTCCTGCAACCTTCGGGTGGCATCATTGTGGCAGTGCAGGAGGCCCATGATGGACATGTCATCAAGAGAATGGGAGGGGGAGGGGAAATGGTTTGCGACTGGGAGGTGCAGTTGTTTGTTGCGAACTGAGCGGAGGTGTTCTGCAAAGCTCTTCCCCCCCACCCACTGCATCCCAAAACCAGTCCAACCTGTCTCTGCCTCCCTAACCGGTTCTTCCTCTCACCCATCCCTTCCTCCCACCCCAAGCCGCATCCCCAGCTACCTACTAACCTCATCCCACCTCCTTGACCTGTCCGTCTTCCCTGGACTGACCTATCCCCTCCCTACCTCCCCACCTACACCCTCTCCACCTATCTTCTTTACTCTCCATCTTCGGTCCGCCTCCCCCTCTCTCCCTATTTATTCCAGTTCCCTCCCCCCATCTCCCTCTCTGATGAAGGGTCTAGGCCCGAAACGTCAGCTTTTGTGCTCCTGAGATGCTGCTTGGCCTGCTGTGTTCATCCAGCTTCACATTTTATGATCTATATCCTGCAGTATCCTCTGACAATCCTCCTCACCATCTGTAACTCCACTCATCTTCATATCGTCTGCAAACTTAATAATCAGACCAGCCATGTTTTCCTCCACATCATTTATGTAGACTACGAACAGCAGAGATCCCGCACTGATGGCTGTGGAACACCACTCATCACAAACCGCCATTCTGAAAAGCATCCTTCCACCGCTACCCTATGTCTCCTTTGACTAAGCCAGTTCTGTACCCGTCTTGCCAGCTCACCTCTGATACCATGTGACTTCATCTTTTGTACCAGTCTGGCATGAGGGACCGTATCAAATGCTTTACTGAAGTCCATGCATACGGTTTGATGGGCTGAAGGACCTCGTCTGCACTGTATGATTCTATAAATACAGAAATGAATGTGTTATACCATTTTTACCTTGTCTTGGTTAAATACCACCTGCAGCAATGTGTAAAAACCAGACGTGGCACTTCTGGAAAAAGGTACTAGCCCCAGCACGGATTCACCAGAATGATCCTTGCAATAAAAGGGTTAAGTTATGATGAGAGATCTCAGAGACTCAGCTTCTGTTATGTGGAGCTTAGAAGGTTGAGCCATGATGAAAGTGGCATGTGCCGTGCCTGTCAACCGGCAGTCACTCACACAGACTGATACAGGACTAAATTCTAATTTATTCAAGCACATACAAGCACTTATAACTTGGACAAAATACCAACCATTAACAAGCTGGGCTTTGGAGACTCTGCTCCTTTGCTGCACTTCTGGGTCAGGGTTGTTTCCAGAATTGGTGACCTAGGTCCTCACTACCAATTGACTTTTCAGATGGTAGTTAAATCCTGTTTCCAAGATCCACCCCTAATGCTCACTCATTGTCATCTGACATATCCTCTCATGCTTCTGTTGCCATCACCTCCAGATGTTTCCAAGACCAGTTCCTACTTCTGTTGATCTGTGATTTCGACCTATTGTAGTTTTAATTTGTCCTGCTCTTAAAGCCCGTTCCTGCTTCTGGTAGCCTCAGCGCAATTCACAGCAGTGCCAGATGAGCAGAAATTTCCTCCAATTAAATATCTAGAAGACTGATGCCATTGTTTTCAATTCCCCACTCCAAACTCCATTATCAAGTGACCAACTCGATCCATCTACCTCGCAACAGTATCGGAAAGAGCTTCTGACTTCATGTCCCAGAAGTTTTAGAGATTGCAAGATCTAATGAGAGGGAAGAACTAAGGGATTTCAATATTAGTAGAGAATTGGTGTTGGGAAAAATGTTTGGATTGAAGACCAATAAATCCCAGGGCCTGATAATCTGCATCCCAGAGTACTTAAGGAAGTAGCTCTGGAAATAGTGAATGCATTGGTGGTCATCTTCCAGGATTCTGTAGCCTCAGGAACCATCCCTGCAGATTGGAGGATGTCTAATATCACTCCAATATTCAAGAAGAGAGGTAGAGAGAAGCCAAGGAATTATAGACCAGTGAGCCTACATCAGTAGTGGAGAAAAATCTTGAATTGTCAAGGATTTTATAGCAGCATATTTAGAAAGCAGTGGCAGAATCAGATACAGTCAGCATGGATTTATGAAGGAGAAATCATGCATGACAAATCTATTGGAATTCTATGAAAATGTAACCAGTGGAGTTGACAAGGGGAAGCCAGTCAATGTAGTATATTTGGACTTTCAGAAAGCATTTGACAAAGTCCCACATAAAAGATTACTGTGGAAGATTAAAGCACGTGGAATTGGGGGAAGTATGTTGAGATGGATGGAAAACTGTTTGGCAGAGAGGAAACAAAGAGTAGGAATTAATGGCTTCTTTTCACATTGGCAGGTGGTAACTAGCGGGGTGCCACAGGGATCAGTGCTGGGATCCCAGATATTTGCAAATATAGTTATGATTTGGATGAGGGAACAAAATGTAATATCTCCAAGTTTCCAGATGATACCAAGTTGAATGGGGGAGTGAACTGTGATGAGGATGCAGAGATCCTTCAGCATGATCTGGAGATATTGGGTGAGTGGGCAAACCAATGGCAGATGCAGTATAATCTGGATAAGTGTGAAGTTATTCACTTCAGAAGCAAAAACAAGGAAGCAGATTACTACCTGAATGGCTGTAAATTGGGAGGCGGAGTGTGCAACAGGACCTGGATGTCCTTGTGCACCTTCATTGAAGGTAATCATGCAGGTGCAACTGGCAGTAAAGAAGGCAGATGGTTAGATTAGATTCCCTACAGTGTGGAAACAGGCCCTTTGGCCCAACAAGTCCACACTGCCCCTTGAAGCATCCCACCCAGACCCATCCCTCTATAACGCACACACCCCTGAACACTATAGGCAATTTAGCATGGCCAATCCACCTAACCTGCACATCTTTGGACTATGGGAGGAAACCGGAGAACCCATGCAGACACGGGGAGAATGTGCAAACTCCACACAGACAGTTACTCGAGGCTGGAATCGAACCCGAATCCCCAGTGCTGTGAGGCTGCAGTGCTAACTACAGAGCCACCGTGCCGCCCAGTAAGTAGGCCTTCATTGTGACAGTTTTCAAGTACGGGAGCAGTGATGTTTTGTTGCAGTTGTGCAGGGCCTTGGTGAGATCACACCCTAGAATATTGTGTGCAATTTTTATCTGCTTTTCTGAGGAAGGATGACCTTGCTCTCGAGGGAGTACAATGACGGTTTAGCAGGTGATGTGGGGCTGGCGGGTCTGACATATGAGGAGAGATGGACTAGGTTGGAATTGTTTTCGCTCAAGGTCAGACAAATGAGGAGGGATCTCATAGACATTATAAAATGTTAACAGGACTGGACAGGGTAGATACAGGGAGGATGTCCCTGATGGTGGGTGTGTCCAGAACCAGGGGTCATAGTTTGAAGATTCAGGATCTACTAGTTAGGATGGAGATGAGGAGACATTTCTTCACCCATAGAGTAGTGAACCTGTAGAATTTATTACCACAGGAAGTAGTTGATGCCAATACATTGAATGTATTCAGGAGGTGACTAGATATAGCACTTAGGTGAATAGGTTAATGATTATGGGGAGAAAGCAGGATTAGGCCATTGAGTTGGACGATTAGCCATGATCATAAAGAATGGTGGAGCAAGCTTGAAAGGCTGAATGGCCTCCTCCTGCTCCTTTCTTCTATGTTTCTTTGTTTGCGCCATCACTAACACCATGTGTTTCCTCCTGCATAACTTGTCTGCATCTCTGTCTTGGCTCATCCACTACTGATACCATCATTTGCACCTTCACTCACTCTAGACTTGATTATTCGAACACATTCCTGACATCCTGAGTCCAAATCATATTTTTTGTAAACTTGATGTGTTTCAAAACTCTGCTTCTACCGTCTTAATACTTATCACATCATCTGTGTTTACCTCAATGGTTGATGACTGGTGTTGACTCCCAGTCAAAAACTTCATCAATTTTAAACTTCCTGTACACTCTTTCATTCCCTACTTAGTCTTGCCCTGTCACTAACCTCCTCCAGTTTCACCATCCTTTAGGCTCTCTAACTCCAGCCTCTTGGTCATCATTCCATCTGGAAGGACAAGGAGAGCAGACTTATGGGAACACCACCTCTTACAAGTTCTCCAAGCCACTTACTATCCTGACTTGGAAATATAGCACCATTCCTTCAGTGTTACTCAGTCAAAATCAAACAGCATTGTGGACACACAGCCTCCAGTGGCTCAAGTTGGCAGCTCGAAGGCATCTAGGGACAGGGAAAAACTGCTGACCAGCCAGCAACACCCATGACCCATGAATGAATAAGGAAGACGATTTGCTATCTCAACACTTAAAGACCAGCTCTCTAACTCTGGTCTTTTGAGCAATATATTGGCCTCACCTTCAGCTGCATATGCCCCAGGGTCTGGAAAACCCCCCTGACACCTCTCCACCCCAACCTCCTGTTTTAAGACACCCCTTAAAACTTAGCTCTTTGATCAATCTTTTAGATGTCTGTCCAGATATGTCTTCAGATGGCCCAGTCGCAAATATTTTCCAGCACTCCTGAGAAGCACTCTAAGGGGTTTTATTAACTTTTATGGTGCTTTGAAAATGTGAATTGTTGTGGTTGAACAGATGGCAGCGTTTTCAGAATGAGGGTAATATAAAAAATCAGCAAACAGATTTGAATATTTGTCTAGTGCAAATCCTGCTGTATTCCTGATCTTGGAGATACGAGGACCTAGTGTGAGCAGGAGCCCATGAATGCTGTCCTAAAGATCATGTTGGAATTCTGAGTTGTTTTGATTGCTGAAAGGAAAAGGATGGGGGGTACGCAGTTAGGTGTAACACAGTGAGATGTGGTGGGGGGACGATGGAGGGTGGGGCAATGTTTAAAGAGGGAATAGCTTCCTCATGCACCAAGTAATGAGGAAAGCAGATGGGATGTTCGGCCTTCATTGTAAGGGGGGGGATGTTGTACAAAAACAGAGAAGCCTTACTCCAACTGGACCGTACTTGGAGTGCTGTGTGCAGATCTGGTGTCCTTATTTAAGGAGGGGTACACTTGTGTTAGAGTTTAGAGGAGGTTCACTCGATCGATTCCTGTGATGAGCAGCTTGAATGGTGAGAAAAGGTTGAGCAGTTTGGGCAAGGGAGAACTCAGAAAGAATAAGGAACAATCCTACTAAAACATATAGCATTCTGAGTGGCTAGACAGGACCAGTGCTAAGAGGATATTTCCACTCATTGAGGAATCCAGAAGTAACAGGCACATTTTCCAAACTAAGAGGTCTCCCTTTGGGGCAGAGATGAGGAGGAATTCCTTGCTGCTAATGAATTGCCCATTAATCTCATTCAGGGGCTTCTTAATGCATTTTCTTGTTCAGGATTGCAATTTTAATGTTTATTCCGGCAAGCCAAACTGTCTTGTGCAGATTAATGATTAATTAATTGTGGCCAAATGAGTTTCTTTAGGGCTGACATTTCTAGAAGTGGAGCCAGCTAGTGTCACCCTGATGTTGCTCCTAAGCCTGTTCTCGGTGGTTGTTTGCCAGCACATTCATACTCCTATGGAGCTGCCTTCTCACATCTGCAACGTGCTGACAACCCACAGCATGCCCCAATCCTGCTTGTGCTATTCATGTTGTTTGCATCAATTTATCAATTACTTTCAATTTTCCCTAAACCTCACGTTCCCTGCACCCCGCCATTCTTCCCACCCCAGTCAAGGATTCATTGCTTACTTTGGGTGATAGCTGGATTTATTGCCACGATCACATGTAGGACGAGCTAAGTTTTTCTTTGTCTCGGTCACTGTATGAGGTAGATAATGGCCCATTAGCTCCTTTACAGGCCTAACGAATTTTAATTACTCTTTGTTACCACTACCTCCTGCGGAGTGATATTATCCACTGTGCAACATAGAATTGTACCAGAAATAATAGGGATCTGTCTCCCACTGCACTTCGATCCTCCTCCTCCTCTCTCCCTAATTATTTCATGAATATTAAAAAAGGTGCTAGTGTTGGACTGGGCTGGACAAAGTCAGAAGTCACATGGCACCAAGTTAAAGTGATTTTCTGAAGAAGGGTCTAGGCCCGAAACAGTGGTAGTATGGCGCACTGACCTCTACATCGCCGAGGCCAGACGCCAACTCTCCGACACCACCTCCTACCGCCCCCTCGATCATGACCCCACACCCGAGCACCAAACCATCATCTCCAACACCATTCATGACCTCATCACCTCAGGGGACCTCCCACCCACAGCCTCCAACCTCATTGTTCCCCAACCCCGCACGGCCCGTTTCTATCTCCTTCCCAAAATCCACAAACCTGCCTGCCCTGGTCGACCCATCATCTCAGCCTGCTCCTGCCCCACCGAACTCATCTCCACCTATCTGGACTCCATTTTCTCCCCTTTGGTCCAGGAACTCCCCACCTACGTCCGTGACACCACCCACGCCCTCCACCTCCTCCAGGACTTCCAATTCCCTGGCCCCCAACACCTCATCTTCACCATGGACGTCCAGTCCCTATACACCTGCATTCCGCATGCAGATGGCCTCAAGGCCCTCCGCTTCTTCTTGTCCCGCAGGCCCGACCAGTCCCCCTCCACCGACACCCTCATCCGCCTAGCTGAACTCGTTCTCACCCTCAACAACTTCTCTTTTGACTCCTCCCACTTCCTACAGACTAAGGGGGTGGCCATGGGCACCCGCATGGGCCCCAGCTATGCCTGCCTCTTTGTAGGTTACGTGGAACAGTCCCTCTTCCGCACCTACACAGGCCCCAAACCCCACCTCTTCCTCCGGTACATTGATGACTGTATCGGCGCCGCCTCTTGCTCCCCAGAGGAGCTCGAACAGTTCATCCACTTCACCAACACCTTCCACCCCAACCTTCAGTTCACCTGGGCCATCTCCAGCACATCCCTCACCTTCCTGGACCTCTCAGTCTCCATCTCAGGCAACCAGCTTGTAACTGATGTCCATTTCAAGCCCACCGACTCCCACAGCTACCTAGAATACACCTCCTCCCACCCAACATCCTGCAAAAATTCCATCCCCTATTCCCAATTCCTCCGCCTCCGCCGCATCTGCTCCCACGATAAGACATTCCACTCCCGCACATCCCAGATGTCCAAGTTCTTCAAGGACCGCAACTTTCCCCCCACAGTGATCGAGAATGCCCTTGACCGCGTCTCCCGTATTTCCCGCAACACATCCCTCACACCCCGCCCCCGCCACAACCGCCCAAAGAGGATCCCCCTCGTTCTCACACACCACCCTACCAACCTCCGGATACATCGCATCATCCTCCGACACTTCTGCCATTTATAATCCGACCCCACCACCCAAGACATTTTTCCATCCCCACCCCTGTCTGCTTTCCGGAGAGACCACTCTCTCCGTGACTCCCTTGTTCGCTCCACACTGCCCTCCAACCCCATCACACCCGGCACCTTCCCCTGCAACCGCAGGAAATGCTACACTTGCCCCCACACCTCCTCCCTCACCCCTATCCCAGGCCCCAAGATGACATTCCACATTAAGCAGAGGTTCACCTGCACATCTGCCAATGTGGTATACTGCATCCACTGTACCCGGTGTGGCTTCCTCTACATTGGAGAAACCAAGCGGAGGCTTGGAGACCACTTTGCAGAACACCTCCGCTCAGTTCGCAACAAACAACTGCACCTCCCAGTCGCAAACCATTTCCACTCCCCCTCCCATTCTCTAGATGACATGTCCGTCATGGGCCTCCTGCAGTGCAGGAACAGCAACTCATATTCTGCCTGGGAACCCTGCAGCCTAATGGTATCAATGTGGACTTCACCAGCTTCAAAATCTCCCCTTCCCCTACTGCATCCCGAAACCAGCCCAGTTCGTCCCCTCCCCCCACTGCACCACACAACCAGCCCAGCTCTTCCCCCCCACCCACTGCATCCCAAAACCAGTCCAACCTGTCTCTGCCTCCCTAACCGGTTCTTCCTCTCACCCATCCCATCCCTTCCTCCCACCCCAAGCCGCACCCCCATCTACCTACTAACCTCATCCCACCTCCTTGACCTGTCCGTCTTCCCTGGACTGACCTATCCCCTCCCTACCTCCCCACGTATACTCTCTCCACCTATCTTCTTTTCTCTCCATCTTCGGTCCGCCTCCCCCTCTCTCCCTATTTATTCCAGTTCCCTCCCCCCATCCCCCTCTCTGATGAAGGGTCTAGGCCCGAAACGTCAGCTTTTGTGCTCCTGAGATGCTGCTTGGCTTGCTGTGTTCATCCAGCTCCACACCTTGTTATCTCAGATTCTCCAGCATCTGCTATTCCTATTATCTCTGATACAATTTTAACCTCACTGCGAAGCCTCTTTTAAGGGTGCCAAACCTGAAGAAGTTACTTTTCTCCCTCCGGACCAACCTCAGGGGATCTCTCTCCCACTGCACTTCGGTCCGCCGCCCCCCCCCCCCCCCCCCCCCATTTATTTCAGAACCCCCTTCGCCTCTCCCTTTTGAGATAAAGGGGCTAGGCCTGAAACATCAGCTTTCCTGTTCTTAAGATGCTCCTTGGCCTGGTGTGTTCATCCAGCTCCACACCCTGTTATATAGAATTGTCCCAAACAGGAATGGGCCCTTTGGCCCACAATGTTGTGCTGAACATGATGCCAAATGGTCCGTATCCCTCCATTCCTTGCATATTCATATGCTATCTAAAAGGCCATTAAGTTCCCCTATTGTATCTGCCACCACCACCATCCCCTGGCAGCGTTTTCCAGACACCTACCACTCTCTACAAAAAAATTTGCCCCTCACGTCTCCTTTGAGCTTTCCCACTCTAACCTTAAATGCATGCCCTTTAGTACGAGACATTTCAACACTGGGAAAAAGATTTTGAGCTATACATTTTATAGACTTCTATCAAATCTCCCATCAGCCTCTCTGTTCCAGAGAAAACAACCAGATTTTTTCTAGTCTCTATAGCCCCTACCCGCTCATCGAGGCAGCATCCTGGTAATTCTCTTCTGCACCCTCTCCAAACCTCCACATCCTTCCCGTAATGTGGCGACCAGAATTGAACACAATACTCTTAAGTGTGGACTAACTAAAGTCTAATAAAGCTGCAACATGACGTCCTGACTCTCGTCCCTATCCACTTGCGTGGCCACTTTCAGGGAGCTGTGGACTTTAACTCCAAGATCCCTCTGTTCATCAATGCTGTTCAGGGTCCTGTCATTAACTGTATAGTTTTCCTTGACATTTAATCTCCCAAAGCACCTCACAGTTACCTGGATTAAACTACAGTTGCCATTTCGCTGCCCATATCCACAACTAAATTATATTCTGCTGTATTCTTTGACAACCCTCTACACTATCCACAACTCCACTGATCTCAGTTCTGGGGAAGGGTCACCAGACCCAAAACGTTAACTCTGTTTTTACCATCGCCGATGCTGCCAGACCTGCTGAACTTTTCCAGCAACTTTGTTTTTGTTCACTGATCTTTGTATTGTCTGCAAACTTATTAACTCACCTCTCTGCATTTTCAGCCAAGTCATTTATATATATCACAAACAGCAGAGGTTCCAGTACGGATGCCTGCGGAACACCACTATTCATGGACCTCAAGCCTGAAAAATACTCTTCCACCACTACCCCTGCCTTCTATGGGCAAACCAATTCTGAATCCATGCAGCCAAATCACTGTGGATCCCATGCATCTTATTCTTTGGCGTTTCTTGACTGCAATGCCAACGTAAAGCAAGGATGCGAGGCTCCAGAAGAGTGGTGTCTGAGTTTATAATTGCTGGTGGAACTTCCCAGAAATTGAAGTCAATTCATATCATTTAATCAATGGCAGCCATGCTTTTGTCCAACAATGTCCCCTTTTAAAACTTTGTGAGAAAGCATAGCTTTAAAACAATTTGGTAACTCTTTCATATACAGATATACAAATTATAAACTGATGTAGGCTATTCAGCCCCTTCCAGCCTGCTCTACCTATTATTAAGATCAAGGCCATGATCTGGCCAACTAATCCAATTGTGACCTCAGCTCCTGTTTCCTACTTAATCCTGGTAACCTTTTATTCCATCTTTTGTCGAGAATCTATCTCCCTCTGCCTTTAAATGATTCAATGACTCTGCCTCCACCATTCTCTGGGAAAGTGAGAGCCAAAACTTAAAGACCATCTGGGAGAAAAACATTTCTCTTTGTCTCAGTGATAAATGGCAGACCCCTTAATTTTAAACCAGCTGCAGTCTCTCCTCCAAGGACAAGGGGAATCATCTTTTCAACACCCACCTTATTAAATCCCCTCTGAATCTTATGTGCCTCAATAGGATCGCCCCTTATTTTTCTAAACAGGCCTAGTCTATCTAACTTTACCTTGTCATATAAACCTCTCCCTTATCCCACATATCAGTCAAATGAACATTCTCTGAAATGCTTCTAACACATTTATAACTTTTCTTAAAGATGAAGACCAAAATTGTACACAGTACTCCAGATGTGGTCTCACCAATGCTCTACACAACTGTAGCAAAACATCCCAACTTTTAATCTCATTCCCTTCACAATAAACCAATCCTCTGTCCATCCTAATGTGCTGTGCCCAATGCAATGTGCTCTTATGTTATGTGGTAACCTTTGATGTATCAAATAAATTCTGGAAAACCGTGAGAAATTCCCCTTTGTCTGCCCTGTTTGTTACTACTTCAAACAACTCCAATAAATTAGTCAAAGACGATATCCCTTTCACAAAATCAGGTTGACATCACTTGATAACATTAAGGATTTCCAAACCCCGCTTTAACTGTGTTTCTGATTCTGTCCTCTCTCTCTCTCATTCCCAGGTGTGTTCCTGACCCTGTCCTCTTTCTCTATTTCAGATGTATATCTAATCCTGTTCTGTCTCTCCATTCCAGGTGCTTTCCTGATTCCATACTGCATTATGATGCTATTTACTGGTCTGCCACTCTTCCTGATGGAGCTCAGTCTGGGACAGTATGGAGGAGCAGGACCAATACATGTGTGGAAATGCTGCCCTCTGCTGAAAGGTGTTGTATATTGCCAGCTGCTGGTTTTAATCACAGAGATGCTATCCACTTGTTTAACTTGTTCTTGCAGAGAACATCAGTCCATACTGGCTACACTGCACTGTCAGAGGGTCAGTGCTGAGGGAGTGGGCACTGTTGGAGGGTCAGTGCTGAAGGGGCGCCGCACTGTCGGAGGGTCAGTGCTAAGGGAGTGGGCACTGTCGGAGGGTCAGGGCTGAGGGAGTGGGCACTGTCAGAGGGTCAGTGCTGAGGGAGCGCTGCGCTGTCGGAGGGTCAGTGCTGAGGGAGCGCCGCACTGACGGAGGGTCAGTGCTGAGGGAGTGGGCACTGTCGGAGGGTCAGTGCTGAGGGAGTGCGCAGTGTCGGAGGGGCAGTGCTGAGGGAGCGCCGCACTGTCGGAGGGTCAGTGCTGTGGGAGAGCCGCACTGTTGGAGGGTCAGTGCTGAGGGAGCGCCGCACTGTCGGAGGGGCAGTGCTGAGGGAGCGCCGCGCTGTTGGACGGTCAGTGCTGAGGGAGCGCCGCGCTGTCAGAGGGTCAGTGCTGAGGGAGCGCCGCACTGTTGGAGGGTCAGTGCTGAGGGAGTGGGCACTGTCGGAGGGTCAGTACTGAGGGAGCGCCGCACTGTCGGAGGGTCAGTGCTGAGGGAGCGCCACACTGTCGGAGGGTCAGTGCTGAGGGAGTGGGCAGTGTCGGAGGGTCAGTGCTGAGGGAGAGCCGCACTGTTGGAGGGTCAGTGCTGAGGGAGCGCCGCACTGTCGGAGGGTCAGTGCTGTGGGAGAGCCGCACTGTTGGAGGGTCAGTGCTGAGGGAGCGCCGCACTGTCGGAGGGGCAGTGCTGAGGGAGCGCCGCGCTGTTGGACGGTCAGTGCTGAGGGAGCGCCGCGCTGTCAGAGGGTCAGTGCTGAGGGAGCGCCGCACTGTCGGAGGGTCAGTGCTGAGGGAGCGCCGCACTGTTGGAGGGTCAGTGCTGAGGGAGTGGGCACTGTCGGAGGGTCAGTACTGAGGGAGTGTCGCACTGTCGGAGGGTCAGTGCTGAGGGAGCGCCGCACTGACGGAGGGTCAGTGCTGAGGGAGTGGGCAGTGTCGGAGGGTCAGTGCTGAGGGAGCGCCGCACTGTCGGAGGTGTCAGTGCTGAGGGCGTGCCGCACTGTCGGAGGGTCAGTGCTGAGGGAGCGCCGCACCGTCGGTGGGTCAGTATTGATGGAGTGGGCACTGTCGGAGGGTCAGTGCTGAGGGAGCGCCGCACCGTCGGAGGGTCAGTATTGATGGAGTGGGCACTGTCGGGCAGCTTTCAGGAGTGATACTAAAATGTGTGTTTCTCAGACTTGGAAAATCTCCATTTACCTGTTGCTCTAGAGTGATTTTTGGGGCGTAATTTCACAATCTCCACAATTGTCCTTCAGCCAACAGGTGCTGTCTGTAAGGCTACCAATGGGAACAGTGTTTCCTGGCCCTCCCCAGTTACACCAACGGCATTTTGTCAGAATTCTCTCAACCAGTGAAGCTTGACATTATTCTCTTTCCTACTTCCCCAGGGATTGGAATCGGAATGCTGGTTGTTGCATCTTTGGTCTCTCTTTACTATAATGTGATTATCGCCTGGACATTCTTCTATCTTGGGAATTCTTTCCAGAACCCTTTGCCTTGGTCCTGTGAGGCTCCAGCAAACATTCACTTATGTCAGGTAAGGAGAGCCCCTGTATCAATTCCATGATGGAGGCCATAGGCAGTATGGTTGGGAATGGAGAGATTTTCTGAATACAGAGAGAGCCTCCCACGTCATACAGCACAGCACATACAACTGTGTGAAAGGGTGTGGTATCAATGGTAATGGTTGAAGCGCGTAGCAGTCTGAGAATCTGAGTGCAGGACAGAGTCATGGGTCATGTTGCATGACATGGTGAAGGGTCATAGTGCAGAACAGAGGCCAGGTCAACAGGGTCACTGTGCGAGTTTGGACAAAGGTGCTGTTATTGGTGACAGTGATTTATTCAGCATCAGTAAGACCAGACATACCTGAGCAGTGATATCCACACGCAGCAGCATTGCAGCCTGGGTGATCTCCACACAACAAGTCACAGACTGAGTCATCCCTCAACTGCTATTTCACCAACACAATTAAAAATAGTACAGTAAAAGATTCACAATAACAATGGAATTAAAGACATTTACAGTTTGTCATAAGACCATAAGAAACAGGAACAGGAGTAGGCCATTCAGCCCCTCAAGCATGCTCTGCCCTTTAGTAGGAATATGGCTGATTGAACATTCCTCATGTCCATTCTCCTGACATTTCCCCGTAACTCTCAATTCCCCGACTGTTCAAGATTCTGTCTATCTCAGCGTTACTTATATACACAAGGACTCTGCCCCCACAGCTCTCTTTCGCAAGGAGTTCTAAAGATTCTCAATCCTACGAGAGAAGAAATTCCTCCTCATCTTAGTCTTAAATTGGTGTCTCTTTACTCTAAGTCTATTCCCTCTGGTCCTAGACTCTCCTATGAGGTGTAACATCCTCTCAACATTGTCAAGCCCCTTAAGAATCCCATACATTTCAATGAGATCACCTCTCATTCTTCTAAACTCCAGTGAGCACCAACCTTTGCTCATAATACCAGCGATCATACTCATGAACTTTGTCTGAACTGCCTCCAATGAAATGACATCTTTCCTTTAACCAGAGACCAGAACTGCTCACAGTACTCTAGATGTGGTCTCCTCAGCATCTTGTACAGTTACAATAAGACTTTCCTACCCTTACACTCCAAACCACATGAAATAAGGGCCAACATCCACTTGCTTTCCTGATTACCTTCTGCCCTGTGTGCTAGCTTTCTGTGTTTCATGGACAAGTTCATACCCCACCCCATTCCCTCTGTGTTGCAGCTTTCTGCAGTCTTTATCTATTTAAACTCTATCCTATTCTTTTGTTCTCCCTTCCAGAAGGAACAACTTCACATTTTCCCACATTATACTCCATTTATCCACTTTTTGCCCAATTAATCAAACTATCATCCTCCCTCTGTAAACTGTTTGTATCGCTCTCACAACCTGACTTGCCACCTATTTTTGTGTCATCTGCAAATCTGGCCACAGTACATTCACTTCCTTCCTCCAAGTCATTAATAAATGTTGCAAACAGTTGTGGCCCCAGCACTGATCCCTATGGAACCCACTGGTTACAGGTCACCAACCTGAAAAAGAATCCCTTACCCCCACTTGCTGTTTCCTGCCCATGAGCCAATTCTCTATCCATGCTAATCTACTACCTCCAACACTGTGGGCTTTTATATGAAGACTTCACCTTTTATCGGGTACCTTGTCGAGCATCTTCTGGAAGTCCAAATACAACACGTTTACTGGTTCCGCTCTGTCCATTCCGGTTGAGACTTCCTTGAAAAACCACAGTAGAATAGTCAGACAGTTTCCCTTTCATGAAGCCATGCTGACTCTGCTTGATTAGATTATGAGTTTCCAAATGTGCTGCTATCTCTTCCTTAATAATTGATTCCAACGTTGAAGGGATATGAGGATAAAATGGGAAATTACATTGAGATAGGAGATCAGCCGTGATCTAATTGAATGATGAGTCAAGTTCAATGGGCTCAATTGCCTGCCTCTGTCATAGTGTTTAAGTTAGGTTTTCATTAATTAGCAGGAAAACCTGACTCGGAATTTTAACCAGGAAGAGTATTAGAGATGAGATGAGGTAAATGAGTGATTCAATGACCCAAAGTTTCAGATGTAAAATTAACTTGTTCTTTCATTGTCACTGGGTCAATATTAATGAAGCTGGAGCTGTTAGCACTGCAGGTACACTTCGGCACACAGACTGACAGGAACTGCTTTGTCTCATTCCCTGCAGAATTTAACTGCCAACTTAACTCACCAGAGTGCCAGTGAAGTCTTCTGGAAGTAAGTGATCTCTTTCCTCCTCTATTACTCTATTTTTGTCACTAATTAGACGGATGGAAGGTCAAACTGACTTGCACAACACAGCACCTTAGCATATCTCATGAATTTTTCATGTATAAGAATTGCAGTGAATCCTCAGTAGAGGAACAGGTCATTTAAAGCCACAGGTCCCTGCTGTTGTTTAGCTACGTGACCGCCTCGTTAGTATGTGCACAGGATGTTGATCCAGTGACAACTGTGCACATTAGTAAAATAACAACACTGAGGTTGCTGGAGATCTGATATAAAAACAGAAAGTGCTGCAGAAGTGGATCAGTATCTGAGTTTCTTAGCATCTGAGATAAAAGAGCTAACATTTCAAGTCCAGCACAATTCTTGTCTCAGACTGGAGTGCTTCTAGTTTGAGTATGACTGCATGACCGTGGTTTTTAATTTGCTGTACATGTTCTGATTCTACTTCTCTGCCGTTCTCTGTTTTGGTGATAGCCACATTGCAAATATCTGATGCAGTGGGTTCCTTGTTTTGCAGTGAGCGTACCCTGGGACTGTCAAGGAGCTCAGGTCTACATGACCCAGGCCCAGTCCGGTGGGAACTGGCCATTTGCCTTCTGGCTGCCTGGGTCATTATCTTCTTGTGCTGTCTGAAAGGGATTCGCAGCTCAGGCAAGGTGAGTTGATCACAGAGAACTGCCCACTATCACCCATGACTCCACCACATTAACCCTCCTATCAACAGCCATCTTTCTAGTATGTTAACACTCCATCAACATCTATCCCTCCACTTGCTTTACCCCTCTATCAACACCAGTTCATCCCCCATTAACCATTAACCTTTACATCAAAGCCCAGCAGCCTCATATATTAACTTACCAACTTATACTCGTCCATCTCTTTACACGGTGATACATTGGGCAGTGTAAATATACAAAGGGATCTGGGTGTTCTTCTGCACCATTGAATGAAGATGAAACAAGCAATTTGGAGTGCAAATGGTATGTTGGCCTTCATTGAAAGAGGATTTGAGCTCAGAAGTAGGAATGTCTTACTGCAGTTACACAGGGCCTTGGTGAGACTACACCTGGAGTAGAGCATATAGTTTTGGTCTTCATACCTAGGAAAGAACCTACTTGCCTAAGATTGAGTGCAGCAGAAGTTCACAAGGCTGATACGGAGATGGCAGGACTGTCTTATGAGAAGAGATTGATTTGACTGGGCTTGTAATTGCTGGAGTTTAGAAGGATGGAAGGGAATCTGATTGAAACATATAAAATGCCAGTAGGGCTGGACAGACTAGATGCAGGGAGGGTGTGTTCCCTGGCTGGGAAGTCTAGACCCAGGGGACACAGACTCAGGATACGGGCAGACCATTTAGGACTGAGATGAGGAAAGGTTTCTTCATTCAGATCAGAGGTAAGTGAACCTGTGAAATTATCCACCACAGATGGCTGTGAAGGCCAAGTCACTGAATATATTCAAGAAAGGCTTGAAGGTGCATTGGAGAAAATGGGAATATGGCCTTCTGTTAGAGGATCAAGCATGGTCATATTGAATGGCCAAGCAGGCTTGAAGGGCCATCTGGCCTACTGTTGCCTCTGGTTTCTGTATCTGTCTAGGATAACAACTCTACATTCAACATCTATCTCTACCCTATAACCTTCTTATTAATATCCTTCCCTTGTGTACACCTAGACTCTGTACTGCTGGCAGATGTTGTTTCAGTCGAACTACCTTCACACCAACTACACAAGTCTACCAGTGCTACATCAGTGATCTTGGCATCTTCTTGGCAATGACAGTTGGATTATGTATGGGACCAAATTCAATAGGAACTGTCTTGAAGTTGTTGTGGACTGGATCCACTCAGATCTCTACTGATCACAGAATGCGAAGATGCGCATTCCTCCACCCTGAGCTAACTTGAATCCTGTTTCTATTATCTGAAAGGTCCATCCCAGTGTCTGAATAACTGTGTAGATGAAAAAGCAGCCAGAGTCCCTCAAACAAGGACTGTACAGGTTTGACTCTGCAATGTTTGTTTGCTCTGATGTGCTGCCATCTTTCTGTGTCTTTCAGATTGTTTACGTGACTGCTACATTCCCCTACCTGGTCCTGATTGTGCTGATAATACGAGGAGCCACACTCAAAGGCTCCCTGCAGGGCGTGCAGTTCTACCTCAGTACTAACTGGAAGCGCCTGAGGAGTGCTCAGGTACAAAGTAGATCTCAAGCCCATTCAACATTCCTCCTCCTCAAGGCTCTCTGTCTTTCTCTGATGTGTAAAAATATCTCCTACTCTGACTCCTGGGCCTGGGCAGGAACTTTCTCACCCCCTGCCCCTGAAAACCACTGACTTGCACACAGTGTTCCAAAAGTGGGCTAACCAATGCACTGTACAGCCGCACCATAACCCCTCCAACTCCTATAATCAATACACTGACCACAAAGGCAAACATACCAAACACCTTCTTCTCTATTCCAATCTACCCCAGTTTCAAGGTAATATGAATTTGCACTCCAACTCTTTTTGTTCAGAAACACTCCCCAGGACTTTACCAATAAGTCTATATGTCCTGTCCTAATTTGCCTTTCCTAAATGCAGCACCTCACATTTATCTAAATTAAACTCCATTTGCTACTCCTTGGCCCTTGGTCCGTCTGATCAAGATCCAGTTATACTCTGAGGTAATAAAATGTGAGGCTGGATGAACACAGCAGGCCAAGCAGCATCTCAGGAGCACAAAAGCTGACGTTTCGGGCCTAGAGATGAAGGGTCTAGGCAAGAAACGTCAGCTTTTGTGCTCCTGAGATGCTGCTTGGCCTGCTGTGTTCATCCAGCCTCACATTTTATTATCTTGGAATTCTCCAGCATCTGCAGTTCCCATTATCTCTGATACTCTGAGGTAATCTTTTTCGCTGCCCATCACACCTCCAATTTTAGTGTAATGTGCAAACTTACTAACCATACATCCTATGTTCACCTCTAAATCATTTAAATACTTGACAAAAATCAGTGAACCCAGCATCGACCCATGTGGCACACCACTGGTCACAGGCCTCCAGTCTGAAAAGCAACCCTCCACCACCACCTTCTGTCTTCTACCTTTGAACCAGTTCTGTATCCAAGTGGCCAGTTCTCCCTGTATCCCATGTGATTTACCTTGTTACCATGAGGAATCTTGTTGAACACCTGCTGAAGTCCATGTAGATCACGTCCACCACTCTACCCTCATCAATCCGCTTCATTACTTCTTCAAAAAACTCAAGCAAGTTAGTGAGACACGATTTCCCAAGTGCAAAGCCATGTTGACTATCCCTAAGCAATCCCTGCCTTTCCAAATACATGTAAATCCCGTCCCTCAGGATTCCCTCCAACAACTTGCCCACCGCCAATGTTAGGCTGACCAATCCATACTTCCCTGGCTCTTCCTTACCATCTTTCTTAAGTAGAGGCACCATGTTAGCCTCCAGTGTTCTGGCACCTCACCTATGACTATCGATGATACAAATATCTCAGCAAAGGGCCCAGCAATCTCTTCCCTCACTTCACAGAGAATTCTAGGATATGTCTAATCTGTGGAGAGAAAACAGAGTTAATGCTCCAAATCCCATGACCCTTCTTCAGAGCTGATATTAGAACTGAAGGATGCTCACCGGACTTGAAACGTTAACTCAACTTCTCTCTCCACAGATGCTGCTTGACTTGCTGAGGTTTTCCAGCAATTTCCAGTTCTGTTTCAGATTTCCAACATCTGCAGCTCTTTTACTTGTTATGATAAATTTATAAAATGCTGACTGGGCATTACCTGATGGCTAACCTGTAGAATCCATTTTTGCTTTGTTTTATTAATTCTCAAGATGTGAGCATTTGTCACCCATCCTTACTTACTGCCACTGAGAGTCATAGGGTCATACAGTTGTACAGCATAGAAACAGACCCTTGTGTCCAATTCGTCCATACTGACAAATTAATCTAGTCCCATGTGCCAGCATTTGGCCTATTTCTGTCTAAATTCTTCCTGTTGATATACCCATCGAAATACCTGTGAAATGCTATAATTGTACCAGCCTCACCACTTCCTCTGGCAGCTCATTCCAAACATGCCCCACCCTCTGCGTGAAAAAGTTGCCCCTTAGGTCAGTTTTAAATCGTTCCCCTCTTGCCGTTAACCTATGCCCCTCTAGTTTTGGACTCCCCCACCCCAGGGGAAAAGACCTTGTCTATTTACTCTATTCCTGCCCCTCATCATTTTATAAACCTCTATACAGTGACCCCTCAGCCTCCAACGCTCCAGAGAAAATAGCCCCAGCCTATTCAACCTCTTCCTTTAGCTCCAACCCTCCAATCCTGGCAGCATCCCTGTGAATATTTTCTGAACCCTTTCGAATTCAGAAAGTAAATGCAGTTGAACCATTTGAGTGAGGATTTCTAATTCTGACCTGAGTGTGGATTGACACAATTGTTTTCACTCAGGCCTCTACCATGCAATGGTTCTGAACATTAAACCATGAAACCATGCCCCAATATCTCCATTTTATCAATCTCACTCCTCCATAGGTTTTGATCAAGTTAAATATTGTCCTTTGAACGAGATTGTGTGTTGGGGGGCCTCTACCACTGAATGAAATATACAAATTGACCACAAAGACAACCAGTCAATGATTGATATCCTCCAGATATGCAGCATCCCTATTTCTTGTTCAAATATGTCCTTCCTTCACCATTTCTGAATCCACCAATCTCAATGTACAGATGCTGTAATGTACTGGTTGTGTTCCTGAATTGATGATCCAGAGGCCTGGGCTAATTAGCCACACAATGTGAGTTCAAATCCCACCATGGCACTTTGAGGAAACAAGTTCAGTGTTGCTTTATTAAACTGAATGATAAAAGAACAAACAGTGAAACCAAGAAAAGCATTTTTACACAGTGAGTGTTTTAGATCTGGAGGAGGTTGCCTGTGAGTTGTGGTTGACCCAGTTACTTTTAAAATCCGAGGAAGAAATTGCTCCCAGTTTTGTGAGGAAAATGGAGATCTGAGACAAGAAATGCTCTTGCAGAGATGTGATGGGCTCAATGGCCTCATTCTGTGCCATAACCATTCTGTATTGACATGATATCTGTTTCAAACACTATGTAATCCACAACCTTCAAGGAAAGAGATTCCTCCTGTTCTAAATTATTTATTTCTATTTCATCTTGCATTAGCCTCCTCTCGTTCCAGAGACCCTCTATCATCAGAAACACTCAGTGACTGATCTTGTTATCGAGAAACTGCTTTAATCACAGAACCATACAGTGCAGAAGAGGCCCTTTGACCCATCAAGTCTGTAATGCTAATGTTGCTGTTTGTTTTATTTTAACACCACTCCAGTTATTTCGTTTTTCTTGTCTTGTCTTATCCCTCTTTGATTCATCTTGGTCTGTTCCTATGAGCTGAATTTGATCATTCCCCTCTAACCCCTTCACAGTTTTGGCACCATGCCCTTTTTACATCATGCCTGTTTCGTTCTATCTGTTTACCTTCCCCTATTTAGAGCCATAAAGATATACAGCAAGGAAACAGACACTTTGTTCCAACTAGTCCCATTTGCCAGCATTTGGCCCATATCCCTCAAAGCCCTTCCTATTCATGTACCCATTCAGATGCCTTTTAAATGCTGTAATTGTACCAGCCTCCACCACTTCCTCTGGCAGCTCATTCCATACACACACCACCCTTTGCATGAAAAAGTTACTCCTTAGGTTCCTTTTAAATCTTTCCCCTCTCACCTTAAACTTATGCCCCTCTAGTTTTGGACTCCACCACCCCAGGAAAAGACCTTAGCTATTTACTCTATTCATGCCCCTCATGATTTTATAAACCTCTATAAGGTCACCCCTCAGCCTCCGACATTCCAGGCAAAACAGTCCCAGCCTATTCAACCTCTCCCTATAGCTCAAACCTTCCAGCCCCAGCAATATCCTTGTAAATCTTTTCTGAACCCTGTCAAGTTTCACAACATCTACCTTCACCAATTGGTCTTCTGTTTTGAGGTAGTTTTTATTTGCAATAAGGTAAACTGCTGAGGGGATATTGTTTGCGACAGGGTTCATACACTATGGCTGGTCTCGCTGATCCAGGTTCCAGCGATTGGAGTGCACTGTGGTGAGTGCATGGGATCTGGGCACATCTCCTGGCCATCCAGAGATAGCCTCCTGCTGCTGGTGCCTTGACACCTGGGCCCCAGCACTGGTCTCCACTAACAAGTATCCAGCCACGGAGGTTTTAGCAATAACTCTCAGTCTCAATGAAAACCTACTTAAAGATTTAACAGTATCTTAGATAATGGGAACTGCAGATGCTGGAGATTCCAAGATAATAAAATGTGAGGCTGGATGAACACAGCAGGCCAAGCAGCATCTCAGGAGCACAAAAGCTGACGTTTCGGGCCTAGGATGAAGGGTCTAGGCCCGAAACGTCAGCTTTTGTGCTCCTGAGATGCTGCTTGGCCTGCTGTGTTCATCCAGCCTCACATTTTATTAACAGTATCTTAAGTTTGTTTAGTACATCCTCATCAGTTGTGTGACCCTTTGATCTTTTACTCATAAATTCTGTGTTCTGTGTGCCCTTTTCTCACTTAACCTGACAATCGGGCTAAGCTCCAAAAGCTTATGTTTTCAAATAAACCTGTTGGACTATACCCCGGTGCTGTGTGATTTCTGACGTTGCCCACTCCAGTCTAACACCAGTCCCTCCACCTGACGGGTGTTCCATGCCAGTGATACAGCAGAATTTTCACACTAATATGTTTCACCTTTTATCCTAGGTGTGGAATGATGCTGCATCCCAGATATTCTATTCCCTGGGGATTGGTTTCGGAGGTTTGCTTTCAATGGCATCTTACAACAAGTTTGACAACAACGTTGTCAGGTAATTAAGATATAGACTGGTACAGCACAGTTGTATCATGCATCCTCTACACTTTCCCCATTAATCACTCCCAGGACATGGACAGCACGGGGTTAGATACAGAGTAAAGATCCCTCTACACTTTCCCCATCAAACACTTCCAGAATGGGAACAGAACGAAGTTTAGGGGAGGCAATGGCCTAGTGGTATTATCACTGGGCTGTTAATCCAGAGACCCAAAACATTCTGGCGACCCAGGTTTGAATCTCACCACAGCAATTGGTGGAATTTGAATTCAATGAATATCTGGAATTAAGAGTCTAATGATGACCATTAATCCATTGCCAATTGTTGGGAAAAACCCATCTGGTTCACTAATGTCCTTTAGGGAAGGAAACTGCCATCCTTACCTGGTCTGGCCTACATGTGACTCCAGACCCACAGCAACGTGGTTGACGCTTAACTGCCCTCTGGGCAATTAGGGATGGGCAATAAATGCCACCTGGCCAGGGATGCCCATGTTAGAACATAGAACATAGAACAGTACAGCACAGAACAGGCCCTTCAACCCACAATGTTGTGCCGACCATTGATCCTCATGTGTGCACCCTCAAATTTCTGTGAACAAATAAAGATATAGAGTAAAATTTTAGGATGTAAGGGCTGGCATCACACCAGCACTGAAATTCATATGTGACATTACCCCTTTACGGGATAAGTAGAACAGTTTTTCAAGCTTAAAGGCTTGTTGGTGGTAAGCACTACTTGTATTACTACAGAATAGATGAAGCATGAAGGAGCTCACTTCCCCTTTGCTCAACGGTCTGAGATACAGATGATGCCTTCCTCTGTAGCTAACCCTGCACTGCCCCTGTCCTGGGAGTGTTTGATGAAGCTTTACTCTGTACCTAACTCTGTATTGTACCTCAGTAGAAGCTGACTGGCTCCTTTCAAGGACTATTCTGGGCTGTTGGCCTGATGCTGAGTTTGTGGGGTACTTAGTGAGAAATGATCTGATCCGGATAGCCTCGATCCAGCAGCAGGATATCAAATCTTCCCCATTTTAGCGTCCAGTGCACTCAATAAACTAAAGTTCTGATGATGAGTGACCAGACTCAAAATGATAACTTTGTTTTCTTCTCACAGATGCTGCAGACCTGCTGAGTTTCTCCAGCAATTCCTGCTTTTGTTTCAGTGGACAAATGCTTTGGCCCTATTTAAGAGGTTGCTGATGAACCCATCTTATAATGCATGGATCTGCAGGAATCCAAACACCTTCATTGTGCAGTGCGGTAGGCTTGTGGTAGACTGTAGTACAGTCCATTAGTGGGTTTCTCAGCCAGGAACTGAAAAATGTGAGCTGATTTGGTTGCTGCATTTCAAAGGTGCATTTTAGTGTGGGACTTAGTCCATCAGGGAGTGGCAGTAAGGTTGTGTATGTTTCATTTCATCGATATACAGGAAATATGCAACTTGTGAGAGGCTAGGAGTCAGACCACTGATGATGTTGGATACTGACAATGATCTTTGTCAGACATGGACCCAAACTGACTCCATGGCAACACTGTCCAATTGGGTGTACATCATGATACTAAAATTGAATTCAGCTGAAAGAGCTTTTAAATTTCTCAGGTCAATGAGAAATGAATAATTGCTCTGGCATTCAGAGATTAAACATTGCTAAAAGGACATTTGTTTCTGCAAAGTTGAGGCTTCTGCTCTTGTTCACATCAGAATGAGGATACAAGAAAAATCCCTGCAAAAGGGAGACCAATTGATACAGCAGGAGAAGAGGTGCTGGATCGTGGACCATTGTTAGCATGGCAGCTAACTGTCGATCTTATTTTTCAGACAAGGCAGGTCGACTGTAATAGTCACGGTGTTGCCATAGAAATGCAGCTGAGGTTGGTAGTCACCATGATCTGTGTTTTTTCCAATGATAAAGGTGTAAGTGAAGTACAGATTCCTTTCAAACTATAAAAGAGTGTCCTGCTTACTACGATTTGTGTCTTCAAACACGTGTAAATGTATTACATTGTGAGCCTGACTGATGAATGACCTTAAATTGGTCATTTCGCTAACACTGTCTGACAGTGCAGCGCTCCCTCAGCACTGACCCTCCGACAGTGCCCGCTCCCTCAGCACTGACACTCCGACAGTGCAGCGCTCCCTCAGCACTGACCCTCCGACAGTGCGGCGCTCCCTCAGCACTGACCCTTCGACAGTGCAGCACTCCCTCAGCCCTGACCCTCCAACAGTGTGGCACTCCCTCAGCACTGACCCTTCGACAGTGCAGCACTCCCTCAGCGCTGACCCTCTGACAGTGGAGCCCTGGCTGAGCGCTGACCCTCCAACAGTTCGACGCTCCCTCAGCACTGACCCTCTGCCAGTGTGGCGCTGACCTCAGCACTGACCCTCCGACAGTGCCTGCCCCCTCAGCACTGACCCTCCGACAGTGAGGCACTCCCTCAGCCCTGACCCTCCGACAGTGCCCGCCCCCTAGCACTGACCCTCTGACAGTGCGGCGCTCCCTCAGCACTGACCCTCCAACAGTGCCTGCCCCCTCAGCACTGACCCTCCGACAGTGAGGCACTCCCTCAGCCCTGACCCTCCGACAGTGCCCGCCCCCTAGCACTGACCCTCTGACGGTGCGGCGCTCCCTCAGCCCTGACCCTCCGACAGTGAGCCGCTCCCTCAGCACTGACCCTCCGACAGTGCGGCGGCAGTCCCTCAGCCCTGACCCTCCGACAGTGAGGCACTCCCTCAGCCCTGACCCTCCAACAGTGTAGCCCTCCCTAAGCACTGACCCTCCGACAGTGCCCGCTCCCTCAGTACCGACTGTCTGACAGTTCGGCGCTCCCTCAGTACTGACTGTTCAACAGTGGAGTGCTGCACTGTCAGTGCTGCTGTCTGTCATCTGCGGCATTGAAATAATGTTTATTCATATTCTCAAGTGCACATAAAAGACATTACAGCTCTGCTGGAAGTGACAAAAGTTCTTTCCAATGACTTGGAGATAATGAGAACTGCAGATGCTGAATGCCAGAGTCTACGGGTGTGAGGGTGGAAAAGCACAGCAGGTCACACAGCATCAGGCCAAAGGATTGACTTACCTGCTCCACAAATGCTGTCCAACCTGCTGTGTTTTCCCAGCCTCACACTTATAGTCTCAGAGTTCTTCCAGTGTTTGAGGAATAATATTTATCAACATCACAGAAGCCGGCAATTATGATGTTGTCCCAGTGTTCTGTGGAATCTTGCTGTGCTCAGTGGAAAATCATATTTCCAACGTTACAGCAATGTCTACTTTTCAAATATAGCGTTCACTGTAAAGTACTCAGTAGTAAAATGGGTTGTGGAAGATGCTGTGAAAACAAAGTTAATCCCTTCTCTGAGATTGTTGACTGTTGTGAATGTGGAGGTATAGTTGTAGCATTTAAAATCTTTAGCCATTGATAACTGATCCTTTGTCTCCCAGGGACACACTGGTCATAGTGACCGGCAACTGTATCACCAGCTTCTTTGCAGGATTCGCCATTTTTTCCATCCTGGGTCACATGGCCTGGAAGAAAGGTGTGGCAGTTGAAGATGTAGCAGATTCTGGTAAGGCCAGTAATCAACAGTGATCATGAATCTTCAGGATCCCTCTTAGTACAGCAGATCACCCTCAGGGCTTTCCTCTCAATGACTTTCCATTTAAACACAGCATAACAGAACAGTATCCAAATTCTTCTACACTGTCCCCCATCAAACCCTCCCAGGACAGGAACAGCACAGGGTTAGATCCAGAGTAAAGCTCCCTCTGCACTGTCCTCCATCAAATACTCCCAGGGCAGGGCAGGGACAGCACAGGGTTAGATACAGCGTAAAGCTCCCTTTCAAAATGACCAACAAATTGATAAGCAAAGACAATGGAGAATCAGAAAGTCAGAGTCATAAAGATGTACAGCACAGAAACAGACCCTATGGTCCAATACATCCATGCTGACCAGATATGCTATATAAATCTATATTTGCCAGCATTTGGACCATATCCCTCTAAAATCTTCCTATTCATATAATTATTGCAATTGTACCAGCCTCCACCACTTCCTCTGGTTGCTCATTCCAAACATGCACCACCTTCTTTGTGAATATGTTGCCCCTTTTGTATCTCACCCCTCCAACCTTAAACCTATGCCTCTAGCTTTGGACTCCCCCACCCTAAGGAAAAGACCTTGATATTTACAGTATCCATGCCTTTCATCATTTTTTTATAAACCTCTTTCAGGTCACCCCGCAGCCTCTGACACTCCAGGCAAAATAACCCCAGCCTATTCAATCTCTCCCTTTGGCTCAATCCTTCCAACCATGGCAACATCATTGTAAATATTTTCTGAACCCTTTCTAGTTTCATGACATCCTTCCTATAGCAGGAAAACCAGAAAACTAGTTAAAGAAGGGAGAGGGAAAACAGAGACCTGTAGGCTCATTAGACTGACATAAACCGTAGATGTGGAGGTACCGGTGTGGACAAGGTCAGAAATCACACAACACCAGGTTATAGTCCAACAGGTATATTTGAAATCACAAGCTTTCGCAGCGCTGCTCCTTCATCAGGTGTTACTGAGAGATGTAGTATCAGACACAGAATTTAGAAGTAAAAGATGATGAGGATGTATTAAACAAACCTAAGATGCTGTTAAATCTTCAATCAGTTAGAAGGTTTTGATTGATGTGTATATGTAATCCCCGAATTTCTTTCCAGTCCTTGGTCTGTGAGAACAAAGGTTTTATCAGTGCAAAGAAGAGATGTCATTTTAGGTCAGACAGACATGTTATTTAGAATCTGGTTTGGCTGCTTCTCAGTTTCATAGGGACCTCTCTGGAGTGAAATTAGTGTAACTGTACTCGATCTGACAAGCCTTGTGGGGTGAGGAGCAGCTTTCAGTGAGAAGGGTGATAAGCTGAACGTCATGCTGTCATGATCTTAGTGAACATAGAGTGGAAAATGTACTGAAATTGTGTTCTCCGGTTTGGATGATGCAGGCGGTTGAAGGAAGGATGTTGTAAAGTATAAACATCAGCCTGGACTGTTGGAGTCATGTGACCTCTCTCTATGCACAATGTAACCCACTGTCTGTTCACTCTAGGTCCGGGGTTAGCATTTGTTGCTTACCCAGAAGCCCTAGCACTGCTGCCTGGTTCATTCTTTTGGTCAATCCTGTTTTTCCTGATGCTCTTCACCCTGGGGATCGATACACTGGTAACTATGGCCCTTGGCACTGGCTAAGAAGGTTCCGCTTCCCTGCCAATGCTAATATTGGGGTACAGTCTGCCTGCCCAGTCATGGAGTTTGCAATTTGGGAAGCCATGGTAATGGTCTGAATGGCCTAGGGAGACATGGTGACTGATGGGTTGGCCTAGAGAACAGGGTGACAAGTGGGGATGTTCAGGGAGCCACGGTAACTGTGGGGATGTTCAGGGAGCCATGGTAACTGCGGGGATGTTCAGGGAGCCATGGTAACTGTGGGGATGTTCAGGGAGCCATGGTAACTGTGGGGATGTTGAGGGAACTGTGGTAACTGTGGGGATGTTCAGGGAGCCGTGGTATCTGTGGGGATGTTCAGGGAGCCATGGTAACTGTGGGGATGTTGAGGGAACCGTGGTAACTCTGGGGATGTTGAGGGAACTGTGGTATCTGTGGGGATGTTCAGGGAGCCGGGGTATCTGTGGGGATGTTCAGGCAACCATGGTATCTGTGGGGATGTTCAGGGAGCCATGGTAACTGTGGGGATGTTCAGGGAACCGTGGTAACTGTGGGGATGTTCAGGGAACCGTGGTAACTGTGGGGATGTTCAGGGAGCCGTGGTATCTGTGGGGATGTTGAGGGAACTGTGGTATCTGTGGGGATGTTCAGGGAGCCAGGGTATCTGTGGGGATGTTCAGGGAGCCATGGTAACTGTGGGGATGTTCAGGGAACCGTGGTAACTGTGGGGATGTTCAGGGAACCGTGGTAACTGTGGGGATGTTCAGGGAGCCGTGGTATCTGTGGGGATGTTGAGGGAACTGTGGTATCTGTGGGGATGTTCAGGGAGCCAGGGTATCTGTGGGGATGTTCAGGGAACCATGGTATCTGTGGGGATGTTCAGGGAGCCATGGTAACTGCGGGGATGTTCAGGGAGCCACGGTAACTGTGGGGATGTTGAGGGAACTGTGGTATCTGTGGGGATGTTCAGGGAGCCGGGGTATCTGTGGGGATGTTCAGGCAACCATGGTATCTGTGGGGATGTTCAGGGAGCCATGGTAACTGTGGGGATGTTGAGGGAACCGTGGTAACTGTGGGGATGTTCAGGGAACCGTGGTATCTGTGAGGATGTTCAGGGAGCCAGGGTATCTGTGGGGATGTTCAGGGAACCATGGTATCTGTGGGGATGTTCAGGCAACCATGGTAACTGCGGGGATGTTCAGGGAGCCACGGTAACTGTGGGGATGTTGAGGGAACTGTGGTATCTGTGGGGATGTTCAGGGAGCTGGGTTATCTGTGGGGATGTTCAGGGAACCATGGTATCTGTGGGGATGTTCAGGGAGCCGTGGTATCTGTGGGGATGTTCAGGGAGCCACGGTAACTGCGGAGATGTTCAGGGAGCCACGGTAACTGCGGAGATGTTCAGGGAGCCACGGGAACTGCGGAGATGTTCAGGGAGCCATGGTAACTGCGGAGATGTTCAGGGAGCCATGGCAACTGCGGGGATGTTCAGGGAGCCATGGTATCTGTGGGGATGTTCAGGGAGCCATGGTATCTGTGGGGATGTTCAGGGAGCCAGGGTAACTGTGGGGATGTTGAGGGAACCGTGGTAACTGTGGGGATGTTGAGGGAACTGTGGTATCTGTGGGGATGTTGAGAGAGTCGGGGTATCTGTGGGGATGTTCAGGGAACCGTGGTGACTGTGGGGATGTTGAGGGAACCGTGGTGACTGTGGGGATGTTGAGGGAACCGTGGTAACTGTGGGGATGTTCAGGGAATCATGGTAACTGTGGGGATGTTCAGGGAATCATGGTAACTGTGGAGATGTTCAGTGAGCCAGGGTAACTGTGGGGATATTCAGGGAACCATGATAACTGTGGAGATGTTCAGTGAGCCATGGTAACTGTGGGGATGTTCAGGGGACCATGGTAACTGTGGGGATGTTCAGTGAGCCATGGTAACTGTGGGGATGTTCAGGGGACCAGGGTAACTGTGGGGATGTTCAGGGGACCATGGTAACTGTGGGGAAGTTCAGGGAGCCATGGTAACTGTGGGGATGTTCAGGGGACCATGGTAACTGTGGGGATGTTCAGGGGACCATGGTAACTGTGGGGATGTTCAGGGAGCCGTAGTAACTGTGGAATGTTTAGGGAGCCGTGGTAATTAATTGGATGTCCTAGGGAGATTGAACCATCTGACCATTCATCTGTGTGTGTTTAGACAAGGTGTTGGATGGGTGGGTGTTGGTGGCGAGAGCAAGAAGTGTGTCAAACATTCCTGTCCCTTCCAGCTGGGACATTAGATAGAAATGAGGGGGAAGAATTGAATTATCTCCTCCACATCTGAGAGCACTCTGGCTTTTTAAAAATGCACTCTTCTCAATGTGGGCATAATTTTCTAGGTCAGCATTAGGCCAAGGGGTGGCACGATGGCTCTGAGGTTAGCACTGCTGCCTCACTGTGCCGGAGACCTGGGTTTGATTCCAGCCTCGGGCAACTGCCCGTGTGAGTTTGCACATTCTCCCTGTGTCTGTGTGGATTCCCTGTGGGTGCTCTGGTTTCCTCCGACAGTCCAAAGATGTGCGGTCTACGTGGATTAACCATGGGAAATACAGGGTTACAGGGATAGGGTAGGGGTGTGAGATGAGCCTGTGTGGGATGCTCTTTGGAGGCACTGTGTGAGCTTGATGAGCCAGATGGCCTGCTTCTACACTGTAATAATTGTATGATTTATAATTGTCCAGAGGGCAGTTCACAGTCACCCACATTGCTGTGGGTCAGGAGGCACATGTAGACCAGGGTAAGGATGGCAGTTTCCTTCCCTAAAGGGCATTAGTAAACCTGATGGGTTTTTACAACAGCTGACAATAGTTTAATGGTCACCATTAGACTAGGTATTTATTCAAGATTTAAATCATTACTCTTGAAGCCACAGAGAGCAATGTCCTGCCAACAGAGTGAGTGCAATTTGGGGGGTCTACAGCCACTGATGGCCATGGTTTTCCTAGGTGTGCTGGAGATACTGATGTGTGATCCAACTCTGATACAATGCACTGGTCTCAGTATGTGAAATGAGCCGATACATCTCCCTGTGAGACAGGACTGTCACAAGGACTGGTCGCCTTCATTCCCTGAGCACATTTGCCTTCACAAACTCACAGGCAGCCTCCACAGATAGGAACAGGTAGCAGGCCATTCGACCCCTCTGGTCTGTCCAACATCCAATTAGGTCAAGAGTGATCTGGTTCGTAAGTCCATCTTCCTGTCCTTGCTGCACATTCCAAAACTCCTTTATCCGACAAAAATCAATCAGTTTTGAAAGTTCCAAAACGAGGGGCATATGTTTAGGAACATTTTTCCACATGGAGTGGTTAGTGTGTGGAATGAACTTCCAGAGGAAGTGGCAGATGCAGGTACAGTTGCAAAAACATTTAGTTAAGTTAATGAATAGGAAAGTTTTGCAGGTTTGTGAGCCAAGCACAGATAAGTAGGACTATTTTAGTTTGGGATCATGGTCAGCGTGGACTGGTCAGACCGAAGGGTCTGTTTCTGTGCTCCATGATGACTCCATGACAATGCCAACAACTTTCCAGAGGAGCTCAAGGTTCCTATTCCCACTGTGAGTGAGGAAGTGCTTCCTGACATCCCCCTGAACAGTCCAAGCAGCATCTTAGAAGCACAAAAGCTGACGTTTTAGGCCTTGGCCGAAACGTCAGCTTTTGTGCTCCTAAGATGCTGCTTGGCCTGCTGTGTTCATCCAGCTTCACACTTTGTTATCTTGGATTCTCCAGCATCTGCAGTTCCCGTTATCTCTGATCCCCCTGAACAGCCTGGCTTGTTCTGAAGATGGAGGCCCTTGGCAACAGCTCCCTCATGCCTCTCTAACAACTTTATGAAACCCTATAATCATTTTTAAACCCTCAAATCAGATTACCGCTTAATCGTCCTAAATTCAAATAAATGCAAGTCTAACCTGTACAGCTAATCTGATACATATGTCACACTATTATAGTGTAATTTCAGTAAATAATGAACGTAACAGCCACTGTGGGGTGGCAAGGTAGCTCAGCGGTTAGCACTGCTGCCTTACAGTGCCAGAGATCCAGGTTCAGTTCTACCCTTAGACATCTGTCTGTGTGGAGTTTGCACATTCTCCCTGTGCCTGCATGGGTTTCCTTCCATAGATGTGCAAGCTAGCTGGTTTGGCAATGTTAAATCAGCCATAGCAATGTGCAGGCTGGGTGGGTTAGTCTTGGGAAATGTAGAGGAGGTGGGCCTGGGTGGGTTGCTTTTCTCCTGTGGGATTCTATGATTTATTGTAAGTGTTTTAGATGGGAATTCAGCTGATCTGGTAGGAGTTACATGGTGTCACATGTAATGAAAGCAAACTAATTGGAGGTTGAAGGTTATTATTTCTGTAGTTTCACAGCTTCAAACTTAATAAAAACGAGGATGGTGGGAACTGCCAATGATGGAAAATCTGAGATAACAAGGTGTAGAGCAGGATGAACACAGCAGGTCCCGCAGCATCAGAGGAGCAGGAAAGCTGACGTTTCGGGGCTGGATCCTTCTTTAGAAAATTTTCTGACCAGAAACATCAGCTTTCCTGCCCCTCTGATGCTGCTTGGCCTGCTGTATTCATCCAGCTCTACACGTGGTTATTGCTAATAAAAACGGGAAATGTTGGAGAAAATCAGCAGGTGTGCCAGCATTTACAGAGAGAAAGCAAAGTTAACATCTGAAATCTGACAGGACTCGAAACATTAACTCAGTTTCTCTCCACAGATGCTGCCAGACCCATTGCGTTTCTCCAGCATTCTCTTTCTATTAAAAATCCCAGCATCTGCAGTATTTTATTTTAATCCCGTTCAGTGAGAGGTGTGCTGCAATACTACGCTGTGGCCATCAGGTGCCAGCAACACTCCACATTGGTTTTGTGGTTTGGGGGACAGCATGGGCTGCAGAAGCTGGAAGCCTGGAGTCAATAAACATGGAGCTGGGCTCATCACGTGGTCTTCTACCAGCTCCACATTTATTGATATTATTGTTTTAATTTAAAATACTTGGACAGACCAACTATTTCTTTCTGGAATGGAAGAGGAATAAGAAAGTACTGGGCTAAAATTTTCCAGCGCAATGAGGAATGTGTAGAATGAGGGAGAGGAGTCAGTGATTGGAGGGGAGAGTGTACACAGGGCAGTGGGAGGGGGATAAAATGGGTGGGTAGGGTCAGTGATGGGGAGGAGATTGTACACGGGGCAGTGGGAAGGGGATTAAATGGGTGGGTGTGGTCAGTGATGGGGGGAGAGTGTTCATGGGGCAGTGGGAGGGGGATTAAATGGGTGGGTAGGGTCAGTGATGGGGAGGAGATTGTACACGGGGCAGTGGGAAGGGGATTAAATGGGTGGGTGTGGTCAGTGATGGGGGGAGAGTGTACACAGGGCAGTGGGAGGGGGATTAAATGGGTGGGTAGGGTCAGTGATGGGGAGGAGATTGTACACGGGGCAGTGGGAAGGGGATTAAATGGGTTGGTAGGGGCAGTGATGGGGGGAGAGTGTACACGGGGCAGTGGGAGGGGGATTAAATGGGTGGGGAAGGTCCGTGATGGGGGGAGGGTGTACATGGGGCAGTGGGAGGGGGATTAAATGGGTGGGGAAGGTGGGGTGATGGGGGGAGAGTGTACGTGGGGCAGTGGGAGAGGGATTAAATGGGTGGGTGGGGGCAGTGATGGGCGGGGGAGTGTACATGGGGCAGTGGGAGGCGGATTAAATGGGTGGGGAGGGTCAGTGATGGGGGGAGAGTGTACGTGGGGCAGTGGGAGAGGGATTAAATGGGTGGGCGGGGGAGTGTACAAGGGGCAGTGGGAGGGGAATTAAATGGGTGGGTAGGGTCAGTGATGGGGGGGAGAGTATACACAGGGCTGTGGGAGGGGGATTAAGTGGGTGGGTAGGGTCAGTGATGGGGGGAGAGTGTACCCAGGGCTGTGGGAGGGGGATTAAGTGGGTGGGTGGGCTCAGTGATGCGGGGGGAGAGTGTACGAGAGTTTGTTAATTCACGTTGAGCATGTTGAGAAGGACAGCTGTCTGTTACAGAACCTGGCATGTTTTTCATACATGAAATGGCCTTGATTCCTGACGAGCTTTCGCTCTTATTGTGGTTGTTTGTGTGGGTCTTTTTACAGTTTGGCAACATGGAAGGAATCACCACAGCGTTCCTGGATGAGTTTGCAGTATTACGGAGTGGGAAATGGAAGGTGTTGTTCCTAGCTGCTCTGTGCTTCACATTCTATCTCCTGGGCCTGCTGCTTATCACTGAGGTACAAAGCACAAAGTGATCCCATAACCTCACACTGTCAGCAGTGGAGGGTCACCTCTGTTATAGGGGCCAGTGGTTATTTTTGTTGGAGTCTCTGGCAAGGCCAGCTTCTGTTGCCTGTCTCAATTACCCAGAGGGCAGTTGAGAGTCACCCACATCACTGTGGGCCTGGCGTCACTCATAGGCCAGACCAGGTAGGTATGGTGGATTTCCGTCCCTAAAGGACATTACTGAACCAGATGGACTTGTACAACAGTCACAGTGCTCACCATCACTGAGACTAGGTTTTAATTCCACATTTAACAAAGGCTGATTTGTGATTGAATTTCACCAGCTGCCATGGTGGGAGTTCCGAAGCTACATTTCCAAAGCATTAGCCTTTCCAAATAGCTCAGTCCCATTCCCACAACATATCCATGTCTCAGTGACATTCCCCCAACACATCTATCTCCTGCTGCTGTCTGGGTCTGCCTGCAGAGCCTGTACTGAGGAAGGCCATCTGCTAGAGGGTAGGGGACAGATAGTTATCAAGTAGATGAGGAGAAGACTATACTACTGAAACGGTTTGTTGACTGTATTGTTTAAGGTATACCAGTGATGGGCATTGTGCATGTAAAGACAGGAATCATATGAAGACCATCAGAGGAGTTGGTTTTGCCAGTTAGCTGGGGGGCTGATTTGCAGCTTGGGTGCAATTCCAGCTGAAACGGCTGAGGTTACCATGAAGGACTCTTCAACCTCACCCCTCACCTGAGGCATGGTGACACTCCAGTTAAACCACCACCAGTCACCGCTGTCTAATGTGAGAAACTGTGGTTCTCTGGGACTAGGGTGGCTTTAAAAAGGCTCTTGTGGTGCAGCGGTAGTGCCCCTTCCTCTGAGCCAGGACACCAAGGCTCCAGGGCTGTGTGATAACTTAACAAGTGATTTGAAAATATTTACAAAGAGCATCAGCTGTCACTACTGTTCCTTCTGGCTAAGTCTTGATTTAATCACAAATCTGTCGTTGTGGCCAAGTGGTTAAGTGCATGGATTGGAAATTGCGTGGGATCTCCCAATATTGATTTGAATGCTGACTATATTTCTACTCATGCTGACTAGAGGGTCTTGTTGTGCAGTGGTACTTTCTCTGCCTGTTGGCCGGAAGCCCCATCAGCCCCGTCAGCCCCAGAGATGCATCGTAACATGTCAGAACAGAGCCGTAGAGCCATAGAGCTGTACAGCACAGAAACAGACCCTTTGGTCCAACTCGTCCATGTCAACCACATGTTGATTGATTGATGATGTCATAAATTAATCTAGCCCCACTTGCCAGCATTTGGCCCATTTTCCTCTAAACCCTTCCTATTCATATACTTATCTGGATGCCTTTTAAATGTTGTAATTGTACCAGCCTCCAGCACTTCCCCTGGCAGCTCATTCTATACAAGCACCACCTACTGTGTGAAAAAGTTGCCCCCTAAGTACCTTTCAAATGTTTCCCTTCTCACTTTAAACCTATGTCCTCTAGTTTTGGTCGCTCCCACCTCAGGGAAAAGATCTTGTGTATTTAACCTATCCATGCCCATCATAATTTTATAACCTCTATTAAGGTCATCCCTCAGCCTCTGACGCTCCAGGGAAAATAGCCCCAGCCTTTTCAGCCTCTCCGTGTAGCACAAACCCTCCAAATCCTAGCAACATCCTTGTAAATCTTTTCTCAACCCTTCCAAGTTTCACAACATCCTTCCAGTAGCTGGGAAACCAGAATTGCATACAATATTCCAACAGTTGTCCAACAACATGACCTTCAACTCCTGTACTCAATGCACTGACCAATAAAGGCAAACAGACTAAACATCTCCTTCACTATCCTGTCTACCTGCAACTCCACTTCCAAAGAACTATGAACCTGCACTCCAAGGTCCATTTGTTCAGCAACACTCCCCAGGACCTTACCATTAAGTGTATAAGTCCTGCCCTGATTTGCCTTTCCTAAATGCAGCACCTTACATTTGTCTAAATTAAACTCCATCTGCCACTCCTCCGCCCCTTGGCCCATCTGATCAAGGTCCCACTGTACTCTGAGGTAACCTTCTTTGCTCTCCACTACACCGCCAACTTTGGTGTCATCTGCAAACTTACTAACCATACCTCCTATGTTCACATTCAAATCATTTATGTAAATGAGGAAACGCAGTGGACCCAGCACCGATCCTTGTGGCACACCACTGGTCACGGTCCTCCAGTCTGAAAAACAATCCCTCTGTCTTCTGCATTTGAGCCATTCTGCATCCAAATAGCTAATTCCTCCCATATTCCATGTGACATAACCTTGCTGACCAGTCTACCATGGAGAACCTTGCCAAAAGCCTTGCTGAAGTCAAAATAGACCACATCCACCGCTCTCCACTCATCCATCCTCTTTGTTACTTCTTCACAAAGCTCAGTTAAGTTAATGAGACACAACTTCCCAAGCACAAAGCCATGTTGACTACCCTATCATTCCTTGCCTTTCCAAATACGTGTAAATCCTGTCCCTCAGGATTCCCTCCAACAACTTGCCCACAACTGAGGTCAGGCTGTCTGGTCTATAGTTCCCTGGCTTTTCCTGACTACTTTTCTTAAATAGTGACACCACATTAGACAAACCTCCAGTCTTCCAGCATCTCACCTGTGGCTATCAGTGATACAAATATCTCAGTGAGAGGCCCAGCAATCTTCCCTCACTTCCCACAGAATTCTAGAGAACAACTGATCAGGTCCTGGGGTCTCACTTTTATTTGTTTTAAGACATCCAGCACACTTTCCTGTAATATCTATTGAGGAATTATTTTGAAAGCTAGTCAGCTGGGACATAAGGATAATAATTAGGAGGTAAAGGCTTTGTGTCCAAAGAACAAGGAAAAGAGTTGTATCAGAGATAATGGGAACTGCAGATGCTGGAGAATTCCAAGATAATAAAATGTGAGGCTGGATGAACACAGCAGGCCAAGCAGCATCCTCTCTGATGAAGGGTCTAGGCCCGAAACATCAGCTTTTGTGCTCCTGAGATGCTGCTTGGCCTGCTGTGTTCATCCAGCCTCACCTTTTATTATCAAGGAAAAGAGTTGTGTCTTGTTCTGAACTTTCCCATCTGTGTTGGAATAGTTTGTCGATTAAGAATTCAGGGGTTAAACGTCGCATTGTGATCATTCAGAATATGGACAGGGGTCAATATGAAAATAAAAGTAATCATTAAGATAGAGGGGAGTCACCTTAAACTGTGACAGGTAAATATGGGTTTATGCCCAACAATCCTACCTTTGGATAAAAAAGCATCAGTTCCAACAATGATCTAACGATCTTCACATTCAAACACCAGTGTGTCATGTGGAGGATATAGTCAGGCATTCAAGAGGGCATTGGACAATTATTTGAACAGAAATACTGTGCAGTTAAAAGGGGGAGAAACACGAGATTGTAACAAGGTAATGATGCTCATTCAAAGAGCCAGTCGAGCACAATGGGCTGAATAGCCTCCTGCTGCAGTAACAATTGTGTGATTCTGTATTTGTCCACACCTGGTCGATCAGCTCTAACTATTGCTCTTTTCATACAGGGTGGCATCTACTGGTTCACTCTCATCGATGCGTTCAGCACCAGCTTCGGGCTCATCATCATCACTCTCTTCATGTGCCTGGGGATCGCTTTCTTCTATGGTAAACCCTGCTCCCGGAACCAGTAGAAAGGGGGAGCATCCATTCCTGACCAGCATGATTGAAGAGCTTTAGGGAACATTGAGCACCAAGCCAACTCTTTAAACCAACCCTTAATGTTCACAATTCAGTGTAGCCATCAGTTGAAGGATGAGAAGAGAACAGAGAAACTTATTGTGACCTTGGATGCACTGCTTGTGGAGGAAGGAGGCTAAATAGGAACCTTCAAATTGATAAATGCAGGATAAATATCTGGGAGAGACATGTTTTCAGGGAAGTACAAAAGGAGTGAAATTAAACTGAAAATATCAGCCAAAGAGCAGGTATAGGAATGGTGGGCAGAATGACCATCTTCTGTGCTGTATAATTCCTTTTGGAGTTATCATTCTGCCCCAGCCCTTCAGGAAACAACGCTGGCAAGTTGCATTTGTACAGAAACTTTAATATCAGCGAAATACCTGAAGGAGCACTCAGAGTAAAGATGAACGCTGGCGAGCACGTGAAGCGGTATTAGGTCATGGGTTTGGGCATAGTCACATTTTAAGGAGTGCCTTGAAGGAGAGGTTGGGGTAGAATGCCAGAGAGATGTGGGGGTGGAATTCCAAAGCCAGGGCCCCAGGTAAGAGAAGGAACAGTCACCGAGGGTAGAGAGATTTACACCAGATGCTGACGAGGATTTGGGGGACAGAGGAGTTTTTCGAGCTGTGAAGAAGGTGAGGCACTGGGAGGAGCGAAGGATCTACATAGGAGAATGAGAATTTGAGAGGTAGCTGGACAAAGACCCAGTGGTGGGTCAGTGAACAGAGCGTGACTGGTGGTGGAAGTTGGGCTTGTTTGGATGGTGAGGACCTCATTTACAGAGGCTAGAGGATGGCGGTGTATGGAGTATATAATGACTGGCCCTGACAATTGAAGGGTTGTTCTTGGCATTTTGGCTCATCAAACACTCAGCACCAAGGCAGAGCGTAGTGAGGTCCAGTTCCCCTCCAGCAACATGTCCACAGGATCTATGGCCAGCTGCCTGAACTGATGGAGTGTGGCAGCGAGGCAGTGCTGCTTTCTGGCTGAGGTGTGAAACTGAGGCCTCATCTGCCCCCTCAGGTGGATATGAAAGATATCACAGTGGGGCCAGTATTAGCCCCTCAAATTAAAACCATTAATTCATCTAGTCATTTGTCAACACTGCAGTTTGTGGGACCTGGCTGTGTACAAATTGGCTGTCATGTTCACTACAACACCACAATGAGAAAGTAAAATTACTTTGGGAAGTGCTGGGCTGATGAAAACTGTTACAGAGATGTCAGGTTTTTGTTTTCTGTCACCTGACAGTGCTGTCTCTCCCCCACAGGTGTTAACCAGTTCTGTAATGACATTATTGACATGATCCGTCTTTGCCCGCCCTGGTGCAGTAAGCTGTTACTCTATTTCAAGGCTTGCTGGACCCTGTTTACACCCCTGCTGCTCCTGGTAAGTCTGTAAATGTGCTCACCTGTTAAAAAGAATCATTCCCTTTCTCCCCCTCCTGCATGCCTCAGTTTCCAAAAACCTTGATGAGATGCAGTTCTAACTACACTAGACCATGGTCTTGCCTTCAGGAATTGGCCATTCACAGTCTACAAACCTGACCAGCCCCATGTTGAAGCACATTTGCTGTCACAAACTAGCAATGTGAAGGGACCCAATATGGTTCTTACTCTCCAGTGACGCCATAGTCTGAGGTGCAGTGGTGTAATACCACAGGGACCAGCTTGCAAACCAGAGGTCAGTGAGCTGCATGTCCACAGATCTTTGAAGGCAGCAGCTCAGGTAGATAAGGTAGATAAGAAAGCATATGGATACTTTCCTTTATCAGTCAAGGCATTGAATACACAAGCATGGGGGTGTGATGGAGTTGTATGAGACATTAGTTAGGCCACAGCTAGAGTAGAACATAGAACAATACAACGCAGGACAGGCCCTTCGGCCTTTGATATTGCGCCGACCTGTGAACTAATCTAACCCCTTCCCCCGACACTATCCCATCATTATCCATCTGCTTATCCAAGGACTGTTTAAATGCCCCTAATGTGGCTGAATTAACTACATTGGCAGGCAGGGCGTTCCACATCCTTACCACTCTCTGAGTAGAGAACCTGCCTCTGACATCTGACTTAAATCTATCACCCCTCAATTTGTGGCTATGCCCCCTTGTACAAGCTGACGTCATCATCCTCGGAAAAAGACTCTCACTGTCCACCTTTTCTAATCCTCAGATCATCTTGTATGTCTCTATTAAATCCCCTCTTAGCCTTCTTCTCTCCAATGAGAAAAGACCCAAGTCCCTCAGCCTTTCCTCATAAGACCTTCACTCCAGACCGGGCAACATCCTGGTAAATGTCCTCTGTACCTTTTCCAATGCTTCCACATCCTTCCTGTAATGGAGCGACCAGAGCTGTACGCAATATTCCAGGTGAGGCCGCACTAGCGTTTTGTACGGTTGCAGCATCACATCACGCTCTGGAACTCAATCCCTCTACCAGTAAAACCTAACACACCGTAAGCCTTCTTAACAGCACTATCAGCCTGGGTGGTAACTTTCAGGGATCTATGTACATGTACATCCACACTACCAAGAATCTTTCCATTGACCCAGTATTCTTCCTTCCTGTTATTCTTCCCAAAGTGAATCACCTCACATTTATCTGCATTAAACTCCATTTGCCACCTTTTGGCCCAATTCTGCAGTTTACCCAAGTGTCCCTGCAACCTGCAACATCCTTCCACACTGTCCACCACTCCACCGACTTGAGTGTCATCTGCAAACTTACTAACCCATTCACCTATGCCTGCGTCCAAGTCATTTGTAAAACTGACAAACAGCAGTGGACCCAAAACAGATCCTTGAGGCACACCACTAGTGACCGGACTCCAGGCTGAATATTTTCCATCAACCACTACTCGGCTTCTTTCAGAAAGCCAGTTTCTAATCCAAACTGCTAAATCTCCCTCAATTCCATGCCTCCGCATTTTCTCCAATAACCTACCATGTGGAACCTTATCAAAGGCTTTGCTGAAGTCCATGTACACCACGTCAACTGCCCTTCTCTCATCCACATGCTTGGTCACCTTCTCAAAAAACTCAATGAGGTTTGTGAGACACGACCTGCCCTTGACGAATCCATGTTGACTGTCTCCAATCAAATTGTTGCTTGCTAGATGATAATAAATCCTATCTCTTATGATCCTTTCCAAAACTTTTCCTACAACAGACGTAAGGCTCACTGGTCTATAATTACCTGGGCCATCTCTACTGCCCTTCTTGAACAAGGGCAGAACATTTGCAATCCTCCAGTCCTCTGGTACTAAACCTGTAGACAATAATGACTCAAAGATCATGGCCAAATGCTCCACCATCTCCTCCCTAGCTTCCCAGAGAATCCTCGGAAAAATCCCATCCCACCCAGGGGATTTATTTTCCTTCACACCTTCTAGAATTGATAACACCTCCTCCTTACTAACCTCAATCCTTTCAAGTCTAATAGCCCATATCTGTCTTCTCCGCTATAATATTCTCCTTTTCCTGAGTGAAAACAGATGAGAAATATTTGTTTAGCACCTCTCCGATCTCCACCGGGTCCACACACAACTTCCCACTTCTGTCTTTTACTGGCCCTATTCTTACCCTAGTCACCCTTTTATTCCTCACATATCTAATGAAAGCTTTAGGGTTCTCCTTTATTCTACCTGCTAATGACTATTCATGTCCCCTCCTTGCTCTTCTTAACTTTCTCTTTAAATCCTTCCTAGCTAATCTGTAACTCTCCATCACTTCATCTGAACCATCTTGTCTCAACATCACATAAGCCTCCCTCTTCCGCCTACCAAGAGATACAATTTCTTTAGTAAACCACGGTTCCCAGTACTGGGCACTGGATGATAGGAAGGATGTGATTGCACTGGAGGAGTTGGGAAGGAGACTGTCCTTCACCAGGATGTTGCCTGGGCTGCAGAACTTCAGTTATGAAGAGAGAGTGGACAGACTGGGGTAGTTTGCCTTGGAGCAGAGGAGATTGAGAGGGGACATGATTGTGATGGATAAAATTATGAGGGGCATAGAGTGGGTAGACAGGAAGAAACATTTCCCTTAATGGAGTGATCAGTGACCGGGGGGCATAGATTGAAGGTCAAAGGCAGAGGGTTTAGATGGGATGTAAGGAATAATCTTTTCACCCAGACGGTGGTGGGAATCTGGAACTCACTGCCTGTAAGGGTAGGAGGGACAGAAACGCTCAGAATACTGAATATGTGTTTAGATATGCACTTGTGATACCAAGGTAGAGAAGATCAAATACTGGAAAATGGAATTAGAAGTGTTAGTGGTTGTTCTTAACCAGCACAGACTTTATGGGCTGAAGGGCCTTTTTCTGCACTGCAGACCGCTATGACTCTACCAATAGGGAAAAATGTTTTCCCTTAGTAGAGGGGTTTAATAACACCGAGGCACAGCTTTAAGGTAAGGAGCAGCATGGAGGTTTCCAGGGAATTTGTGGGGAAAAGAAATTCACGCAGAAGTGGGGGTAGGTATTTGGAGCTTACTACCTGAAAGGTTGGTCGAGCTAAGGACCATCAACATATTTAATAACTGTTTTGGTAAACAATTGTAACATCAAAGCAAAGAAGTCCACAATCTAGTGCTGGACAATGGGATTAAAATGGTGGATGTTTGGAGATGAATGTGGACACAATGGACTGAAGAGCCTTTTTCTACGCTATAAAACATCTATGACCCATTAGTTCAAAACCTTCCATGAAAGTCAATTCAACACTGTAGGAAGAACCACCTCGAGGAACCCAAACCAATTCACTGAAGCCCATGGTTGATCTGACCACTCGACAGTCTGAAAATCCCAATCTGTGTCTTCTCCAGACTCCCAAAATAAACTGCTGAGCCGTCAGGGACAGACAGCCACCGTGCTGCCATTCTCATTCCGAGAACAGCTTTCCAATAAACTCATTTCTCCACTTCCTGCTGTCTCTTGTTAACCCAACAGCACTGACAGCTGATCAAACATTGCGTAGCAAGTACCTCTGTCCACCTTCAGTTTGAAATATTGCTGCTGATGCTCAAAACACCCAACCTGGAAGTTCCTACTCAATCTGTCACTTCAAGTCAGGTGTGATGAACCTGCCTTTTGTTTGATGGTTTAAAAAAAATCCTCCTCTGCCTTTTTGATTGTTTTGGTAATTGTCTTAACTGTTGTGTTCATTCTGGTTTGCAACTGCCAAAGGAAACTGTTGTTCCTCATTTATTGATGTGTGTGCATGGAGTGCTCAATGTTGAAATGCGTATCAGCCATGATTAAATGGCAGAGTGGACTCGATGGGCCGAATGGCCTTACTTCCACTCCTGTGTCTTATGGTCTTATGGTCTTATCTGTTATATTCCCTTCTCTTTTACAGTTCATCCTGATGTATGTATTTATTGAGATGTACAATACACCCCTGCATTATGGCTCCTATGAGTTCCCACTGTGGGGGAAAGCACTGGGTGTGTGTCTGGGGGTGCTGTGCTGTATACAGATCCCATTCTGGGCTGTGGCTGCTGTACTGAAGGAGTCTGGAACATGGCGAGATGTAAGAACCTATTCACTTTGTTGCATGTGTCTTTATTGAGTTAAACTGGAGGAAACTATTGATCCTCACAACACCAGGGATGCGGGTTCGATTCCAGTCTCAGACAACTGTCTGTTTGGAGTTTGCGCATTGTGGGTTTCCTCCCACAGCACAAAGATGTGCAGGTTAGGTGGATTGGCCGTGTTAAATTGCCCATAGTGTCCAGGGATATGCATGCTAAGTGGATTAGCCATGGGAAATACAGGGTTACAAGGATTGAATTAATTGTGGGGGGGAGTATCTGTGTGGGATGCTTTTCGGAGGGTTGGTGTGAATTTGATGGGCTGAATGGCCTTTTATTTCTCTATTCATTTGAGGGATGTGGATATCGCTGGCTGGCCAGCATTTCTCGCCCATCCCTAGTTGCCCCTTGAGAAGGTGGTGGTGAGCTGTCTTTTTGAACCGCTGCAGTCCTCCTGCTGTAGGTTGACCCACAATATTATTAGGGAGAGAATTCCAGTGACAGTAAAGGAACGGCGATATATTTCCAAGTCAGGATGGTGAGTGACTTGGAGGGAGGTGGTGTTCCCATTTATCTCCTGCCCTTGTCTTTCAAGATGGAAGCAAATGTGGTTTGGAAGGTGCTGCCTGAGGATCTTTGGTGAATTTCTGCAGTGCATCTTGTAGATAGTACACACTGCTGCTACTGAGCGTCGGTGGTGGAGGGAGTGGATGCTTGTGGATTTGGTGCCAATCAAGCGACTGCTTTGCCCTGGATGGTGTCAAACGTCTTGAGTGTTGTTGCCTGCTTCCACACTATAGGGGTTCTAAACAGCCTGGGCTCCTATCAAAATGGAAGGACACCCAGGCTATTTGTTTAATCATTTTCAAACACCTCATCTGCTCATACCCAGTCACTATTGTCAGATGCAATGACCTTCCATCTACTTAAAACTGCCAACTGGCCTCTCCTGACAATGATGAGATGAAAAATCAAATAATCTGTTTCTTGAAAAGAGGTGTTCAGGTCACTGGGAAGTTTGTTATGCTTGTTCCCATGGGATTTTAATATCCATCTGACAGCACCTTGGTTTAATGTGACAACCAAAAGGCTAGATCTCGGCACAGACTCTGAGAGTTCAGGACCAAAGAGGGCTCACTAAACCCAAAATGTTATCTCTCCTTTTTTCCCTCTCTGCCCAGATGCTGCCTGACCTGCTGGGTTTCTCCAGCAATTTCTGTTCTTGCTTCAGTCAAAATTTAATCTGTTTGTGTCAGTGTCCTGCCCTGCCATTTCAGCAGAAGCTCAAACTCATTTACAACACTTGCAAGATACAAAGCGGGAGCAGGAGTAGGTCATTCAACCGTCAACACTCTCCTACCAGTCAGTACAATCAGAGCTGATGGTTTGCCTCAACCCCACTTTTCTGCTTGCTTCCCCCGTCTCTTGATTCCTCCGAGAGCTCCAACGCCTGTCTCTCCTCTGGCCTTGTGTAAACAGCTGAGAAAGAGAGAGACGTTGGCATAGTGCTGGTGATGATACTCGCTGTTGTACGGGAGCGAGCTGACAGTATTATCTTTCCTGTTCATCTCCAGCGGTTTAGGAAAGCCATCCGACCCCTGAACTCCTGGAAGGTGACAGGGGGTGAGCGGACATTCACACCACAGACAGTCGACGTGCCTTTCTCAGTGACACTGACTGAGCACGACTTCAACGAGGTGCAAGCCTGAATCCGCAGGTTGGGCCAGGGACGGCGATGGTACTGGAAACAGAGGAGGGCGAGGACGGGACTGGGAGGCTTCTGCTGCCCCTCGAAGATAAGAGGAGATGGATTCTATGCCTCTCCTGGTTATATGTTTGAACAGAGGGCGCTGGAAAATAGAAGGTCCTATGGTGCTCAACAAACAGAGTTTACCAGGCTGAAGGATCTAGGCCCGAAACGTCAGCTTTTGTGCTCCTGAGATGCTGATTGGCCTGCTGTGTTCATCCAGCTTCACACTTTGTTATCTGAGAGTCAATACTAACTCCCCACAACCCAACATGCTGACTTCTGGACCACAAATCCTTGCTTCCAGGGAATGCTCGTCTTCCCCAACATACCAGTCTCTTCACCGACACGTTCTATCCCATACGAGAACCCGATGGGATCATGTGTGAAGTCACCGCCTCCCCGTACCACCTTGCCGTCACCATGACGCCAGTTCACTGGGTGAGCTGCACCGTGCACTATGCAGCGCTATGTTGGACTTGTACTGAGAGGCTTTCCAATAATCATGTGACAGAGACAGTCAGATTGCTCTGGTTTCTATCTGCTCCTGAGGGTGTGCGAACCATATTACACATCCCAGCCCTCTCCCTAAGGCGCAGGCCAGTGTAATGTTGGCAACTCAGCAACAAAACCGCACAAAGGATAATGAAGCAAAATAAATGGCCAGATAATCTGTTTGTGTATTGATGTTGGTTGATTCAGGAATGGGCACCAGATATCAGTGAGAATCTCCAATTGTACTTTTGATCCTGCCCAGCAGCCTTTTTGCATCCACCTGAGAGAGCATACAGACCATGTTACCCAAAAAGATGGCACCTCCAGCATTTTGTCAGCCCTAAGCCTCCGACAGTGCAGCGCTCCCTCAGCACTGACCCTCCGACGGTGCGGCCTCCCTCAGCACTGACCCTCCGACGGTGCGGCCTCCCTCAGCACCGACCCTCCGACAGTGCAGCGCTCCCTCAGCACTGACCCTCCGACGGTGCGGCGCTCCCTCAGCACCGACCCTCCGACAGTGCAGCGCTCCCTCAGCACTGACCCTCCGACGGTGCGGCGCTCCCTCAGCACCGACCCTCCGACAGTGCAGCGCTCCCTCAGCACTGACCCTCCGACGGTGCGGCACTCCCTCAGCACCGACCCTCCAACAGTGCAGCGCTCCCTCAGCACTGACCCTCCGACGGTGCGGCCTCCCTCAGCACCGACCCTCCAACAGTGCAGCGTTCCCTCAGCACCGACCCTCCGACAGTGCGATGCTCCCTCAGCACCGACCCTCCGACAGTGCGGCGCTCCCTCAGCACCGACCCTCTGATAGTGCGGCGCTCCCTCAGCACCGACCCTCCGACAGTGCGACGCTCCCTCAGCACCGACCCTCTGACAGTGCGGCGCTCCCTCAGCACTGACCCTCTGATAGTGCGGCGCTCCCTCAGCACTGACCCTCCGACAGTGCCCACTCCCTCAGCACTGACCCTCCGACAGTGCCCACTCCCTCAGCACTGACCCTCCGACAGTGCCCACTCCCTCAGCACTTACCCTCCGACAGTGAGGACTCCCTCAAGACTGCTTCTCACGCTACCTCCACCTTCATACCAAAGCAAAGTCAACAGTTTCTTTGTTACTCCTTTTAATATTTCCTGTAAGTGAAAGTGCCTTGATGCCAATATTTAACAGTTGATCAGTAAAAGTGCTGAAGGAATACACAGCTGTACTTTCTCTGCGTTGTTTACCCCTGTCCTGGCAATCTGTTATTAATCTCTTTGTACTCCTAGCCAATGCCAAAGGATTCCCGAGTTTAAAATGGTGAGACAACCTCCAGCATGAAAGTGGTGTTTTCCTGTTCAGCTCTTGTTGAGATTGCATGTGGAAGAAACATTCAAAAGGTTACAGCATAGCTGGAGGTCATTTGACCCATTGTTCCTAGCCCTGCTCTCAAAACAAAGAATTCCTCAAGTGCTTTGTCCCCATAGCCCTGCATGTTATTCCTCAGAGAGCCCTGCACTGAGTGAATTTCAATCAGTTTAGATGAGGGCCTTTGCACTCTCATGAGCTTCTCCAGGTTCTTGTAAGTGTGACCATTATAGAGATCACAATCAGCACTCTGTATAAAAATAAGAATCTCTCCATGCACAAATGGGTAATAAATACCCTACAAACCAAGCACCGAGTCCCTGACTGCACACAGCCCCAGCACGGTGATCTGCCCCAGCCCGGAGATCAGTCCTAGCCTGGAGATCGGTCCCAGACCAGAGATCAGTCCCACCATGGAGATCAGTCCCACCATGGAGATCAGTCCCACCATGGAGATCGGTCCCAACATGGTGATCGGTCCCAACATGGTGATCAATGATCAGTCCCAGCACGATGATCAGTCCCCGCATGATGATCCGTCCCCGCATGATGATTGGTCCCAGCATGGTGATCAGTGATCAGTCCCAACACAGTGATCAGTCCCAGCATGGTGATCAGTGATCAGTCCCAACACGGTGATCAGTCCCAGCATGGTGATCGGTGATCAGTCCCAGCACGGTGATCAGTGATCAGTCCCAACACGGTGATCAGTCCCAGCACAACGATCAGGCCCAGCAAGGTGATCAGTGATCAGCCCCAGCACGGTGATCAGCCCCAGCACGGTGATCAGTCCCAGCACGGTGATCAGTCCCAACACGGTGATCAGTGATCAGTCACAGCACAATGATCAGTGATCAGCCCAGCATGGTGATCAGTCCCAGCACGGTGATCAGTGATCAGCCCAGCATGGTGATCAGTCCCAGCACGTTGATCAGTGATCAGCCCCAGCACAATGATCATTGATCAGCCCAGCATCGTGATCAGTCCCAGCACGGTGATCAGTGATCAGCCCCAGCACAATGATCAGTGATCAGCCCAGCATCGTGATCAGTCCCAGCACGGTGATCAGTGATCAGCCCCAGCACAATGATCAGTGATCAGTCCCAGCACGGTGATCAGTCCCAGCACAATGATCAGTGATCAGTCCCAGCACGGTGATCAGTCCCAGCACGGTGATCAGTGATCAGTCCCAGCACGGTGATCAGTCCCAGCACAATGATCAGTGATCAGTCCCAGCACGGTGATCAGTCCCAGCACAACGATGAGGCCCAGCAAGGTGATCAGTGATCAGCCCAGCACAGGGAGGTGAGGTCATCACATAACAACTATTTATATTTATCCCACACTGTTTGTGCATTTCACATGACAGAGTGTCTCAAGGTGCTTCAGAAGAGAAAGCAAACATTTGCCTCTCAGTCACACAAGGAGAAAGATGTTGGGATTTTTCTGCCAGAGGCTTGTGCAACTTTGGGCCTTTCTACCTCAGAAGCCGGTTTAGCTAGGGTCATTAAGTATGTTTCAGGCAGAGTTGAATAGACTGTTGTAAGGCAGAAGACTCAAAGATATCCGGCAGTAGGTGGGGATGTGGAATTTCAAACACAAAACAGATCAGCTTTCATCTTTTTGAATGCTGGAGCAGCTTGAGGGGCTGAATGGCCCTTTCCTGCTTCCTACTTGTTTGTGTTAGCTCAGAAGCCCAAAGGTTTGGTCAATGATGTGGGGTTTAAGGAGCACTTTAAAAGAAAAGATTAAAGTATTGAAGTGAGAGTTTAGGGAAATCCAGACTGGACAGCCGATGGAATTATCACATCAGAGATATGTTTCCGAGGGCAGTGGGGCTGGGGGTTATTACGCCCAGGAGTAGCAAGGGCTGCATTTGTAAACGAGGATGGAAAGTTTAAAAGCAAGGTGTTGTTTGACCTGGAGTTGGTGGGGGTCAGTGCGCACAATGGTTGGTGGTGGAATGGCAAAGCACACATTCAGTACATGTCTACCAATGTTTTGGACAACTTCAGGTTAATGGTAAGTAGAATGTGGTAAAGCAGTGAGAAGTTTGTTGGAATAAGGAAATCCGACAGTAGTGCCATGTATTTGAAGGGATCAGAAAGAGACAAAGGCAGATTGGAGCAAGAGGAGGCCACTCAGCCACTCTAACCTACTCTCCCGTTCAATAAAATCATGGCTAATCTGATTACCCTATATTCCTGCCTACTCCAAATAACTTTCACCCCTTCCCCGCACCTTGCTCATAACAATCTTATCTGTCTCCACCTCCTACATAGAGACCCTGCTTCCACACCATTTTCAGGGAAATGGTTCCAAAGACTCATGACCTGCTGCAGGTAAAAAGAGTTCTCCTCATGCCTCGGATGGGAATCCAATACTGGGTTTGTCGGAAGTACCAGCATTCTGTGAAAGAATGAAGAAGTTGAGAGAGAGAGAGACGTGGTGCTGGGTTAGAGCCAGCTGTTGGCTACCTGTGCTGTTGATGCTGTATTTTCTCTCTGCCCCTTGTGACCCCATCTTAAACCCTGTGTTGTGGAATGAAACTAGAACTGAACTTTGTCACCAGGCAGGCTATTCTGGGATGTAGGTCTTGTTACCAAGGTAAGCATTTACTGCCAATCCCAAGCCAGGATGGTGAGTGGCTTGGAGGGGAGCTTGAGGAGGGTGTTGTTTGCTCCCCTGGTCTTTTACAGAGGTTACAGGTTTGGAACGTGCTTTTGTAGAAGCCATGGTGAATTTCTGCAGAGCATCTTTTAGGTGGTACACACTGCTATGACTGAGCGCAGGTAATGGAGAGGATGGAATCAGTGGAGGCTGAAGGATACTGGGGTGGGTACATGGTGATGGTGAGTCAGTGGTCAGTGAGGACAAGGTGGGGAGGTGACGGTTGAGTGACATTGTGGGGGAGATGGGAGAGTGGGGATTGAGTGACACTGTGGGGGGTAGTGGGGGAGTGGGGATTGAGTGATGCTGTGGGGCGAATGGGGATTGAGCGATGCTGTGGGGAGAGATGTGGGAGTGGGGATTGAGTGACGCTGTGGGGGGAGTGGGGATTGAGCAACACTGTGGTGGGAGGTGGGGGAGTGGGGATTGAGTGACGCGGTGGGGTGTGTGGGGATTGAGTGAAGCTGTGGTGGGAGGTAGGGGAGTGGGGATTGAGTGACGCTGTGGTGGGAGGTAGGGGAGTGGGGATTGAGTGACGCTGTGGGGGGAGGTAGGGGAGTGGGGATTGAGTGACGCTGTGGTGGGAGGTAGGGGAGTGGGGATTGAGTGACGCTGTGGTGGGAGGTAGGGGAGTGGGGATTGAGTGACGCTGTGGGGGGAGGTAGGGGAGTGGGGATTGAGTGACGCTGTGGTGGGAGGTAGGGGAGTGGGGATTGAGTGATGCTGTGGGGGGAGGTAGGGGAGTGGGGATTGAGTGACGCTGTGGGGGGAGTGGGGATTGAGTGATGCTGTGGGGGGAGGTGGGGGAGTGGGGATTGAGTGATGCTGTGGTGGGAGGTAGGGGAGTGGGGATTGAGTGATGCTGTGGGGGGAGGTGGGGGAGTGGGGATTGAGCGATGCTGTGGTGGGAGGTAGGGGAGTGGGGATTGAGTGACGCTGTGGGGGGAGTGGGGATTGAGTGATGCTGTGGGGGGAGGTAGGGGAATGGGGATTGAGTGATGCTGTGGGGGGAGGTGGGGGAGTGGGGATTGAGCGACGCTGTGGTGGGAGGTAGGGGAGTGGGGATTGAGTGACGCTGTGGTGGGAGGTAGGGGAGTGGGGATTGAGTGATGCTGGTGGGGGAGTGGGGATTGAGCGACGCTGTGGTGGGAGGTAGGGGAGTGGGGATTGAGCGACGCTGTGGTGGGAGGTAGGGGAGTGGGGATTGAGTGATGCTGTGGGGGGAGGTAGGGGAATGGGATTGAGTGATGCTGTGGGGGGAGGTAGGGGAGTGGGGATTGAGTGACGCTGTGGGGGGAGGTAGGGGAGTGGGGATTGAGTGATGCCGTGGGGGGAGGTAGGGGAGTGGGGATTGAGTGACGCTGTGGGGGGAGGTAGGGGAGTGGGGATTGAGCGACGCTGTGGTGGGAGGTAGGGGAGTGGGGATTGAGTGATGCTGTGGGGGGAGGTAGGGGAATGGGATTGAGTGATGCTGTGGGGGGAGGTAGGGGAGTGGGGATTGAGTGACGCTGTGGGGGGAGGTAGGGGAGTGGGGATTGAGTGATGCCGTGGGGGGAGGTAGGGGAGTGGGGATTGAGTGACGCTGTGGGGGGAGGTAGGGGAGTGGGGATTGAGTGACGCTGTGGTGGGAGGTAGGGGAGTGGGGATTGAGTTACGCTGTGGGGGGAGGTAGGGGAGTGGGGTTGAGTGACGCTGTGGTGGGAGGTAGGGGAGTGGGGATTGAGTGATGCTGTGGTGGGAGGTAGGGGAGTGGGGATTGAGTGACGCTGTGGGGGGAGTGGGGATTGAGTGATGCAGTGGGGGGAAGTGGGGGAGTGGGGATTGAGTGACGCTGTGGTGGGAGGTAGGGGAGTGGGGATTGAGTGATGCTGTGGGGGGAGGTGGGGGAGTGGGGATTGAGCGATGCTGTGGTGGGAGGTAGGGGAGTGGGGATTGAGTGACGCTGTGGGGGGAGTGGGGATTGAGTGATGCTGTGGGGGGAGGTGGGGGAGTGGGGATTGAGTGACGCTGTGGTGGGAGGTAGGGGAGTGGGGATTGAGTGATGCTGTGGGGGGAGGTGGGGGAGTGGGGATTGAGTGACGCTGTGGTGGGAGGTAGGGGAGTGGGGATTGAGCGACGCTGTGGTGGGAGGTAGGGGAGTGGGGATTGAGTGATGCTGTGGGCGGAGGTAGGGGAGTGGGATTGAGTGATGCTGTGGGGGGAGGTAGGGGAGTGGGGATTGAGTGACGCTGTGGGGGGAGGTAGGGGAGTGGGATTGAGTGATGCCGTGGTGGGAGGTAGGGGAGTGGGGATTGAGTGACGCTGTGGGGGGAGGTGGGGAAGTGGGGATTGAGTGATGCTGTGGGGGGAGGTGGGGGAGTGGGGATTGAGTGACCCTGTGGGGGGAGGTGGGGGAGTGGGGATTGAGTGACGCTGTGGGGGGAGGTAGGGGAGTGGGGATTGAGTGATGCTGTGGGGGGAGTGTGGATTGAGTGATGCTGTGGGGGAAGTGGGGATTGAGTGATGCTGTGGGCGGAGGTAGGGGAGTGGGATTGAGTGATGCCGTGGTGGGAGGTAGGGGAGTGGGGATTGAGTGACGCTGTGGGGGGAGGTGGGGAAGTGGGGATTGAGTGATGCTGTGGGGGGAGGTGGGGGAGTGGGGATTGAGTGACCCTGTGGGGGGAGGTGGGGGAGTGGGGATTGAGTGACGCTGTGGGGGGAGGTAGGGGAGTGGGGATTGAGTGATGCTGTGGGGGAAGTGGGGATTGAGTGATGCTGTGGGGGGAGGTGGGGGAGTGGGGATTGAGTGATGCTGTGGGGGGAGGTAGGGGAGTGGGGATTGAGTGATGCTGTGGGGGGAGGTAGGGGAGTGGGGATTGAGTGACGCTGTGGGGGGAGGTGGGGATTGATTTACCTGGGGTGAAGGTGATCTGGGCAAATAGTTGAACTTGTTTTTCTCATGTTCACTACGCATATCGGAATCTGGAAATGGAGCAGGCTCAGGGGGTGTGATGGTGTCCTCCTGTTTCAGTTTCCTCTGTGTTGATGTAAATATTACCTATTGCCTCCCCTTGATTCATGATAAAAACCCAGGCATCTTACATCAGTCAGATTCATATTTACAGGATATTTTTCCATCAGCTTGTCCAAGATACTCTGTGGTTTATAAACTTTCCCCTGGGAGATCCTATCCCCATCCTCACAGGACAAGCAACTGAGAACAACAGCCTCAGATTTAATAAATACAATTACATAAGGAAGACTGGAACCCAGGAGGGAACCTCTGACTTGGAGCGATTGAAATTAGTTGTGTTTGTAGGCCGTGTTTCTTGGTAATCAGCTGATTCCTGTTGATGTGTTTTCCTTTCTGGGTATGGTTTGGGTGTGCATTACCTGTGAGAGGACTTCATTGCTGTGTCACAGTGTGCAGGCACCCAGACGGTACAGTGTAAGCTAACATGGGACCGGGGTAAAGGGCTTTGAAACAAAGGGCCCAGTCCCTGCATAAGGACAGAGGAAGAGCTGGGACTCTGCATCCTCTGATTGGTAGGTAATCACCTTCTCCCCCGTCACACCCCTGGTTTGGTCAGTTGGCTGGACAGCTGGTTTGCAATGTAGTGATGCCAACAACATGAGTTCAATCCCTGAATTGCCTGAAGCCACCAGGAAGACCCTGTTTTCTCAACCTTGCCCCTGGCCTGAAGGTTGGTGACCCTCTGCTTAAACCAATACCTATTGTCTCTATCTCAAGAGAGAGCAGGGATAGTGCCTGTGTTATTTTACTTACTAAATCACCTTGAAGCCTGTTTGCTCTTCTTCACTTCCTCGCCCAGTTTTGTGTTATCAGCAATCTTGGAAATGTTGCATTTGGTTTGTTCATGTATAAGAACATAAGGAATAGGAGCAGGAGTAGGCCATCTGATCCATCGAGCCTCCTCTGCCATTCAATAAGATCATGGCTCATTTTTTTGTGGGCTCAGCTCCACTAAACCACCCGTTCACCACAACCCTTAATTCCCTTACTGGTCAAAAATATGCCTTTGCCTTAAAAAACATTCAATGAGGTAGCCTCAACTGTGTGTGTGAGAGAGAGGGGAGGAAAGAGACAGAGAAGGTGTGTGTGTGTGTGTGTGGGAGGGGAGGGGAGCGGGGTGCAGGAGGGTGGGGAGAGAGGGTGTGTGTGGGAGAGAGAGAAGGTGTGTGTGTGCATGTGTGTGTATGTGTGTGTGTGTGAGAGAGTGTGTGTGTGTGTGAGAGAGAGAGTGTGTGTCTGTCTGTGTGTGTGTGTGATAGTGTGTGTGAGAGAGAGTGTGTGTGTGTGTGAGAGAGAAAGAGGGTGTGTGTGTCTGTGTGTGTGTGAGCGTGTGTGTGTGAGAGAGAGAGAGAGAGAGAAAGCGGGAGTGTGTGTGTGTGTATCTGTATGTGTGTGTCTGTTTGTGGTAGAGTGTGTGTGTGTCTGAGAGAGAAAGAGGGTGTGTGTGTGTGTGTGTGTCTGTCTGAGAGAGAAAGAGGGTGTGTGTCTGTGTGTGTGTGTGAGAGAGAGAGTGTGTGTGTGTGAGAGAGTGTGTGTGTGTGTTCACCTGTTACTCGGGCGAATGTTGCAATGGATGAATGGACACTGTGCAACATTCGCCAGACCGGGATGTTGCCTCCCAACGGTCAAGGGCGTTCTGTCTCGGATCTTCAGGTAAATGTCCTTCAGGGCAGACTTCGGGATACACAATAATGCAGAGCCACCAAGCAGAGGCTGATATCCAAGTTCGGTCCCCATATACACACACATGCATGCACACCCATCAGACAAAGGGGCTATGTTCCAAAAGCTTGTGATATCTATAACCTGGTGTTGAGTGATTTCTGACCTTGTTTGATGTTGGCCTCAATTTCACTCTCTCTCGTCCAAAAATAATTCTCAACTCCACAATCGTTCAAACCTCTGGCTGTTTCAGTCTTGAAATAGTGGTTGAAAAGAGGCAATGGTCCGTGTTTAAAATGATCACCCTTGTTTTAAAATTGCTGCATGACCTAGACCATCCTTTTCTCTGTAATCTCCTCCAGCCCCAGACCCCTCCAATGTATTTGCATGCCTCTAAATCTGACCACTCAAGCATTCCTGCTTCCATTGCTCCATTGACAGCTGTGCCCTCATCTACCTGGCCTTCCTCTCTGGAATGCCTTTCTGTTGTGCCTCATTGGAGTTTTGTGCTGGAAATCATGCCCCACTGTTCCCAAAAGTTAAACATTTTAAAAAGTATGTAAAATTTCCTAATTTCCCTGTCCTTCAGAGCCAGGTTGACAGAAAGCAGCTTTCTGCCCTGAATGAGAATTCCTATTTAGTATAAATAGATAGAATTTAGCCAGGAATTGAACTGCTGACGTAGTAAACAAACCTAAGATGTTGTTAAATCTTTAATCAGTTAGAAGGTTTTAATTGATTAAAATGTCCATGTAAATCCCTGAATTCCTTTCAAGTCGCTGTTCAGTACATCCTGATCAATGCCGTGGTCCTTTGATCTTTTACTTTTAAATTCTGTGTCGGATACAGCCTCTCTCACTAACACCTGAAGAAGGAGCAAGGCTCTGAAAGCTTGTCTTTTCAAATAAATTTGTTGGACTATAACCTGGTTAATAAAATGTGAGGCTGGATGAACACAGCAGGCCCAGCAGCATCTCAGGAGCACAAAAGCTGACGTTTCGGGCCTGGACCCTCCATCAGAGAAAACATCAGCTTTTGTGCTCCTGAGATGCTGCTGGGCCTGCTGTGTTCATCCAGCCTCACATTTTATTATCTTGGATTCTCCAGCATCTGCAGTTCCCATTATCACGACTATAACCTGGTGTCGTGTGATTTCTGACTTTGCCCATGCCAGTCTAACACATCCTGGCTGCAAAACAGGCAGAAACAGGGAGACCTGAACAAATTGGCCGTACCTCTCTCTCTCCCTCTGTGTGTGTGTTTGTGTGTGTCTGAGTCTCCCCTCTCTCTGTCAAGCTGCTCCCTCCAACTTTCTGCTGAAAGAGCAGAAGAACTATTTTCGGAGATGTTGAAAGAAATTATTCTGTAACCCCAGAGCGACAAGAAAGGCTTGGTCCAGCCAAGCAACCAATGAACTACAGACTGATCATCTCTGTACATACAACATTGGAGCATCATCAAATAATTCAGGATTGTGAAATGAACCCAGCTGGTTTCGTTATTTGGACCTGTGATACTTAACTCTGTGTAGGAGCAAATTATTGCAGATGCTGCAGACTCAAAACACTAGTTTGGTTTCTCTCTGTAGATGTTGCCTGACCTGCTGTGACTGCCAGCAGTTTTTGTTTAAATATTGAACTCTGTTCCTCTGACCATTATTTTCTTCCTACCTAATATTTGTGTTTTGCATTTTATCTTCTTTGTGTGAGTGAATGTGTATCTGCATGAATGTGGTGGGGGGGTTGAAATTTTAAATGGAGCTCAGTTCAAGTTTCATAAATTATAAATCCTGTTTTTTTTTACTGTTCTTGTTTCAGTTAACACTTTTAGAATAATTTTTGTTTGTTATGGTTAATGAAGGAATCTGCTATTGTTTCCTTTTGTCCTAAGTTGCAGTCAGTCCGAGGCAAATTGTGATTTTTCGTAGTTTCATTAAACATTCACATTTGTGGTGACTGTGGGAATAGTGAGGCTTGATTTCCAGAGCACTTTCTCAGTCAGCCATGATAACACGGACTGCTTCAGTATCTGCGGAGTTGCAAATGGTGCTGAACATTGTGCTATCATCGGCCACCCACCTTATGACGGAGGGAGAGTTATTGATGGAACACCTGAAGATGGTTGGGTCGGGACACTGCCCTGAGGAGCTCCTGCAGAGATACCTTGAAGCTGAGATGACTGACCCCCCAACAACCACAACCAGTCTGTTGTCTCATAAGAAACTGTTAGGTCCTCTTGGTCTTTTTCAAAAGTTGCAAACTCCTTGGACTTTTTCCACGTTTACAGTCAGTGCCGATAATCCTCATTTTCAATCCAAAGTTCAAAATAAAGATGTGGTTTCTGACAGTCCCATATCCACCAAGACATGAGCAATAAATGGGTTTGTGCTGATATGTGGCAAATAACATCAACACAGCACAAACCTAGTCAATGACAGCACTTTTCCCCATAACCAATGATTCTCTTCCTGATTAAACATCTGTCTTCCAGCCTCAATAGCCCTCTGCAGTAAAGAGAGGCCGCAGACTCATGGCCATCTGAGAGAAGTAATTCCCCCCTTCTCTGTCTTAAATATTTCCTTATTCTGGGAACATGGCCTCGCAAGGGAAAACAACCTTTCTGCATTTACCCTGTCAAGTTCCCTTAGAATATTGAAGTTTAATTCAGGTTATCTCTCATTATTTTAATCACCAACATGTACATGCCCTGTCTATTCAACCTTCCCTCATAAGACAGCCCCTACATTCCTTGTGACAGTGTAGTGAACCTTCTCTGGACTGTCTGTAAGGCCAGTACATCTTTCCTTCGATAAGGGGACCAAAACTGTTCATGGTATTCCAGCAATCGTCTGACTAATGCATAGTTTTACCAGTATACTGCTCTTATACTCCATTTCCTTTGAAATAAAGGCCGACATTCCATTTATATTCCATTTTACCTGCTGAACTTGGATGCTAACTTTCTCTGATTTAAGTGCAAGGACCTCCCAAATCATTCTGTTCCATAACTATCTGAGACTTTTCCCATTTCAATAATATCCAGCTGCTCTATGCTTCCTGCCAAAGTGCATGACCTGCCATTTTCCCTCATTATATTCTGTCTGTTGAGTTTTTACCATCTATCCCGCACTGCAGACTTTTGGTCTCGTCCTCACCATTTGCCTTCCCACCTGTTTTTTGTGTTATCCACAAACTTGCTAACAGTAGATTTACTTACCTCATGCAAATCATTGATGTATATATTTTGTAAATGATTGCATTCCTAGCACTGGTTCCGGCATTGCTCCATTAGTTACAGGTCCAGTTATTTGTTTCATCCTGAAAATGTACCCCTTGCCCCAAACTGCCATCTTTTATTGTTTAGCCAATCTTCTATGGTAATATACCTCAAACACCATTGCTGTTATCAAGTGGCCTACATGAGGTACCTTGTCAAAAACCTTCTGAAAATCCAAATATATTACATTCACTGCTTCCCCTTTATCTATGCTGCCTTTTACATTCTCAAAGAATTCTAATCACTCAACCAGGCATGATTTCCACTTGCATGCTGATTCTGATTGATCATCCTGTGTGTTTCTAAGTGCTCTCCTCTTACATCCCTTACAATTCAGTCATAGTGATGTCCAGCACAGAAACAAACCCTTTGGTCCAACTCGTCCATGTTGACCATATATCCTACATTAATCTAGTCCCATTTGCCAGCATTTGGCCCATATCCCTCTAAACCTTCCTATTCATGTACCCATCCAGATGCCTTTTAAATGTTGTAATTGTAGCCATCTCCACCACTTCCTCTGGCAGCTCATTCCATACACGCGCCACCTTCTGCATGAAAAAGTTATCTTTCAGGTCGTTTTAAATCTTTCTCCTCTCACGTTAAACCTGTTTCTAGTTTTGGACTCCCCCAACCCAGGGAAAAGACTTTGCCCATTCACCCTGTCCATACCCCTCATGATTTTATAAACCTCTTTCAGGTCACCCATCAGACTCTGACACTCCAGGGAAAATATCCCTAGCCTATTCAACTTCTTCCTTTAGCTCAAACCCTCCAGCCCTGGCAACAAATTTGTAAATCTTTTCTAAATCATTTCAAGTTTCACAACATCATTCCTACAGCAGGAAGACCAGAATTGCACACACTATAGCAATAGTGGCCGAACTAATATCCTAATCAACCGCAACATGACCCTCCCAACTCCTTTACTCAGTGCACCGATGAATAAAGCAAGTGTACCAAACACATTCTTCACCATCCTGTCTAACTGCAACTCTACTTTCAAGGAACTATGAACCTGCACTCCCAGGTCTCTGTTCAGCAACAGCCCCCAGGACCTTACCATTAAGTGTATAAGCCCTGCCCTGATTTGCTTTTTCAAAATCCAGCACCTCACATTTATCTAAATTAAAACTCCATCTGCCACTCATTGGCCCATCTGATCAAGGTGCCATTGCAGTCTAAAGTAACATTCTTCACTGTCCACTACACTTCCAATTTTAGTGTCACCTGCAAACTACTAACCATTCCTCCTATGTTCATATCTGGATGAAAAGCAGTGGATTCTAATATTTTTCCATAGCAGATATTAAGCTAACCGGCCTATAGTAACTTTTCTTTTGTCTGCTTCTCTTTGTAATGCTTTGTAATGTTACATTGGCAGCTTTCCAACTCTCTGGGACTTTTCCAGAATCTAAATATTCCTGGAAGATTCCTACCAATACATCCACTATCTCTGTGTCTACTTCTTCAATAATGACGGTTATAGCATTTATTTTCTCTCTTCCTTTTGTCGTTAGATTACTAAGCAATTTTGGAAATATTGTTAATCTCTTCCACAGTGAAGACTGATGTAAAATATTTATTTTCCTTATCTCCCATTTCCTGGTTCCCTATTATTATTTTCCAGGCCTCATTCTCTAAGGGGCTTATTTTCTCTTTGGCTTCTCTCTTCCTTTCAAAGTATTGAAAGAAGTTCTTACTGTCTATTTTGATATTACTGGTGAGTTTACCCTCGAAGTTTATCTTCTCCCTCTTGATAATTTTTTGGCCATCTTTTGGTTTTTAAACCTTTCCCAGTCCCATGGCTTACTACTAATCTTTGCTTCTTTTTATATATTTTCTTTCAATTTGATACTTCTCCCTGGTTGACAAATCCGCTTTCCAGAACCCTTCTTCTCACTGGATATAGCTTTGTTGTGAGCCATGAGCTATCTTCTCAAACAGCTGCCTTTTTTTTCTTAATTTATTAACAGGACGAGGGCATCACTGGCTAATCCAGCATTTATTGCTCATCCCTAATTGCCCAGAGAGCAGTTAAGAGTCAATCACAATGCTGTGCATCTGGAGTCATGTATACCAGATCAGGTAAGGATGGAAGTTTCCTTCCCTAAAGGACATTAGTGAACCAGATGGGATTTTCCAACAATTGACACTGGATTCACGGTCATCATTAAATTCTTATTCCCACATATTTATTGAATTCAAATTCCACCATCTGCCGTGGCAGTACTCACACCTGGATCCCCAGAACATTATCTGGGTCTCTGTGATAATACCACTAGGCCATCGCCTTCCCGTTCCTCAACTGTCTGCTGTTAAATTCCTTCCCGATTCCACTCCATCCAGCTCTGCTGTCATTCTGTTACGATTGCCCTTATTTAACTTTAGCACATCTTTTCCAAACCAAGATCCTCCCTCTCAAACTGAATACCAGATGGTCACAGTTTCCTAGAAGATCTTTTACTTGGTGTAAATGAAAGCTGCCTCATTACATATGACTAGATCTAAAGTATCCTGAGCCACGGTTGGATCTGTAACAAATTTGTTCAAGGAAATTTTCCAAAATACATAGAATCCCTACAGTACAGCCCATTGAGTCCACACTGACCCTCTGAAGAGCATCCTGCCCAATCCCTGTAACCCTGCATAGCCCATGGCTAATCCACCTGGCCTGTTCATCCCTGGACACTATGGACAATTTAGCATGGCCGATCCACCTAACCCTACACATCTTTGGACAGTGGGAGGAAACCAGAGCACCAAGAGGGGACCCGTGCAGAATAAGAGGGGAAGGAACGTGTAAACTGCAGTCACCCAAGGGCGGAATCGAACCCCGGACCCCGATGCTGTGATGCAGCAATGCTAACCACTGAGCCTCTGTGCCACCCAGATACATAGAACATTACAGCACAGTACAGGCCCTTCGGCCCTCGATGTTGTGCCGACCTGTCATACTGATCTCAAGCCCATCTGACCTACACTATTCCATGTACGTCCATATGCTTATCCAATGACGCCTTAAATGTACCTAAAGTTGGTGAATCTACTACCATTGAAGGCAAAGCGTTCCATTCCCTTACTACTCTCTGAGTAAAGAAACTACCTCTGACATCCGTCCCATATCTTTCACCCCTCAATTTAAAGCTATGCCCCCTCGTGCTCGCCGTCACCATCCTAGGAAAAAGGCTCTCCCTATCCACTCTATCTAACCCTCTGATTATTTTATGTGTTTCAATTAAGTCACCTCTCAACCTTCTTCTCTCTAATGAAAACAGCCTCGAGTCCCTCAGCCTTTCCTTGTAAGACCTTCCCTCCATACCAGGCAACATCCTAGTAAATCTCCTCTGCACCCTTTCCAAAGCTTCCACATCCTTCTTATAATGCGGTGACCAGAACTGTACGCAATATTCCAAGTGCGGCCGCGCCAGAGTTTTGTACAGCTTCACCATAACCTCTTGGTTCCGGAACTCGATCCCTCTATTAATAAAAGCTAAAACACTGTATGCCTTCTTAACAGCCCTGTCAACCTGGGTGGCAACTTTCAAGGATCTGTGTACATGGACACCGAGATCTCTCTGCTCATCTACACTACCAAGAATCTTACCATTAGCCCTGTACTTTGCACTTGATGGATTCCTCCTTATGGCTATCTCTGCCAAACTACACAAATTTTAAAGTTAGACATGATTAACGAACTGCCTTTATTACATGCCCTTGCTGTCTCCTGGTTTATTCTCTGTCCCACAGTCTAGTTAGGGGGCCTAAAGATTGCTCCTACTTGCGTTGTTTGGTCTATTTCTTACCTTCTCCTCCCTTTTTATTTCTTACCTCTATCCGTATGAGTTCTAGATCACCCAATCGGAGATCATTTCCTGTTAGTGAACTTATCCCATCCTGCACTAACAATGTGACCCCCACCACCTGCTCCTTCCTGCCTGTCCTTTGAAAAAGTCACATACCCGTGGGCCATCAACAGCAGCAGAATTGTACTCCAGCACAATCTGTAACCTCATGGCCCGGCGTATCCCCCACTCAACCATTACCATCAAGCCAGGAATCGACCCTGGCTCAATGGACAGTGCAGGAGGACATGCCAGGAGCAGCACCAGGCATATCCAAAGGTGAGGTATCTACCCGGTGAAGCGACCAAACAGGACTACTTGCACACCAAACAGTGAAAGCAACAAGTGATAGACAGAGCTAACTGATCCCACAACCAACGGCTCAGATCTAAGCTCTGCAGTCCTGCCATGTCCAGTTGTGAATGGTGGTGGACAATTAAACAACTCACTGGAGGAGGAGGCTCCACAAATATCCCCATCCTCAATGATGGAAGAGCCCAGCACATCAGTGCAAATGGTAAGGCTGAAGTATTCACAGAAATCTTCATCCAAAAGTGTCGAGTGGATGATCCATCTCAGCCTCCTCCCAGGCTCCCCAGCATCACAGATACCAGTATTCAGCCAATTCGATTCACTCCACGTGATGGAGACACTGGATACTGTGAAGGCTATGGGCCCTGACAACATTCCAGCAATAATACTGAAGACTCGTGCTCCAGAACTTGCCGCTCCCCTAGCCAATCTGTTCCAGTACAGTTACGACACTGGGATCTACCCGACAATGGCGAAAATTGCCCGGTATGTCCTGTATGCAAAAAGCAGGACAAATCCAACCTGGCATCAAGGAGCCTGGCAAAACTGGAATCAATGGGTATCAGGGGCAAAGTCTCCACTGGTTGGAGTCATACCTGGCACGTAGGAAGACGGTTGTGGTTATTGGAGGTTAATCATTCTCAGCCCCAGGACATCTCTGCAGGAGTTCCTCAGGGTAGTGTCCTCAGCTCAAACATCTTCAGCTGCTTCGTCAATGACCTTCCCTCCATCATAAGGTCAGAAATGCAGGTGGACACTGATGGTTGTAACCATTCTTGCCTCCTCGGATACTGAAGCAGTTCATGTTCAAATGTATCAAGATCCGGGCACTATTCAGGTTTGGGCTGACAAGTGATTGGTAACATTTATGCCACACAATTGCCAGGCAGTGAGCATGGCCAGTGTGGGAGAATCTAATTATTGCTATTTGACACTAAAGGACATTACCACCACTGAATGCCCCACCATCAACATCTTCGGGGTGACCAATGACCAGAAACTCTACTGAACTAGCCATATTGATACAGTGGCTGCAAGAGCAGGCCAGAGGCTGGGAATAGTGCAGCGAGTAACTCACCTCCTGACTCCCCAAAGCCTGTCCCACCATCTACAAGGCACAAGTCAGGAGTGTGATGGAATACTCCCCACTTGCCTGGATGGGTGCAGCCCCAATAACACTCAAGAAGTTTGACACCATCCAGGACAAAGCAGCCGCTTGATTGGCACCACATCCACAAACATCCCACTCCCTCCACCACCGAAGCTCAGTAGCAGCAGTGTGTAATATCTACAGGATGCACTGCAGAAATTCACCAAAGATCCTCAGGCAGCACCTTCCGAACCTACAACCACTTCCGTCTGGAAGGACAAGGACTGCGGATATACGGGAACACCACCCCCCTGCAAGTTCCCCTCCAGGTCACTCACTATCCTGATTTGGAAATATATTGCCGTTCCTTCACTGTCGCTGGGTCAAAATCCTGGAAATCCCTCCCTAAGGGCATTGTGGTTCAACCCACAGCACACAGGCTTCAGCATCACCTTCTCAAGGGCAACCAGGGACGGGCAGTGAGTGCTGGGCCCAGCCAGTGACCTACAGCACATGGGCTGCAGCGGGTCAACAAGGCAGCTCAGCGCCACCTTCTCAAGGGGCAACTAGGGACGGGACAATAAATGCTGGGCCCAGGCAGTGATGTCAACCTCCTGTGATTAAATAAAAAACAACACAGTATGAGGCAGGTGAAGACACGGGGAAAGAGAGAGAGAGAGAGACAGGAGTAAGAATCTGCAGGAACCATAGCAAATGCTCCTTTATTTAACACCGATGTCTAAACACCTGTCCTGGGCATCTCGCTGCAGCTCACCCAGTCCGACTGCCCCAGCTTATATCTAATGGAATGCCTCACACCCTGTTATTCCACTTCTAACTAAGTGTCACAACATAACCGTTGAAAATAATGTTTGATTAAAAAACATGTTTATATGCTTCGATCTCCGAGGCCGACTTCGGCCCCTGGGGTTTGGAAAGGTCTAAACCTCCCATCAGAGTCAGGATGACACATCAGCAAGCTCAGCACTGAAACTCCAGGTAACTGGCGGCACAAGGAGCTTTCATCAGCAGAACAGATACTAAGGGGTCAGAAACAGAAGGGAAATCTTGAAGAGACACTGGGAGAGGGCAGGAAAAGAGTGAATCAATTTTCAGGAGTTCTATTGCTCTCCTCTCTTCCATTCTTTCTGGAAATGAATGTTTTCTGTCTCTCTCTTTCTCAGCCATTCTCCCAGTCTCTCTATCTCCCTCTTTGGCTTCACTGGGGCCAGCGATTAGTATTTGCCCCCCTCACTCCCTGCCGTTGAGGTCAAACCAAGAGAGGAGAAAACAATCACACAGCACCTACCAGACTGACTGAGAGCGAGAGAGAGAGCATGAGACAGACCGAGAGAAAGCGGTAGGGAACATCTTAATTTTGGATGAGAATGGTGTAAACTGAGTGATGATCTCAGATAATCATACAGCTGGGGTGTACACCAGAGACAGAGAGAGAAAAGTAAACTAGTCAGGAAGAGAGGCAGAGAGCGGAGACAGAGGAAGGAGGGAACAACTGGGAGTTGTTAAGTGATTGAGCGGAGCTGTCAGAACCAGGGCTCAGAAAAACACGTTTGTATTTAATTGTTAACACGCTCCTGCTGGTTTTAATGAGTAGTTCACTTCTAGTTAGTGAATCCTTCTGGAATTTTCCAAGGCTGGATTAATGTGCCCACTGGGGAGTTGGGCAGGTACAGGCACCAATTACAGAGCAGGAGGGAAGTCCCTGGGTAGTTAATGTGACAACAGGCTCCAGCAGCTGAAGCACTGAGCGTCGCACCGCGGAACAACGCCCGCAAATGATGCTGGCGTTGAGAAATACAGTGATCAGAGAGGGTCAGACTCGCAGCTGTGGGTGAGCCATTGCTGAGGAAGACAGCCAGACGGCCAACACATCACCATGGACACCTAGTCCCTGCGTTCCTGATCAGGGGCAACGCACAGGCGACACCGTCTGTCTGTGGAGTCAGGGGGACAGTCAGCATTAAATTGACTGGAGGAGTCACCAGGAGGAAGGTTCAACCATGGAGCATCTAACGGTGAGTAACGGCTATGTCAGACTCGACAGCTATGGCCAACATTATTTGCAGATAATTACCAATGTCATTGATCAACCTCTTCAATCAGATTTTGGAGACGCTGGCGCTGCTGCCCTCAGACCAGAGCAGAGGGAGATTTAATCAAGATGTATAAAATCAGGATAATACAATGTGAGGCTGGATGAACACAGCAGGCCAAGCAGCATCTCAGGAGCACAAAAGCTGACGCTTCAGTCCACCACCCTTCATCAGAGAGGGGGATGGGGTGACGGTTCTGGAATAAATAGGGAGAGAGGGGGAGGCGGACCGAAGATGGAGAGAAAAGAAGATAGGTGTAGAGGAGAGTATAGGTAGGGAGGGGATAGGTCAGTCCAGGGAAGACGGACAGGTCCGCCTGGGAACCCTGCAGCCATATGGTATCAATGTGGACTTCACCAGTTTCAAAATCTCCCCTTCCCCTACTGCATCCCTAAACCAGCCCAGTGCATCCCCTCCCCCCACTGCACCACACAACCAGCCCAGCTCTTCCCCCCCACCCACTGCATCCCAAAACCAGTCCAACCTGTCTCTGCCTCCCTAACCGGTTCTTCCTCTCACCCATCCCTTCCTCCCACCCCAAGCCGCACCCCCATCCACCTACTAACCTCATCCCACCTCCTTGACCTGTCCGTCTTCCCTGGACTGACCTATCCCCTCCCTACCTCCCCACCTACACTCTCTCCACCTATCTTCTTTACTCTCCGTCTTCGGTCCGCCTCCCCCTCTCTCCCTATTTATTCCAGTTCCCTCTCCCCATCCCCCTCTCTGATGAAGGGTCTAGGCCCGAAACGTCAGCTTTTGTGCTCCTGAGATGCTGCTTGGCCTGCTGTGTTCATCCAGCCTCACATTGTATTATCTTGGAATTCTCCAGCATTTGCAGTTCCCATTATCTCGTATAAAATCAGGAAGGAGGTTTCGATAGAGCCATCCAGGAGAAAGTGTTCTCAGGGTCAGGAGAGTCGGGGACCAGAGGGAGACGGATTGAGGGGAATCGGGAAAAGCCGCAGAGTGAGGGGGATTGGGGCAGGTGGGGGGTTGGGGGTGTGAGAGAGTGAATTTTATTCCCACAGTGAGTCAACGTGGTCTGGGACAGAGATAATGGGAACTGGAGATTCCAAGATAATAAAATGTGGAGCTGGATGAACACAGCAGGCCAAGCAGCATCTCAGGAGCACAAAAGCTGACGTTTCGGGCCTAGACCCTTCATCAGAGAGGGGGATGGGGAGAGGGAACTGGAATAAATAGGGAGAGAGGGGGAGGCGGACCGAAGATGGAGAGTAAAGAAGATAGGTAGGGAGGGGACAGGTCAGTCCAGGGAAGACGGACAGGTCAAGGAGGGACTGGTTTTGGGATGCAGTGGGTGGGGGGGATCACATTTTATTATCGTGGTCTGGGACAAGCTGCCTGAAGGGGCAGACTCAACAGGAACTTTCCGAAAGGGAACTGGGGGAATCAGACTGTGGAGTTTTCACGGGTATGGAGCAGGGCGATGGGAATAATGGATAGCTCTTTCAAAATAACCAGCAGAATATTGATGGGCTGAATGGTATCTTCCTGCACACTCTGATTATATAGCGGGAGAAATGTAAGAGAAACAATGTTTTATTTGGAATTAATGTGATATCTTACGGAGATGGCGGGGGGGGGGGTTGTGGGTACAGACTCGGTGCCACACTGGGGTTCAGTTTGCTCATCCCCACCCACCGCCATCCCTCTGCTGCCCTTTGTCAAGGTCAGTTAACGCTCAGGCCCTTCCAGTCAGTGGGTCAGCAAATTGATTATCGATACAGAGGGGCAGGCAATAGGAGAGGGAGTGAAACTTGTACCCGAACTCAGACTGGCATCAAGCTGTACCAGTATCACGGTTTGCCCAGGCTGTAATCAGTGAAACCATTCTCCCATTTCTCAAAGGCAATGGTAACACAGGCTCACAGCCAGGGAATGACCACTCCCTGGTACGGCCCGCGTCCCACCGTTCAGCCAACTGATTTCACCTTCAATCAACAGATCGGGCCCCTCAGGGTGAGGTGCCCACAGGACGAGGTACCCACAGGTTGAGGGGTCCACTGAGGTGAGAGACTGGCGTTTGTAGAGAGCAGGAAGAACTGAGTCCCGCTGGCCGCTGAACAGCAAGAGTTCTAAACTCTCCCAGCCTCTGATAGAGCCTGACTTTGTGTAATTGTGTGAAACAGTGCAGAATAATGCATTACAAAGCTGTAAAACAACAGCTAACTGCATTTATACACTACCTTAGTACCATAAATCACCTCACAGGAGCAATTATCAAACTGAATTTGACATGGTGCTACATAAGACTACAAGGTATTGGCGCAGAATTAGGCCGTTCAGTCCATCGAGTCTACTCCACCACTGAATCATGGCTGATATGTATTTCAGACCCTGCTTTCTTTCTGTAATCCTTGATCCCATTACTAATCAAGAACCTATTGATCTCTGTCTTAAGTACAGTCAATGACTGCAACAATAAGTTCCACAGATTCACCACCCTCTGGCTGAAAAAATTCCTTTTCCCAGTTCTAAAGGGTTATCCCTTCACCCTCAAGCCCTCGTCTCTCCTGCAAGTGAATACACCTTCTCCACATTCACTCTATTCCAGTCTCTCAGTATTGTGTAAGTTTTAATCAGTTCCATTTCAAGCTTCTAAACTGGAGCAAGTGCAGACCTCAACCATTCCTCATTTGACAATCACTTCATCCCCAGGACTGTTCTTGTGAACCTCCTCTGGAACTCCTCCAACACCAGAACATCCTTCCTTAGAGAGCCCAAAACCGTTCACAATATTCCAAATGTGGTCTGACCAGAGCCTTATACAACCCCAGCCGTACATCCCTGCTCTTGTATTCTAGCCCTCTTACACTGATTGCTAACGTTGCATTTGTCTTCGTCACCGCCAACTGAACCTGCACATTAACGTGGAGAGAATTTTGAGCTAGGAGTCCTAAGTCCTTTTGTGTTTCAAATTTCCAAAGCCTCTTGCTGTTTAGAAAATGGTTGACACCTCTTCTCCCCACATTATATTCCATCTGCCATGTCTTTGCCCACTCCCCCAGCCTCTCATAGACCTTCTGTGGCCTTTGCACTTCCTCAACACAACTTGTCCCCTTGCCTGTCTTTGTGCTATCTGCAAACCTTACCACAACACCCTCAGTTCCTATATCCAGATCATTAATACACAATGTGAATTTGTGGTCCCAACACTGACCCTGGCAAAGCTAGGTCAAGGAGGTGAATTTTAAGGAGTGCCTGAATGGAGAGTAGAGAGGCAGAGAAGAATCCGCGTTGCTGCTGTTCTAGGGATCAGGCACTATCAAGTGGATCTTGTCTTTCCCCAATTTTCTTTGTGTGACTGGATAGCTGTCAGATGATGTCCTTGGGCAGGAAAAAGAAGGCACGGGACTACATGATGGACAGTAGGATCCTGGGAAGCACCAAGGGTCAGATGGACCCAGGTGTGTATGTACACCGATCCCCTAAGGTACCAGAACAAGTAGACAACGTGGTTAAAAAAACATCTGTTAGAGTTTAAGAGCAGGGTAGTGATGCTGGACAAGTATAAAATATTGATTAGGTCACAGCTGGAGTACTGTGTGGAGAAAAAAAAAGAAATGAGGATGCTGGAAATCAGAAATTGTTGGGAAAGCTCAGCAGGTCTGGCAGCATGTATACAGAGAAATCAGAGTTAACATTTCAGATTGAGTGACCCTTCCTGTGCTATTCTGGAATCCACATTAAAGGTAGGATGTGATAGACTGGAGAGGGGACAGAGGAAATTTAACAGAATGTTGCCTGAGCTGGAGAATTTGTTTATAAAGGGAAATTGGACAGATAGGTCATGTTTGTTTCATTCACTGTTGGGATGTGGGCCTTCCTGGCTGGCTGCATTCAGCGGAGTGTGGCATCAAGGAACCCTGGCAAAACTGGAATCAATCGGTATTGATTGGGGGGCAAATGTTCCGCTGGTTGGAGTTATACCTGGCACATAGGAAGATGGTCATGGGTGGTGGGGGTCTGTCATCTCAGCTCCAGGACATCGTTGCAGGAGTTCCTCAGGGTAGTGTCCTCGGCCCAAACATCTTCAGCTGCTTCATCAATGACCTTCCCTCCAACATAAGGTCCGAAGTGGGAATGTTCGCTGATGATTGCACGATGTTCAGCACCGTTCACAACTCCTCAGATACTGAAGCAGTCCACGTTCAAGCAGATCTGGACAATACCCAGGTTTGGGCTGACAAGTGGCAAGTGACATTCGCACCACACAAATGCCAGGCTGTGACCATCACCAATAAGAGACAATCTAACCACCGCCCCTTGACATTCAATGGTGTTACCATCACTGAATCCCCCACTATCAACATCCTGGGGGTTATCATTGACTAGAAACTCACCACATAAACTCAGTGGTTACATGAGCAGGCCAGAAGCTAGGAATAGTGCAGCGAGTAACTCACCTCCTGACTCCCCAAAGCCTGTCCCACCATCTACAAGGCACAAGTCAGGAGTGTGATGGAATACTCCCCACTTGCCTGGATGGGGGCAGCCCCAATAACACTCAAGAAGTTTGACACCATCCAGGACAAAGCAGCTGCTTGATTGGCACCACATCCACAAACATCCCACTCCCTCCACCACCGACGCTCAGTAGCAGCAGTGTGTAATATCTACAGGATGCACTGCAGAACCTCACTAAAGATCCTCAGGCAGCACCTTCCAAACCCACGACCACTTCCATCCAGGAGGACAAGGACAGCAGATACATGGGAACACCACCTCATGCAAGTTCTCTTCCACGTCACTCACCACCCTGACTTGGAAATATATCGCTGTTCCTTCACTGTCACTGGGGCAAAATCCTGGAATTCCCTCCCTAATAGCATTGTGGGTCAACCCACAGCTGATGGACTGCAGTGGTTTAAGAATGCAGCTCACTACCACCCTCTCAAGGGGTAACTAGGCAATAAGTGGAGGCCCAGCCAGCGATGCCCGGGATTGAGGTACGCATTAGCACCCAGGAAGTTGATCGAGGTTGGTGTACCAGCAGGTACCTGACTGGGGAATGATGGGAGTTCTGGTACGTGCCAACTGAACAGCTTGACAATAGCTGATGCTCATTTTACTCTATAGTCATATTTACCTCCCAGTGTCTCTGGGAGTTGATGGGGGTTCTGCTCCGGATCCTAATCGTAGAACAATACAGTGCAGGACAGGCCCTTCGGCCCTCAATGTTGCACCGAACTGTGAACTAATCTTACCCCCTCCCCTACACTATCCCATCATCATCCATTTGCTTATCCAAGGACTGTTAAATGCCCCTAATGGGGCTGAGTTAATTAAATTGGCAGGCAGGGCGTTCCACAGCCTTACCACTCTCTGAGTAAAGAACCTGCCTCTGACATCTGTCTTAAATCTATCACCCCTCAATTTGAAGCTATGCCCCCTTGTACAAGCTGAAGTCATCATCCTTGGAAAAAGACTCTCACTGTCCACCCTATCTAATCCTCAAAGGTCTATCTTTTTGTGTTAATCAACCTAACAATCAAATCCCAATTTTTCCTCTTTGTTAACACCCAGAGGCCAAGCCATCAGAGTTAAAACCTCCAAGAAATTGCCCAGTTATGCAGTGCCCACAAATGTGAAGGAAATCCAACCCATTGGAGACAGAGAGAGAGCCTTTGACCCATTGGTGATGAGGGTGGGGGTGGAACCTATTGTGGGGGGAGGGGGATTTGACCCTCTCGAACCTGTGTCCTCTAACCCACTCCTGCCCCATGTTCTGTTTTTAGGAGGACAACTGGAGAGAGATAGCAGGGAAGAAGATGAAATTCCCACCCACTCTGATTGGAGCCATCTACGATGGGAACTTGGCCAAACTTTATAAGTTGCTGCAGACGAGTGATGGTCTCCTGAGGCAGCTCGATGATGCAGAAGACCGATCTTGGAGAGAGGCTCTCAACCTGGCCATCCGCATGGGCAATGAGGAAATTATCATCAACCTCCTGCGGCTGGTCAAGTTCGACTTCCGGCAGATCCATGAGGCACTGCTGGTGGCCGTGGACATGAACCTCATCAATGTGGTCAAGCTCCTGCTGGAGAGGCTGGACCAGCAGAAAGGAGTCAGTCACAACAAGGTAGACATCATGTCCTTCTCCCTGGCCTTGTTCGACCACTCCATTGACAGCTCCCGATTCGCGCCTGGGGTCACCCCGTTGACCCTGGCTTGCCAGAAGAATCTGTTTGATATCGTGGACCTGCTGATGAAGAAGGGCCATGTCATTCCGATCCCCCACAAGATCTCCTGTGCCTGCCCAGAGTGTCTCAACGCCCGGCAGTATGACATGCTCAAGTTCTCGCTGTCTCGCATTAACACCTACAAAGGTCTGGCCAGCAGGCCCTACCTCTCCATCGCCAATGATGATGCCATGTTGAGTGCCTTCAAGCTGAGCCGGGAGCTCAAACAACTGTCCAAGAAAGAGCCCGAGTTTAAGGTGGGTAACTCCACAGTGTGGGCCAGGCAGCGACACATTTCAGCCTGGCTAGAATTGAGCGGGTGTGGTGGGAGGTGTGATATTGCTGCCTACAGAGATTGTGGGATCTCAGGAGATCATCTATATCTCCTCAGGGCAACTGGTCCCTCAGTGCTGACAGTCTGACAGTGTAATGCCTTCACTGTAACAACACATCCCAAGATCATCTATTCCTAACTAAAATTTGACCAGAAATCACTCCCACAGCAATTGGATCAGGTGAACAAATGTTTGGTTAAAGAGGTCAGTTTGAGAAATATCTTAAAGGAAGAGATGATGAGAAGTTTTGAGCATGCGGCTGTGGCACCAAGCGGAGGCTTGGGGACCGCTTTGCAGAACCCTCCGCTCGGTTCGCAACAAACTACTGCACCTCCCAGTCACGAACCATTTCAACTCCCCCTCCCATTCTTCAGATGACGTGTCCATCATGGGCCTCCTGCAGTGCCTCAATCATATTCCGCTTGGGAACCCTGCAGCCCAATGGTATCAATGTGGATTTCACAAGCTTCAAAATCTCCCCTCCCCCCCCACTGTATCCCAAAACCAGCCCAGCTCATCCTCTCCTCCCTAACCTGTTCTTCCTCTCACCTATCCCCTCCTCCCACCTCAAGCCACACCTCCATTCCCTATCTCCTAACCTCATCCGCCCCCTTGACCTGTCCATCCTTCCTGGACTGATCTATCCCCTTCCTACCTCCCCACCTATACTCATCTTTACTAGCTCCATCCCCACCCCTTTAACTTGTCTGTCTCCTCTCCACCTACCTTCTCCTCTATCCACCTTCAATCCGCCTCCCCCTCTCTTCCTATTTATTTCAAAACCCTCTCCTTATCCCCTTTTTCTGATGAAGGGTCTAGGCCCAAAACGTCAGCTTTTGTGCTCCTAAGATGCTGCTTGGCCTGCTGTGTTGATCCAGCTCCACACTCTGTTACCTTGGATTCTCCAGCCTCTGCAGTTCCCATTATCTCAGCACAGATGCTAATGTTGGGACGGTAGAAATTGGGACTGGTGCCGAGATCAGGATTTGGGGAAGGCCCTGCCATCTGGGCGATTAGAGGAAGGAAGGAGGAAGGACCATCTCGCGATCTCAAAGCAAAGATGAGATTCTCAATTGAAGAGATTGTTTGCCCTGAAAATGGTGGAGGGTGGGGTGTCAGGGGAGGGGGTGTTATGAGAGAGAAATGGGACATGCTACAAGTCAGGGCATAGCCACAGCGAGGTACGGACTCTCTCAGTTGCGATGGAATGTGGGAGCTCCTAATATTTTTCAATCATTGAAATCTCTGAATGTCCACTTTATTACTAACATTGAGTTGTTATTTCCACCTCACAACTGAATCCCTGGTGTCCCAGGAATCAGCAAGGACTAGAAACCAGAGTCTATAAGTGTGACGCTGGAAAAGCACGGCAGGTCAGACAGCTTCCGAGGAGCAGGAAAAATCAACGCTTCGGTCCAAAGCCCTTCAACAGGACTGGGGACCAGGAGGGAAGCCCAGAAATAAATAGAGGGAGGAAGGTGGGGTTGGAGAACCTGTCACTGTCCTACCTACCTTTCCCTCGCCCCACGCCCCTCCCTCTATTTGTTTCTAGGCTCCCCTCCCCCTGAGTCCTGACCAAGGGTTTCAGCCCAAAATGTTGACTTTTCCTGCTCCTTGGAAGCTGTATGACCTGATGTGCTTTTCCAGCTCCACACTGTATTTATTGACCTTGGTGCTCCAATCCGATGTCACTCAGTGGAGATAATAGTCTGGCCTAGGCCAGGGATCCAGGTAATGTTCGTGGTAGGTGGTGGAATTTCAATTCAATAAAAATCTGGAATTAAGATTTTAACCACTACTGATTGTCAGGAAATCCTTTATAGGGTTCACTAATGACTTTTTAGGGAAGGAAATCTGCCATCCTTACATGGTCTGATCTACGTGACTCCAGACTCACAGCAATTTGGGTTACGTTTAATTACTCTGAGATAGAAAGCCCCTCGGCACCAGAAGCAATTAGAGAGGGGAAGCAAATGTTGGGCTTATTAAGAGAGACAGCCACATGCTATGAATAAATGCATTAAAAATAATCTCTCTTTTCCAGCCGGAATATCTAAGCCTGGAGGAACTCTGTCAGGACATGGCAGTGGAGCTGCTTGGAATGTGCCGGAATCAGAGTGAAGTGAATGCTGTGCTGAATGATTGTGGTGATGAAAGTGTGGAAGATACGGATAACCAAGCCTTTGAAGAAGGGATCCCCAACCTGGGCAGACTGCGCCTTGCTGTCAACTACAATCAGAAGAGAGTGAGTGTGACTGTGATGCCTACTGGGGTTGCATTGCTGTTGATTCACTTGAGAGGGAGGCTCACAATACCATCCGAGACAGGAGCTGGGCTGTTATCAGGGGCGGATCTAGCTCCTTTGACCTTTTTCCCAGTTCCCGGAATTCCATGGGTACTCAAAACCTATCAACTTTAGCTTTGAAGATAGTGACTAACTGTAATATATTGAATTGGACTGAAAATTGGTTTCGTAACAGGAGACAAAGCACGAGGGCCAATGGCTGCCCTTGTCAATGGAAAGCTGATTCACTTAGTATTCTGCAGGGCTCAGTGTTGGCATTCCTGCTGTTAGTTTTATACACTATCTATGTGGATTTGAAAATGGGGGCTACAATTGGGAAATTTGTAGATAACACAATTATTGGCCATGTAGTGGATAGTGTAGAGGATAGCCATTAGCTCCAAAATGATATAGATGGGTTGGTGGGGTGGGCAGGAAAATGGCTGGTGGAGTTCACCTCTGATAGGTGTGAGGTGATGCTTTTAGGAAGGTCAATAAGTAAAAAGGGAATACACTGAGGGGTTAGATAAAGTGAGAGATCTTGTCATACAAGTGCACAGGTCACTAAAGGAAGCTGTATTAGTGGATAAGGTTGTAAAGGAGGTACATGGAACATGCTCAGTGATAATGGGAACTGCAGATGCTGGAGAATCCAAGATAACAAAGTGTGGAGCTGGATGAACACAGCAGGCCAAGCAGCATCTCAGGAGCACAAAAGCCGACGTTACGGGCCTAGACCCTTCATCAGACCCTCTTCTGATGAAGGGTCTAGGCCCAAAACGTCAGCTTTTGTGCTCCTAAGATGCTGCTGGGCCTGCTGTGTTCATCCAGCCGCACACTTTGTTATATGGAACACGCTCCTTCATTGGCAGAGGTGTAGAATACAAAAGAAGGGATATAATGATGAACGTAGACAAACAGGAGGCTGAAAGGACACAGCAAGCCCGGCAGCACCTGAAGGAAAGGAGCAGTCAACATTTCTGGTGTTACCTTCTTCACCCATACATAATGACATGGATGTGATAGTCCAAATGGCCTCTTTCGTGCCAAAGATCTCTGTCTTTAAGAAGCTGCTGAAGATGGTTAGGCCAAGGACACTACCCTAAGGAACTCCTGCAGAGATGTCCTGGAGATGATTGACCTCCAATAACCACAACCATCATATGTGCCAGGTATGACTCCAACAGCGCAGAGTCTGCCCCCGATACACATTGATTCCAGTTTTGCTAGGGCTTTGTGATGCCACACTCGGTCGAATGCAGCCTTGATATCAAGGACTATCACTCTCGCCTCACCCTCTGGAATTTATCTCTTTTGTCCATGTTTGAACTGACGCTGTAATGAGGTCAGGAGCTGAGTGGTCCTGGCAGAGCCCAAACTGGGCGTCACTGGGCGGGTTATTTCTGAGCAGGTGCTGCTCGATAGCACTGTTACTGACACCTTCCGTCACTTTACTGATGGTCGAGAGGAGACTGGGGCAGTAATTGGCTGGTTGGATTTGTCCTGCTTTTTGTGTAAAGGACATACTTGGGCAATTTTCCACATTGTCGGGTGGATACCCGTGTTGTAACTGTACTGGAACAGCTTGGCTAGGGGAGCGGCAAGTTCTAGAGCACAAGTCTTCAGGACTACTGCCGGAATATTGTCAGGATCTGTAGCCTTTGCAGTATCCAGTGTCTCCAACTGTTTCTTGATATCAAGTGGAGTGAATCGAATTGGCTGAAGACTGGTATATCTGTGATGCTGGGGGCCACTGGAGGAGGCTGAGATGGATCATCCACTCGGCACTTTTGGCTGAAGATTGCTGCAAATGTTCCATCGTTTGCACTGAGTGGGGGGTCTCCCATCATTAAACCAGGGTTGATTCCCTGGCTTGATGGTAATGGTTGAGTGGGGGATACACCAGGCCATGAGGTTATAGATTGTGCTGAAATAGAATTCTGCTGCTGTTGATGGTCCACAGCGCCTCATGGATGCCCAGTCTTGAGTTGCTGGATCTGCAAAACCTGTCCCATTAAACACAGTGATAGTGCTGCACAACACAGTAAAGGTTATTCACAATGTGAAGGTGGGACTTTGTCTCCACAAGGACTGTGCAATGGTCACTCTTACCGATATTGTCAAGGACGGATGCAACTGCAGCTGGCAGATGAGTAAGGATGAGGTCAAGTATGCCACTCCCTCTTGTTGGTTCCCTCACCACCTGCCGAAGGCCCAGCCTATGTCCTTTAGAACATTAACCAGATTGGCCAATAATGGCCTGCGCAGTTCTTCCTCTATTGCTGTGGCCTCAACGTTTAAATCCCAAAGCTGCAGGTTGTCAGGTCCAGGGAATTTGTTGCCATTTCTTAGTCCTATAAATTTCTCTAGTTAATTTCTTCTTAATTTTAAGCAGGCAGCTCACCACCACCTTCTCACGGGGCAACTAGGGACTGGCAATAAATGCTGGGCCCAGCCAGCGACACCCACATCCCACAAATGAATAGGAAAAAAAGGTACCACTTCCTTGTTTATGCCATTTTGTTTTCGTTCCCATTCACAGAGCCTTATTTCTCTGTTATTTCCAGAGTAACATTTTGTGTTTAATGTGAGGAATGATACAAAGTTTCGCATCGTTTTCTACCATTTCTTGATTCCTTATTAAAATGCCTCTTCAAAGGCTTACATTTGCTGTCATTAATGGCTTCTTATTTACATGCACAGAAAGCAGTCACTGTTTGTTCTTGCACCTCTCAATCATCTTCTCCTGTAATCTCGCTCCCTTTTCTTATCAATTTCCTCTCTATTGTTTTGCTGAATCCTGTATTCCTTGCACACTTCATGTTTACTATAATGTTATGGTAACAGTGTAAGCTTCTTCCTCCAGTTTAAGACTGTCTTTAATGCCTCCAGTTCACCATGATGTGGTTTACTGCCGAAGAGTGATGTGTATTTATTGTGAATAATGCATTAATCCTTTAAGTAAGCCATTGGTTCTCTATCATCCTGAATTTTTATGTAGTTTCATAACTTATCGTTGGCAACTCACTCTTCATATCTGCACAAAGTTTACTTTGTATAGATTAAAACCCTAGTTTTGGACTAATGTAAATCAGAGAATTGAGTTTTATTATGGTTACACTTCCTCAGTGACTCCTTTATTATAACATTATTAACGAACACTTTCTCATTGCAAACTACAAGATCCAAAATAACCTGGTCATCATTTTGTTCTTACGTGTACGAGAATGTTTTGTTTAATAGCTTTATTTCAAAAACTACTTTGTCTAAATTTCATAAACTTCCTCCAACCACGTAGAGTCATAGAGTTTACTGCATGGAAACTGACCCCTTGGTCCAACACATTCATGCCAACCAGTTACCCTAGACAAATCACCATTTGCCCTCTGAACCCTTCCAACATAACTCCACACTGGCTGATATCCCATCACCAAGCCACCCTTTATTTACACATGGAGAGTCCTTGACACTGATCCAGCTTCCTCAGAGCCAGCTCTGGAGTGAACAGAACTTCTTCCGATGCTCCTGTTTATATCTGTCAGCCAGGGGTCCCTGATTGGACCGGGTTAACAGCCCTAATTAGGGAACTCATATTCTATGACACCCACCTGACTAGCCTCATGAAATTCACTTTCCTACTGATTATACACATCCAGATGCTGTTTAAATGCTGTAAATGTACTGGCCTCCACCACTTCCCCTGGCAGCTTGTTCCATACAATGCACCACCATCTGCATGAAAAAGTTGCCCCTCAGGTCCCTTTTAAATCTTTCCCGTCTCACCTTAAACTTATGAAGATTAAAGTCTCCAACGATAATTGTATTATCCTCATTTCATGTGCTTACAATCTCCCAACAGGACACCTCCTGTTTGGGATCTCTAAATAACTCCCACCAATAATTTCTTAGCCCTACCCAAGATAATTCTTGCTCTTGATTTTACCAAGATTAGATTAGATTAGATTCCCTACAGTGTGGAAAACAGGCCCTTCGGCCCAGCAAGCCCACACTGCCCTTTGGAGCATCCCACCCAGACCCATCCCCCTGTAACCCACACACCCCTGAACACTACGGGCAATTTAGCATGGCCAATCCACCGAACCTGCGCATCTTTGGACTGTGGGGGGAAACCGGAGCACCCGGAGGAAACCCATGCAGACACGGGGAGAACCGGCAAACTCCACACAGTCACCCGAGGCTGGAATCACACCCAGGCCCCTGGCGCTGTGAGGTTATGGTGCTAATCACTGAGCCACCGTGCCACCCATGAACATCTTTCCTCTCAACAGCCAGCATCCCATTCTTTAGCCTCCAATTTTCCCATCTTGTCAATCTCTTCCAAAAGCTAAACACTTGAAGCACTATTGCCCAATATTGGTGACATTGCAGTCCTGGCTGTCTAATGGCAATCAATCAAAACATTTCATTTCCACCTTTTGCTAAAAATCCTTCAAGTTTGTTGTGAAAGTTCGACAAATGCAGAAAGTGTCTTTAGCTGTGACATTGTAAAACACTACTCATGGACATTAATATCTCATTCCAGTTGAGTCTGACTATCTTTTTCTGACTATGATGATTATTTTCATACAATCCCAACGCTCTGTACAAGCAATACTTCACACGTGCAGCTTGTGAACTGGCCCTTTCCCAAAAGTCCTATTGATTGGAAAAAGGTCCAAGGGGTTCCCAAAACAGCCATCACTGGCAGCTCTCGAACATTCTCCCTGTGACAGTCTCCTCCTTCCCTCTCACTCTGCCGTGTGTTTCTCTTCCAGTTCGTGGCACACCCGATTTGCCAGCAAGTGCTCACCTCGATCTGGTGTGGGAAGCTCACCTGGTGGAGAGGCAGCAAGACCATTTCGTTGGTGTTCGTCTCATTGGGGATGTTCCTCACCATGCCCTTGCTATGTCTGTTCTACTGGATTGCCCCAAAATCCAAGGTACACTTCACAAACAGTGGGGAGGGCTCTACACTGGGAATGCAAAGGACTGAGAGACATGATGGGGAATGCGGCGCTCCCTCGGCGCTGACCCCCGCGGCAGTGCGGCGCTCCCTCGGCGCTGACCCCCGCGGCAGTGCAGCGCTTCTCTGTCCTTACTGAGATACACAGATTGATAACGTGAAGTTAGGAATAGGTGTGGATCTCTTTGATCATCATGGCTGAGTGTTTAATGATGCTTCCTCTTGGCACCATGCCCATCTCTCCCCCACCCAGCTCTTCCCTGTGCTTTTCAATTGATCTTTCCCTCTGCTGCTCGTGTTTCAGCTTGGACAGATTGTTCGCACTCCTGTTATCAAGTTCCTCCTTCACTCCTCATCCTACATCTGGTTCCTGGTCCTGCTCCTGGTGGAATCAATAATTGCACAGCAATTCCGGGATGTCTCCACGTCCAGGAACCAACCAATCTACGTCAACTCCATCCATATGGTTTGGGTGGTGGGTAAGTTACAATGTGGGCACTCTCTTAGGTTTGACTGTTGTGTCCAGGAATGTTTGAGCACAGAGGAAATTTACACGTTTCAAATCTGAACAAAAAGGCTTTTTAAAATGCAGCAGGTGCAGGCCATTCAGCCCATCACAGTCTGCCATTCTAGCTCATGGCTGTTCAGCTACTTCCACCCCATATCCCCACCTCTTTTGATATTTTTATTAGCTAGAAATTCTTCAATTTCTGCCTTGGACAGACTCCATGATTGAGTTCCCAGCACTGGCTTTGTGTAAAGAATTCCAAAGATTCACCATATTCCAAGTGAAAATGTTTCTCCTCATCTCAGTCCTAATTGGCTGGTTTTTCATTTTGGACCGTGTCCCCTGGTGAGGACACCTCACCCATTCATCCTAAATTGACACAATCAGTCCCTTTCAGGGTTTTGTAGGTTTTACCGAGATCACTTGTCATTTTTCTAAAGTTCAGCCTGGCCCAGTCATCTGTTGGGCAAGGTGACCATATCCTTTACACAGTCCCATTATCACCTTCACACAGTCCTCCAGGTACAGTCTTACCAAGCCTCAGTGTGGAAGCTGTCAGAAACAGGGGACGTTATAGCGGAGAACCAGGCGGAAACAGCCTCACTAACAAAGTTAACAATGCTGCCCTACAGCCCCCAGACCCAGGTTCGATTCCACCCTTGAACAACTGTCTGTGTGGAGTTTGCACATTCTCCCCGTGTCTGCGTGGGTTTCCTCCAGGTGCTCCGGTTTCCTCCCACAGTCCAAAAGATGTGCAGGCTAGGTGGATTGGCCATGCTAAATTACCCATAATTCCCAGGAAAGGGAGGTGCAGAGTTCCAGGGATAGAGTTGGGAAATGGTATTGGGTGGGATATTTTTTGAAGGGTTGGTGTGCATGTAATGGGCTGAATGGCCTGCTTCTACATAGTATGGATTCATTGGGTTAAATACACACTTGGGGCTTGAGCTGGATGATCAGCCATGATCATATTGATTGGCAGAGCAAACCCAAAGGTCTGAATGGCCTGCTCTTACCTCTAAGTTTGTATGTAACTACAAGAAGACACCTTCACTCCCGCACTCATTGGCCAGTCGCGATGAAAGCCAGCATACTGCCTGTTTTTCTGATATTGTCTGAACAGGAGTAGGTAAGATTGGAAAGGGACAAACTGAACAGCGTTCCTATAGCACCTTTCACAATCCCAGCACATCCAACGCCAACAAAGTGCATTTCAACCTGTCATCAATAGAATAGTGCAGGAAAAGTGCCAGTCAGGTTGTGCACAGCAGGATCCCATTGTACACCTGGCAATGTGATGATAGCCAGATGGTCATTTTCAGCGTGTGAATCACAGGAGATTATCCAAACTATTACGCCTGTTCTAACTCTATGGTAGAGCCATTAATTACTTGTGATCCCTTGTTCCTCGCCACAGCCCAGTGAACTGTACCCTTTCAAGTATCAGTTCGACTGCCATTTGAAAGCTGCAACAGGAGCGACCCCCTCTGAAAGCAGCACGTACCGTGTGACAGGAGCCTATGCACTGACCCTTTCCCGCAAATCCTTGCTTCCTGCTTTGCTCATTCTCTCCCCGCACTCCCAGTGCATATCCCACATGGTGACTGACTCTCCTATCACTAGGAATAATAGAACATAGAACATTACAGCACAGTACAGGCCCTTCGGCCCTCGATGGTATGACAGGTCAGCACAACAATCTCAAGCCCGTCTAACCTACACTATTCCATGTACATCCATATGCTTGTCCAATGATGACTTAGATGTACCTAAAGCTGGCGAATCTACTACCGTTGCAGGCAAAGCGTTCCATTCCCTTACTACTCTGAGTAAAGAAACTACCTCTGACATCTGTCCTATATCTTTCACCCCTCAATTTAAAGCTATGCCCCCTCGTGCTCGCCGTCACCATTCTAGGAGAAAGGTTCTCCCTATTCACCCTATCTAACCCTCTGATTATTTTATATGTCTCAATTAAGTCACCTCTCAACCTTCTTCTCTCTAATGAAAACAGCCTCAAGTCCCTCAGCCTTTCATCGCAAGACCTTTCCTCCATACCAGGCAACATCCTAGTAAATCTCCTCTGCATCCTTTCCAAAGCTTCCACATCCTTCTTATAACACGGCGACCAGAACTGTACACAATACTCCAAGTGCGGCCGCACCAGAGTTTTGTACAGCTGTAGCATAACCTCTTGGTTCCGGAACTCGATCCCTCTATTAATAAAAGCTAAAACACTGTATGCCTTCTTAACAGCCCTGTCAATCTGGGTGGCAACTTTCAAGGATCTGTGTACATGGACACCGAGATCTCTCTGCTCATCTACACTACCAAGAATCTTACCATCAGCCCAGTACTTAGCCTTCCGGTTACTCCTTCCAAAGTGCATCACCTCCCACTTGTCCGCATTAATCTCCATTTGCCACCTCTCAGCCCAGCTCTGCAGCTTATCTATGTCTCTCTGCAACCTACAGCATCCTTCGTCACTATCCACAACTCCACCGACCTTTAGTGTCGTCTGCAAATTTACTAACCCATCCTTCTACGCCCTCATTCAGGTCATTTATAAAAACGACAAACAGCAGTGGACCCAACACCGAGCCTTGCGGTACACCACTAGTAACTGGTCTCCAGGATGAACATTTCCCATCAACTACCACCCTCTACCTTCTTTCAGCAAGCCAATTTCCGATCCAAACTGCTATATCTCCCACAATTCCATTCCTCCGCATTTTGTACAATAGCCTACTGTGGAGAACCTTATCGAACGCCTTGCTGAAATCCATATACACCACATCAACCGGTTTACTCTCATCTACCTGTTTGCTCACCTTCTCCAAAGAACTCAATAAGGTTTGTGAGGCACAACCTTCCCTTCACAAAACCGTGCTGATTATCCCTAATCAATTTATTCTTTTCTTTGATGATTATAAATCCTATCCCTTATAACCTTTCCCAACACTTTACCAACAACTGAGATAAGGCTCACTGGTCTATAATTACCAGGGTTGTCTCTACTCCCTTTCTTGAACAGGGGAACCACATTTGCTATCCTCCAGTTGTCTGGCACTATTCCTGTAGACAATGACGAGTTAAAGATCAATGCCAAAGGCTCGGCAATCTCCTCCCTAGCTTCCCAGAGGATCCGAGGATAAATCCCATCCGGCCCAGGGGACTTATCTATCTTCACCTGCTGAAGGATTTCTCCTTGTTTCTTTGACCAAAACCCCTTGTAATTTCAAATGCCTGTGTCGAATCTCCTCGTGACCTGCCCTGCTTTCTGGAGGACAATCCCAACTTTTCCCAGCCCTCCCAGAAAATAATTCACATTTTCTCTTCCTGGAGACGAATAGACGAAGAATTAGATTCAACAGGCCAGGGTCAGGGCCATTGTAAGGCTTTTGTGAAGAGACAATGGCTAACCATTCTGTCCTCACCTTGGAAGGGTTTTTCTGGTACGAGTGTAAAGAGGTTTGGATTGAGGGATTGCGCAGTTACCTGCTCGACTGGTGGAACTTCCTGGATATTGTCATTCTCAGCATGTACCTGGCATCATTTGCCCTCCGGATAGTGGTCTACCTGAGCGGCAAGCTCTACTGTTTGGCAGACAGTGCATCGTACTACTGCTTCTACTTCACAGACGCAGGTGAGTGTCAGCCACTGGGCATCATGGCCAGTGACAGGGCAACGTCCCCGCAACTATCTGTCTCCGTCACTATCACATCCTAAACACGGGGTAATATCCCCCACTGCATCTTACTAACACCGTAAACACAGGGGGTAAATTTCCCCCACTCCATCTGAATACCACCGTAAACACAGGGGGTATTATCCCCCGCTGCATCTTAATAACACCTGAAACACAAGGGGTAACGTCCCCCACTGCATCTTAATAACTCTGTAAACACAAGGGGTAACGTCCCCCACTGCATCTTAATAACACCACAGACACAGGGGGTAATTTCCTCCACTGCATCTTACAGCGTAAACACAGGGGGGTAATTTCCCCAACTGCATCTTACTAACAGCGTAAACACAGGGGGGTAATTTCCCCAACTGCATCTTACTAACAGCGTAAACACAGGGGGGTAATTTCCCCAACTGCATCTTACTAACAGCGTAAACACAGGGGGGTAATTTCCCCAACTGCATCTTACTAACAGCGTAAACACAGGGGGGTAATTTCCCCCACTGCATCTTACTAACAGCGTAAACACAGGGGGGTAATTTCCCCCACTGCATCTGAATAACACCATAAACACAGGGGGTAATTTCCCAAACTGCATCATACTAACAGCGTAAACACAGGGGGTAATTTCCCCCACTGTGCCATAATAACCCCGTAAACACACGATTTCCCGAGTAATTAAGCATCTATCGATCTCAACCTTAAAGACTCTGCCCCAGACAGGTCTCTGTAGCAAGGAGTTGCAAAAGCTCACAACACTCTGAGAGAAGAAATTCCCCTCAGTGTTAAATTGATGCCCCTTTATTCTTAGACTGTGCCCCCCTGGTCGCAGACTCTCCCAGGAGGGGAAACATCCGCTCATTATTTCCACTGTCAGGGCCCTTAAGTTTCCAAGTTTCAATGTGCTTCAATGAGGTCATCTCTCATTCTTCTAACCTCGAGCGAGTACAGTTCCCAGCTGTTTAAACTTTACTCATAAGACAATCCCCTTCCACAGTGGGGCTCCTCCTCGTGAACATTCTCTGAACTGCCTCCAATGAAATGATCTCTCATCCGTAGACCCTCAGCCCAGCCACAGTCCCCACTGCTGGGACAAACATGGCACACTGGACTCGTCTCAAACTCCTGACAGGGAAACCTCAGGCAGGGACAGGGAATGAACCTCAGGCAGGGACAGGGAATGAACCGCAGGCAGGGACAGGGAACGAAGCGCAGGCAGGGACAGGGAACGAAGCGCAGGCAGGGACAGGGAACGAAGCGCAGGCAGGGACAGGGAACGAAGCGCAGGCAGGGACAGGGAACGAAGCTCAGGCAGGGACAGGGAACGAAGCTCAGGCAGGGACAGGGAACGAAGCTCAGGCAGGGACAGGGAACGAAGCTCAGGCAGGGACAGGGAACGAAGCTCAGGCAGGGACAGGGAACGAAGCTCAGGCAGGGACAGGGAACGAAGCTCAGGCAGGGACAGGGAACGAAGCTCAGGCAGGGACAGGGAACGAAGCTCAGGCAGGGACTGGGAACGAAGCTCAGGCAGGGACTGGGAATGAACATCAGGCAGAGGCAGGGACAGGGAATGAGCCTCAGGCAGGAACAGGGAATGACCTCCTGAGCAACTCTATTCCATAGTTCACAGGACATGGACTTCAGTGGCTGGGCCACCATTAGGTTCCCATCACTGAGGGTTCTCTGATGAACTGCTGCGTTCTTCTACCACGGTATCTGTGGGGCACAGGGACACGCAGAGTGCTGTTAGGGAGCGAGCTCTCGGAACACAAGATGATAGGGTGGGAATGTCGCTGGGCGAATTCTCCAGAGACCCAGAGTAATGTCCTTAGGGCACGGTTTCAAATCACATTATTGCACCTGATAAAACTGACATTCAAACAATAAACCAGGAATCGAGGGGGATGTTGTAGTAGTGTCCCTACCTCTCAGCCAGGGGCCTGGGTTCCAGTTCCACCAGCTCCAGATGTAACATCCTTGAGCAGGTTGATTTTAAAACAAAATGCCTAAGCCAGGAATCAAAACTAGCCTCAGTAAGTGGGACCATGAATCTCCTATTGTACAAACCCATCTGGTTCACCAATGGTCTTTAGGGAAGGAAACTGCCATCCTTACCTGGTCTGGCCCATGTGTGACTCCAGACCCACAGCAATGTCAGTGTCATGTTATTGCCCCCTGAAATGGCCAAGCAAGCCACTGAGATCGAGGGCAATTAGGGATGGGCAACAAATGCTGATGAATCAGTGATGCCCACATTGTGTAAATGAGTGAAATAACTTGGGGCATCCTTACGGTGGGAGTTATATAGAGTCCAGCAGTTTCCTTGTCAGTGATCTCTGTGTTGTGTCTAACTGGTGGTCTTCGGACTGGGTTCTATTACAGACAGGCATGAATGGAGACAGGAGGACCCCCAGATGGTGGCAGAGGTGCTGTTCGCAATCACCAGTATGCTGAGCTTAGCCAGGCTGACATCCATCCTACCAGCTCACGAAACCCTCGGAACACTCCAGATTTCCATCGGGAGGATGATTGATGACATGATGAGGTTTGGAATGTTCCAGAATTGAGGTTTATTCCTGTATTGGGGCAATAGCCAATAACTCACCGAGTGCAGGGCCTGGAAAATGTCTCACCCATCACCCTCCCACTTTGCTGCCTCCTCTCTCTCAGTACGGGATTCTCCTGCACATGTTCGCATTCTGATCTAGCCCTCGGTTTACAACACAGTTTCCTACCCGTCCCCAGCAGCGAAGGTAATGGTCAAACTGGGAGACAGGACACTCAAATCTCTATACTCAACCGACCCACCTCTTTCTCACGCTTCTACACCCATCACCACATCCTCTCCTTGTATCTCTCCATCTCCCACCCTCTCCCCGTGTCCCTCAAACCCCACCGTCTCCCCGTGTCCCTCAGTCCCCACCGTCTCCCCGTGTCCCTCAGTCCCCACCGTCTCCCCGTGTCCCTCAGTCCCCACCCTCCGCCCGTGTCCCTCAATCCTCAATGTTTCCCAGTGTCCCTCAGTCCCCACCCTCTCCCCGTGTCCCTCAATCCTCAATGTTTCCCAGTGTCCCTCAGTCCCCACCCTCTCCCCGTGTCCCTCAGTCCCCACCCTCTCCCCGTGTCCCTCAGTCCCCACCCTCTCCCCGTGTCCCTCAGTCCCCACCCTCTCCCCGTGTCCCTCAGTCCCCACCCTCTCCCCGTGTCCCTCAGTCCCCACCCTCTCCCCGTGTCCCTCAGTCCCCACCCTCTCCCCATGTCCCTCAATCCTCAATGTCTCCTAGTGTCACATAATCCCCACCCTCTCGCCCCATTTCTCTCAATCCCCACCTTCTCCCCGTGTCCATCAATCTCCCACCCTACTCCCCGTGTCCATCAATCTCCCACCCTACTCCCCGTGACAATCAGTCCCCACCCTACTCCCCGTGTCCATCAATCTCCCACCCTACTCCCCGTGTCCCTCAGTCCCCACCCTACTCCCCGTGTCCCTCAGTCCCCAATGTCTCCTAGTGTCACATAATCCCCACCCTCTCGCCCCATTTCTCTCAATCCCCACCTTCTCCCCGTGTCCATCAATCTCCCACCTACTCCCCGTGTCCCTCAGTCCCCACCCTACTCCCCGTGTCCCTCAGTCCCCACCCTACTCCCCGTGTCCCTCAGTCCCCACCCTACTCCCCGTGTCCCTCAGTCCCCACCCTACTCCCCGTGTCCCTCAGTCCCCACCCTACTCCCCGTGTCCCTCAGTCCCCACCCTACTCCCCGTGTCCCTCAGTCCCCACCCTACTCCCCGTGTCCCTCAGTCCCCACCCTCTCCCCGTGTCCCTCAGTCCCCACCCTACTCCCCGTGTCCATCAATCTCCCACCCTACTCCCCGTGTCCATCAATCTCCCACCCTACTCCCCGTGTCCCTCAGTCCCCACCCTACTCCCCGTGTCCCTCAGTCCCCACCTTACTCCCCGTGTCCCTCAGTCCCCACCTTACTCCCCGTGTCCCTCAGTCCCCACCTTACTCCCCGTGTCCCTCAGTCCCCACCCTACTCCCCGTGTCCCTCAGTCCCCACCCTACTCCCCGTGTCCCTCAGTCCCCACCCTACTCCCCGTGTCCCTCAGTCCCCACCCTACTCCCCGTGTCCCTCAGTCCCCACCCTACTCCCCGTGTCCCTCAGTCCCCACCCTACTCCCCGTGTCCCTCAGTCCCCACCCTACTCCCCGTGTCCCTCAGTCCCCACCCTACTCCCCGTGTCCCTCAGTCCCCACCCTACTCCCCGTGTCCCTCAGTCCCCACCCTACTCCCCGTGTCCCTCAGTCCCCACCCTACTCCCCGTGTCCCTCAGTCCCCACCCTACTCCCCGTGTCCCTCAGTCTCCCACCCTACTCCCCGTGTCCCTCAGTCCCCACCCTCTCCCCGTGTCCCTCAGTCCCCAATGTCTCCTAGTGTCACATAATCCCCACCCTCTCGCCCCATTTCTCTCAATCCCCACCTTCTCCCCGTGTCCATCAATCTCCCACCTACTCCCCGTGTCCCTCAGTCCCCACCCTACTCCCCGTGTCCCTCAGTCCCCACCCTACTCCCCGTGTCCATCAATCTCCCACCCTACTCCCCGTGTCCCTCAGTCCCCACCCTCTCCCCATGTCCCTCAATCCTCAATGTCTCCTAGTGTCACATAATCCCCACCCTCTCGCCCCATTTCTCTCAATCCCCACCTTCTCCCCGTGTCCATCAATCTCCCACCCTACTCCCCGTGTCCATCAATCTCCCACCCTACTCCCCGTGTCCATCAATCTCCCACCCTACTCCCCGTGTCCATCAATCTCCCACCCTACTCCCCGTGTCCATCAATCTCCCACCCTACTCCCCGTGTCCCTCAGTCCCCACCCTACTCCCCGTGTCCCTCAGTCCCCAATGTCTCCTAGTGTCACATAATCCCCACCCTCTCGCCCCATTTCTCTCAATCCCCACCTTCTCCCCGTGTCCATCAATCTCCCACCTACTCCCCGTGTCCCTCAGTCCCCACCCTACTCCCCGTGTCCCTCAGTCCCCACCCTACTCCCCGTGTCCCTCAGTCCCCACCCTACTCCCCGTGTCCCTCAGTCCCCACCCTACTCCCCGTGTCCCTCAGTCCCCACCCTCTCCCCGTGTCCCTCAGTCCCCACCCTACTCCCCGTGTCCATCAATCTCCCACCCTACTCCCCGTGTCCATCAATCTCCCACCCTACTCCCCGTGTCCATCAATCTCCCACCCTACTCCCCGTGTCCCTCAGTCCCCACCTTACTCCCCGTGTCCCTCAGTCCCCACCTTACTCCCCGTGTCCCTCAGTCCCCACCCTACTCCCCGTGTCCCTCAGTCCCCAATGTCTCCTAGTGTCACATAATCCCCACCCTCTCGCCCCATTTCTCTCAATCCCCACCTTCTCCCCGTGTCCATCAATCTCCCACCTACTCCCCGTGTCCCTCAGTCCCCACCCTACTCCCCGTGTCCCTCAGTCCCCACCCTACTCCCCGTGTCCCTCAGTCCCCACCCTACTCCCCGTGTCCCTCAGTCCCCACCCTACTCCCCGTGTCCATCAATCTCCCACCCTACTCCCCGTGTCCCTCAGTCCCCACCCTCTCCCCGTGTCCCTCAGTCCCCAATGTCTCCTAGTGTCACATAATCCCCACCCTCTCGCCCCATTTCTCTCAATCCCCACCTTCTCCCCGTGTCCATCAATCTCCCACCTACTCCCCGTGTCCCTCAGTCCCCACCCTACTCCCCGTGTCCCTCAGTCCCCACCCTACTCCCCGTGTCCCTCAGTCCCCACCCTACTCCCCGTGTCCCTCAGTCCCCACCCTACTCCCCGTGTCCATCAATCTCCCACCCTACTCCCCGTGTCCCTCAGTCCCCACCCTCTCCCCGTGTCCCTCAGTCCCCAATGTCTCCTAGTGTCACATAATCCCCACCCTCTCGCCCCATTTCTCTCAATCCCCACCTTCTCCCCGTGTCCATCAATCTCCCACCTACTCCCCGTGTCCCTCAGTCCCCACCCTACTCCCCGTGTCCCTCAGTCCCCACCCTACTCCCCGTGTCCCTCAGTCCCCACCCTACTCCCCGTGTCCCTCAGTCCCCACCCTACTCCCCGTGTCCATCAATCTCCCACCCTACTCCCCGTGTCCCTCAGTCCCCACCCTCTCCCCGTGTCCCTCAGTCCCCAATGTCTCCTAGTGTCACATAATCCCCACCCTCTCGCCCCATTTCTCTCAATCCCCACCTTCTCCCCGTGTCCATCAATCTCCCACCTACTCCCCGTGTCCCTCAGTCCCCACCCTACTCCCCGTGTCCCTCAGTCCCCACCCTACTCCCCGTGTCCCTCAGTCCCCACCCTACTCCCCGTGTCCCTCAGTCCCCACCCTACTCCCCGTGTCCCTCAGTCCCCACCCTACTCCCCGTGTCCCTCAGTCCCCACCCTACTCCCCGTGTCCCTCAGTCCCCACCCTACTCCCCGTGTCCCTCAGTCCCCACCCTACTCCCCGTGTCCCTCAGTCCCCACCCTACTCCCCGTGTCCATCAATCTCCCACCCTACTCCCCGTGTCCATCAATCTCCCACCCTACTCCCCGTGTCCATCAATCTCCCACCCTACTCCCCGTGTCCATCAATCTCCCACCCTACTCCCCGTGTCCATCAATCTCCCACCCTACTCCCCGTGTCCCTCAGTCCCCACCCTACTCCCCGTGTCCCTCAGTCCCCACCCTACTCCCCGTGTCCCTCAGTCCCCACCCTACTCCCCGTGTCCCTCAGTCCCCACCCTACTCCCCGTGTCCATCAATCTCCCACCTACTCCCCGTGTCCCTCAGTCCCCACCCTACTCCCCGTGTCCCTCAGTCCCCACCCTACTCCCCGTGTCCCTCAGTCCCCACCCTACTCCCCGTGTCCCTCAGTCCCCACCCTCTCCCCGTGTCCCTCAGTCCCCACCCTACTCCCCGTGTCCATCAATCTCCCACCCTACTCCCCGTGTCCATCAATCTCCCACCCTACTCCCCGTGTCCATCAATCTCCCACCCTACTCCCCGTGTCCCTCAGTCCCCACCCTACTCCCCGTGTCCCTCAGTCCCCACCCTACTCCCCGTGTCCATCAATCTCCCACCCTACTCCCCGTGTCCCTCAGTCCCCACCCTCTCCCCGTGTCCCTCAGTCCCCAATGTCTCCTAGTGTCACATAATCCCCACCCTCTCGCCCCATTTCTCTCAATCCCCACCTTCTCCCCGTGTCCATCAATCTCCCACCTACTCCCCGTGTCCCTCAGTCCCCACCCTACTCCCCGTGTCCCTCAGTCCCCACCCTACTCCCCGTGTCCCTCAGTCCCCACCCTACTCCCCGTGTCCCTCAGTCCCCACCCTCTCCCCGTGTCCCTCAGTCCCCACCCTACTCCCCGTGTCCATCAATCTCCCACCCTACTCCCCGTGTCCATCAATCTCCCACCCTACTCCCCGTGTCCATCAATCTCCCACCCTACTCCCCGTGTCCCTCAGTCCCCACCCTACTCCCCGTGTCCCTCAGTCCCCACCCTACTCCCCGTGTCCCTCAGTCCCCACCCTACTCCCCGTGTCCATCAATCTCCCACCCTACTCCCCGTGTCCCTCAGTCCCCACCCTCTCCCCGTGTCCCTCAGTCCCCAATGTCTCCTAGTGTCACATAATCCCCACCCTCTCGCCCCATTTCTCTCAATCCCCACCTTCTCCCCGTGTCCATCAATCTCCCACCTACTCCCCGTGTCCCTCAGTCCCCACCCTACTCCCCGTGTCCCTCAGTCCCCACCCTACTCCCCGTGTCCCTCAGTCCCCACCCTACTCCCCGTGTCCCTCAGTCCCCACCCTCTCCCCGTGTCCCTCAGTCCCCACCTGCCTATTTTGTGCCTGGCATTGTTGTGGATGTTGGTTTCCTGTATATGGGACATGGCCCACCTCTCTCTGAAGTGGAATAATAAAATATTTCTTCTTTGCAGGTTTATGTTTTTACTGATGATCATCTTGACTGCCTTCCTGTGTGGAATCAATAACATTTATGTCCATTACATCGATCTGGATCGACTTGGAAAGTATGACAGCTGTCTCTAGAACCTCCTCTGGAACTCTCTCTAGAATCTTTTCGGAACCTTCTCTAGACTTCTCGCTACAACTGCCTCTAGAATTTTTCCTGGAACCTTTTCTTGCCATCTCTCTAGCACCTTCTTCAGAACTCTCCAAGTCATCTCTGTAGAGCTTCCTCAAGAACCTTCTCTAAAACACTCTCTAGAACCTTCTTGGAACCTTCCCTGGAAATCTAGAAATTTCTCTGGAACTCGTTCGATCCTATTTGCAGCTAGTTGGTGATTTTTGGTGCTGGATGGGGGTAATGCAGGCTCTGGGAGAGCCCAGCACTCCCAGGATAGTGGCCAATACACTGAATGTGTGTGGTCATGTGGCACTTGAAATTGTAAAAATGAGGCAGAGAGATCGAGGGTAGGTGCCAATATACAAAATATTCAAGATTTTGTCACAGATTTTTTTAAAACACCAAATCAGACCCTGGGGATTCATTGAGATTTGAATGGAATTGATAAAGTAATAAATTCTGTAAATTCCTAAAGATCGCTGCTGGAATATCAGTCAATGTTCTGGTCTTCATACTTCGGAGTGAAATGGAGGCATCAGGTGGTTCCTACGCTTGTGAGTTGAACACAGGGCTTTTAAAGACAATGGATTTGTCATAATAACAGAAACCTGATAATCACAGTCATACAGAGCTACAGCACTGAAAGAGGCCCTTCAGCCCATCTAGTCTGTGCTAGTTGAAAACAACCCCGACTATTCTATTCCATGTTTCAGCAATGGTTGGCAGGTCTTCAATTTCCTGAAAGGGTTCGATGGGCTAAATGCAGTTGTTTCAACTTGTGACAGAGCCCAGACCTTGGTCTCTGATAAGTCCAATCAGGAATTCAGGAGAAGCCCTTTCACCCAGGGAGTGGGTGAGAGTGAGGGGGGAGAGAATGGGGAATGCACTTCCCCAGGGTATGGTGGGGGGGAATGGGAGTGGGGTGTGTGTGGGGAATGTATGACTCCCACAGGGAGTTGAGAGAATTGTGTCGATGCCACTAAGGGGTAGCTGGATAAATACACGTTGACGGAAGGAATGGAAGGATATAGCGATGGGGCGAGATGTAGCGGGGAGTAGGAGGACCCTGTTACAGAAGCAGTTGGGTGGGCCTAATGGCCTGGCTTTGTCCTGTGCTATGTAATTCCATGCACTGTGTAATTGATGTGTGTGATCAGTCAGTATAGATTTGCCGAACCAGCCAAACCAGATTTCTGACAATGTAAATAACACTGTAACTAAGGGACCAAGGCAGAAACAACTGAAGAAACTCAGCAGGTCTGGCAGCACCCACAGAGAGAGAAGCAGGGTTAATGTTTTGAGTGCAGTGATCTTTCTTTGGAACTGAAGATGGCTGTGGAAGGATGGAGTGTTTGCTGAGGAAGAGGTGTCAGGGTTTGCAATGGCAGGCTAGCTCACACTCAGGGACATTTTTACAAAGAGAGCGGCACTGTGTTCCCAGGCTAACGGCTCTGTCTCAGGCTGGCGGCTGGCTGCTGTGCTCCTGTGCTCCTGTGAAGCTCAGTGCAAACTGGAGAAACAGCAGCTGATGGTGTGCTCAGAGAACCCTCAGCCCTCAAGCCTCAGCATTGAGTTTAATCATTTCCAAGAGCAAATACCTCCTTCCTTGTTTGCTCCCTTCCCTCTCAGTGACAGTTCCATCCTAGATGGGCTGCTCCCTGTGCAGGGCAGCTACCTCACTGAAGGACCAAGTATTTTCTCAGTGAGTAACATTACTGTGGGGACTCCATGTACAGAAATTGTTAAAAACTAAAGGGCTGGCTCACATTCACGCTCAGTCATACTCTCACTCACACACACATTCGCACTCACACGCACACATAGACACTCACATTCACTCACACATGCACACACGCATTCAGTCACACTCAGACTCACACATAGACAGTCACACTCTCACACACAGGTACTGAGACTCACCCACATGCGCACACACAAACTCACTCACTCACAAACACACCCACATGTTCACTCTCAGACACACTCAAATGCTCAATTCACACACACACACATTCACTCATCACACGCACTTTTACTCACACATACTTGCTCACATATGCGCACACATGCACATGCACACAGACATACTCATACACACAGTCACACTAACACACCCACTCTCAGACTTACTCACACACATTCTCTCACACACACTCGTTTGCACAAAAATACATTCTCTCACATTTACACACACTCTCACACACACACACTCACAGGCTCACACACGTATTCACATTGACGCACACTCATTCTCACACACACACATTCACAATCACACACACCCACACACGCCCACTAACACACATTCTCATACACACATTCACACTCATACACACCCACATGCACACACTCACACATATTCACACTGACGCACACTCATACACTCACACACATTCTCATACACACATTCACACTCACACATACATACACGCACGTACACACATTCTCACACACACTCGCATGCATTCTCACACACACACACACAGACACACACATACACGCACTCACACACATTCTCACACACACTCACACAAAAATGCATTGACACACAGGCACACACACACTCACTCGGACACACTCTTGTACAGACACACACAGCCATACAGCCACACTGAATGGCCGGCTTTTGGGAGCAAGAGGCCTATTTGATTTTCACCTGGTTCTCCTGGTTCAGTTCTCAGAGCAAGGATCACCGTGTCATGGAGTGAGGTTAGAGTCTGACAGAGTTGATAATGACACAGTTTAGCTTCTGTGCTGTGTGACCAAAGGGTTGTTTCTCTCCCCCTGGTGCAGTTTTAATGGAACGCTCCAATTCCTCTTCTGGACCATGTTTGGGATGGAGGAACCAACTTCAGTGGATCTGACAGAGTTTGTGGTGGCAGAGTTTGTAGGACGGATCCTGTATGGGATTTTCACAATCATCATGGTCATAGTGCTGCTCAACATGTTAGTCGCTATGATCACAAACTCCTTTCAGAAGATTGAGGTAAGGCTGATCATTCACAGCAAGACACAATGTTCGAGGCAACAGCAGTACATGTGGAACCTGGATCTAACCCCGTGCTGTCCCTGTCCCGGGAGGGTGTGATGGGGGGGACAGTGTAGACGGAGCTTTACTCTGTATCTAACCCTGTGCTGTCCCTGTCCCAGGAGAGCTTGATGGGGGGAACAGCGTAGAGGGAGCTTTACTCTGTATCTAACCCCGTGCTGTCCCTGTCGCGGGAGGGTGTGATGGGGGGGGGGGGGGGGGGGAACAGTGTAGAGGGAGCTTTACTCTGTATCTAACCCCGTGCTGTCCCTGTCGCGGGAGGGTGTGATGGGGGGGAACAGTGTAGAGGGAGCTTTACTCTGTATCTAACCCCATGCTGTCCCTGTCGCGGGAGGGTGTGATGGGGGGGAACAGTGTAGAGGGAGCTTTACTCTGTATCTAACCCCATGCTGTCCCTGTCGCGGGAGGGTGTGATGGGGGGGAACAGTGTAGACGGAGCTTTACTCTGGATCTAACCCCGTGCTGTCCCTGTCCCTGGGAGGGTGTGATGGGGGTGGGGAATGGTGTAGAGGGAGCTTTACTCTGGATCTAACCCCGTACTGTCATTCAGGCCCAGGTTTAATTTCTCTCCATCCCATGTCTCTCTCGTTTCCAGGATGATGCTGATGTCGAGTGGAAGTTTGCTCGATCCAAGCTGTACCTTTGCTATTTCCGGGAAGGCCTCACTCTGCCTGTTCCATTCAACATCATCCCAACCCCCAAGTCCTTCTTCTACATGATCAGGTAGGGGGCCTACCCTTTCTCCTCAAGCCTGCCTCGTGCCCAGTGTCATGGTTTACATTTCTGTAGCGCCTGTAACACTCATACATCTCAGCTAGTCTCACAGGACTGAATGTCAGAGTCCCTACAGTGTGGAAACAGGCCCTTCGGCCCAACAAGAACACACTGGCCTTCAGAGCATCCCCTTGTCACCCATCTAATTTACACAGACCTGGGCACGGGCAAGTTAGCATGGCCAATCCACCCAGCCTGTAGATCTTTGGGCTGTGGGAGGAGACCAGAGCACTTGGAGGGAACCCACGCAGACAATGTCCATCCAAACTGAGCCACCTAACAAGGTACTCGCTCTGGTCACCAAGGGTTCAGACGCAGCATGGTTTGTCGGCGTGACTTGGCGATGTGAGGTAGAGAGACAAAGATGCTCAGATTGGGGGGTAGGGTTTTGCTCTGGTGACTATCTCCCAGGGAGCTGAGGGCACAGGGTACAGTGACACTGAGATTACAATCCTGCAAGTCTCAGAAGCTGGGTTCAGAGAAGGACTGAGATGGACAAGATGATGGAGACAGGGAGGGACGAGGCTGTCACCTCACCTGAAAATGAGGAAGAGAATGTGTAAGCTGTGTACTGAGCTGACCAGAGACCAGCTCAGAGCTCAGGGTGGGTCAGAGGTGGGCAGGGGGGGGTAGGGAGTGAGTGGAGAAGGGGACTTTCTCGAACACTGGGGTCATGGATGTTTCTATCACCATGTGAGTGTTTGAGGGGAGAATGTGGGAGATCAGCCAGCCGGGGGGAAGGTTATAATCATGGGCCTCACAAAACTTCCAAAGTGTTGTGTCATCAGCAGACTTTGAAACTCTACCTTGCAGACTCAAATATAATTCACTAATATAAAACAAAACCAAACAGGATGACAATACTAATCCAAACCTGCCTCCAGACCTCACCAATGACCAATCCTCTCTGTCTCCTGTCATGTGGCCATTTCTGCGTTCATTTTGTTACCATCCCTTTTAATCCATAACCTCCAACCTCACTCATAGGTCTATTGGGCAGCACATCATGAAATCTTTTCTGAAAGTCCATGTACGACACAACAACAGGGCAAACTCTCCTTAAAAACTCCAGCACTTTTGATAAACATGACTTTCCCTGAACAAGTCTGGACTGTCTTTTCATGGTCTGTATTTTATGAAGTGGAATGTTGAATTTCTCCCGGAGAGTCACTTCTATAATGTATAGAATCCCTACAGTGAGGAAGCAGGCTGTTTGGCTCATCAAGTCTACACAGATGCTCCAAACAGCGTCCCACCCAACATACGCCACTCCCTGATCCCAGTAACCCTGCATTTCTCATGTCTAGCCACAGCTCCCTGAACGCTACGGGCAATTTAACATGGCCGATCCACCTAACCTGCACATCAGTGGACTGTGGGAGGAAACCGGAGCACCCAGAGGAAACCCACACAGACACAGGAAGAATGTGCAAACTCCACACAGACAGTCGCCCGAGGGTGGAATCGAACCCGGGCCCCTGGTACTGAGGCTGCAGTGCTAACCACTGAGCCACTGTGCCACTCACTCGCCCCTCTACAGAAGCGTTTTACTGCTGTTAAATTGACTTGTCTGTTTATGGCAGGCCGAGCCCTATATTCGATTTTAAACAAATGTTTGCGGTTCTCGAGTCTCTCTGTCACTATTTCAGCAACAAAGTCAAACTGGGACATTGGAAACAGTACCTGCACACATTCCCAAAATATTTCCCCGAGAGCGTGAACAGGGTCACCCTGAGTGGCTCAGACCAACATAGGCCCCAGTCCCACAGGCAGGTTCACTGCTCAGGGCTTTCCAAGGGCTTTGGCTCCATGTGATATTGATGCTGGTTTTCTTAACATTCCAGGTGGTTTTTCCGGAAGCTGTGTTGTGTGAGCTCCAAGAAAGATGATTATCCTCCACTACCAACATCAATTGTAAGTGATTCAGTCATTCCTGCCACTGGGACATTCTACACCCACACCCACTGACTCTCACAGGGGTACAGTCTCAGACACACCCAGTGACTCTCACTGGGGTACAGTCCCACACCCAGTGACTCTCACGGGGGATACAGTCCCACACCCACTGACTCTCACAGGGGTACAGTCCCAGACACACCCAGTGACTCTCACGGGGGATACAGTCCCACACCCAGTGACTCTGACGGGGGGTACAGTCCCACACCCACTGACTCTCACAGGGGTACAGTCCCAGACACACCCGGTGACTCTCACGGGGGGTACAGTCCCAGGCACACCCGGTGACTGTCACGGGGGATACAGTCCCAGGCACACCCGGTGACTGTCACGGGGGGTACAGTCCCAGGCACACCCGGTGACTGTCACGGGGGGTACAGTCCCAGGCACACCCGGTGACTGTCACGGGGGATACAGTCCCAGGCACACCCGGTGACTGTCACGGGGGATACAGTCCCAGGCACACCCGGTGACTGTCACGGGGGATACAGTCCCAGGCACACCCGGTGACTGTCACGGGGGATACAGTCCCAGGCACACCCGGTGACTGTCACGGGGGATACAGTTACAAGAGTGTTCTGAATGTAATTGTTTTTTGCGTCAGGCTAACACAGCCGTGGGCGGTGACAGCTGTCAGTCTGGGAGCAGGGTCTCCTATCGATTACAGGTGATAAAGACCTTGGTACAGCGATACATCGAAACATCGCGACAAGAATTTGCAGAGAAACAACGGAAAGGTGAGTGAAGGAGACCGAGGGAACGTTTGGAATCATAGATATACACAGCACAGAAACAGACCCTTCGGTCCAAATTGGCCATGTTTCCTGTTTGAGTCTTGTTCCACTTACGAGCGTTTGGCCCATATCCCACCAGACCCTAGATCACAAGGTGTGGAGCTGGATGAACACAGCAGGCCAAGCAGCATCAGAGGGGCAGGAAAGCTGACGTTTCGGGTCGAGACCCTACTCTCTCTGCCCCTAAACCGTTCCTATTCATGTCCCCACCCGGATGCCTTTTAAATGCTGTAACTGTACCAGCCTCCACCAATTCCTCTGGCAACTCATTCCATACACACACCACTCTCTACATGAAAAAGTTACCCCTTCGGTCCCTTTTCAATCTTTCCCCTCTCACCTTAAACCTATGTTCCTCTAGTTTTGGACTCGCCCACCCCACCCTGGGGATAAGATCTTGGCATTTCACCCTATTCGTGGATTTACAAACCTCCATAAGGTCACCCCTCAGACTCTGACACTCCAGGGAAAATATCCCCAGTCTACCCAGCCTCTCCATGTAGCTCAAACCCTCCAGCCCTGGCAACATCCTTGTAAATCTTTCCTGACCTCTTTCCAGTTTCACACTATCCTTCCTATAGCAGGGAGACTGGAATTGCACACAGCATTCCAATAATGGCCGAGTCAACATCCTGTTCAACCACAACATGAACCCCCCAACTCCTACTCTCAATGCACCGACCAATAAAGGCAGACATACCCAACACCTTCACTATCCTGTCTACCTGCGACTCCACTTTCAAGGAACTTTTGAACCTAAACTCCAAGGTCCATTTCACCAGCAACACTCCCCAGGGCCTTACCATTAAGTGGAGAGGTCCCGCCCTGATTTGCCTTTCCTAAATGCAGCACCTCACATTTATCCAAATTAAACTCCATCTGCCACTCGGAGGGTCGGCGCTGAGGGAGCGCCGCACTGTCGGAGGGTCGGCGCTGAGGGAGCGGGCACTGTCGGAGGGTCAGTGCAGAGGGAGCGCCGCACTGTCGGAGGGTCGGCGCTGAGGGAGTGCCGCACTGTCGGAGGGTCAGTGCAGAGGGAGCGGGGCACTGTCGGAGGGTCAGTGCTGAGGGAGCGCCGCACTGTTGGAGGGTCGGCGCTGAGGGAGCGCCGCACTGTTGGAGGGTCGGCGCTGAGGGAGTGCCGCACTGTCGGAGGGTCAGTGCAGAGGGAGCGCCGCACTGTTGGAGGGTCGGCGCTGAGGGAGCGCCGCACTGTTGGAGGGTCGGCGCTGAGGGAGCGCCGCACTGTTGGAGGGTCAGTGCTGAGGGAGCGCCGCACTGTCGGAGGGTCGGCGCTGAGGGAGTGCCGCACTGTCGGAGGGTCAGTGCAGAGGGAGCGGGGCACTGTCGGAGGGTCAGTGCTGAGGGAGCGCCGCACTGTTGGAGGGTCGGCGCTGAGGGAGCGCCGCACTGTTGGAGGGTCGGCGCTGAGGGAGTGCCGCACTGTCGGAGGGTCAGTGCAGAGGGAGCGCCGCACTGTTGGAGGGTCGGCGCTGAGGGAGCGCCGCACTGTTGGAGGGTCGGCGCTGAGGGAGCGCCGCACTGTTGGAGGGTCAGTGCTGAGGGAGCGCCGCACTGTTGGAGGGTCAGTGCTGAGGGAGTGTCGCACTGTCGGAGGGTCGGCGCTGAGGGAGCGCCGCACTGTCGGCGGGTCGGTGCAGAGGGAGCGCCGCACTGTCGGCGGGTCGGTGCTGAGGGAGCGCCGCACTGTCGGCGGGTCGGTGCTGAGGGAGCGCCGCACTGTCGGCGGGTCGGTGCTGAGGGAGCGCCGCACTGTCGGCGGGTCGGTGCTGAGGGAGCGCCGCACTGTCGGCGGGTCGGTGCTGAGGGAGCGCCGCACTGTCGGCGGGTCGGTGCTGAGGGAGCGCCGCACTGTCGGCGGGTCGGTGCTGAGGGAGCGCCGCACTGTCGGCGGGTCGGTGCTGAGGGAGCGCCGCACTGTCGGCGGGTCGGTGCTGAGGGAGCGCCGCACTGTCGGCGGGTCGGTGCTGAGGGAGCGCCGCACTGTCGGCGGGTCGGTGCTGAGGGAGCGCCGCACTGTCGGCGGGTCGGTGCTGAGGGAGCGCCGCACTGTCGGCGGGTCGGTGCTGAGGGAGCGCCGCACTGTCGGCGGGTCGGTGCTGAGGGAGCGCCGCACTGTCGGCGGGTCGGTGCTGAGGGAGCGCCGCACTGTCGGCGGGTCGGTGCTGAGGGAGCGCCGCACTGTCGGAGGGTCGGTGCTGAGGGAGCGCCGCACTGTCGGAGGGTCGGCGCTGAGGGAGCGCCGCACTGTCGGAGGGTCGGCGCTGAGGGAGCGCCGCACTGTCGGAGGGTCGGCGCTGAGGGAGCGCCGCACTGTCGGAGGGTCGGCGCTGAGGGAGCACCGCACTGCCATCTTTGAGATGAACTGTGAGTCTATCCATCCCCGAGTTAGGTGTAATTTTTCCCAGGGCCATTATTGGTTGAAATGCTGGGAATGTTCTGTCTTGTGTTGTTACCAATGACTCTCCCTCAGCCAGTGTCAGCCAATTGGAGATTATGTGGCTGCTGCGCCTTTTGGGTTCTTGCTGTGCAGTGACTGGCAGCCCTGTTTCCTACATTATAGCCGTGTGTGTTTTTCAGGCAGTCGGTCCTGGTGCAGTGTAATGATTCTGGGGAGTGGGCCCTGACTAACTGACCGCTCTGTGTTTCTCTTGCAGACCTTGGGAACCGTATCACAGATTTGGGGAAGTTTGTGGGCCGTTTGCAGTCAGAGATTAAGCGCCTACGGTACAGCATGGGCGCTGCGGGCACAACTGCTGCCAAATCAGGAGATGCCTCTGCCGTCCTGGGCAAATACATCCTGGGCGCACGCAACCGATTCCAGGAGACGGACCAGGACTCCGAATCCGGCTCACCCCGGGCCTCCTTCAAAGCCACGGTCCACCAGAACTCCGAAGACACAGTCCCTGGCAAAGCTGCCAACAAGGACGAGGAGGAACCTGAAGAGTGCCCACCTTACCCCTGCAAGGAAGACAGCACCAGCACTGCTCCAGACTCTACACCAGGAACTGATAAGGGGTCACCCACAGAGAAGGGCGTGGGACCTTCCAAGAAGACAGAAGAGGAGAAAGAATGAGACATCGTCACTTCTATAGAATGACTCAGGATCGGGAACGTGCACGCTCCTGCCGAATTTATCAGGACTTTTAGCATGCAATCTGCCTCAGTGCAGTGTCACTGAACCATCGCTCAGCTCATTGCTATTCTCTCTGTGTCAAGAAGGCAGCAAAGTGCCTTTGATGCTCCCTCACTCTCTCATCCTTTATCAAAAAGCAGAGTACTGTGGATGCTGGTAATCTGAAACAAAGAGAAATCACTCTGAAGAGACTCACCAAGTCTGGCAGAATCCAGGGAGAAAGGCAATCAGAGTTAACATTTTGGACTAAGACAGGAATAATTTGTGATGTAACCATTTAGGGACAACATGCCTGGGACAAGAGGAATAAGGTGAATGGCAACTCATGTTGACTAATAGAAGAGTTGTTCTTAATCATCACACCTTCATTATTCCATCTCTCCTAACCACACCCTATCACAGACCTTTCTTTTGTCATTGATCCAAACCCATTCCATCTCCGACTTTTCCAAGTTCTGAGGGACATTCACAGACTCGAAACATTAACTTTGTTTCTCTCTTCACAGATGCTGCCAGACCTGCTGAGTTTCTCCAGTGCTTATCCTGTTTTGTCTCTGTTTTTTAAGGCTAGTTTTTAGTGATTGAATCATTAGAAAGGAATGATGCCAAGATGCAATATATTTGGGTGCGTTTGTTCTTGTGACTAAGGCATTGGCTTCAACTTGGGACAAATAGCAGAGAAATCTGGCTACAAAACCAAAATCTGAGGGTAGAGCACCATTAAAGTCGCTGCCAATACATGTAGGGGGTCAAAAGAATGTGGAAGATGGAAGAACGAGATATGTAGTCACTGAGGAAGGACATAGTGAACGGGATAGTGGAGTAAAATGATGGATATAGGTTACACCACTGTTTACACTTAGCGACACAGGTTGGTAAGACGATTGTATTTAATGGAGTTAAAAAGAACGGGAATTGTGGCAGGTTTGTATTGTCCATATTTGAACTCTCTTGCTACTGCCCTGATGTAGCCTCCCTATTATCGAAAGGACAGAGAGGTTTTGTGATAAGACTTCAGTGATGATTTTGGCACAACAAAAGGTTTTAGCAATTATCAAACAGTCTGGGTTTCTTTCTCTGGAAGTGGGAAGTCTGAGGGTGATGGAAGGGGTCTTTAAAATGAAGAAAGGTTTTGATCAGTTCAATGGAGAAAAGATCTTTCTGCCTGTGGTAAGACTGGTACCAGGGTCCATCAATATAAGACAGTCTCAAATAAATCCAAACAAAATACAGGAGAAAATTCCTCACCCAGAGAGTGGACTGAACGTGGGCCTTGCTCCCATAGGGAGTGATTGAGGTAAATCTCACTGATTCATTTACAGGGACATTGTGTGGGTGCATAATGAAGAAAGGACTATCAAGATATGGTGATGACATGAGAGGAAATGGAGATGAAGGCGGAGTCCGGTGGGCAGCAGAAACAAAAGCACAGAGAAGATGGGCTGAATGGCCTGTCGTGTCCTGTTGACTTAATGAGAAGGGTATTGGCTTAGACAATGGGAATGATACCAACCCTTGATTTCTGGGACCCGTTATTCCAATAGGGCCCAGGAGGAGGAGATGAGTATCTCATCTGTGACTCATGAAATAATTTTGAGATGTTATAAACTCAGATCCAAACCCTCTCTAATCTGGAATTAAATTTAAAAACTTACAGTGAACAAGGTAGTGTAGATGGAGCTTGAATCTGCATCTAACTCTGTACCATCATGTGCTGGGAGTGTTTGATGGGGGACAGTGCAAAGAAAGCCTTACTCTGTATCTAACCCTGTGCTGTCCCTGTCCTGGGAGAGTTTGACGGGGAATAGTGTAGAGGGAGCTTTACTCTGTGTCTAACCCTGTGCTGTACATGTGCTGGGAGTGCTTTATGGGGGACAGGATAGAGGGAACTTTACTCTACGTTTAACCTGTGCTGTCCCTGCCCTGGGGGTGTTGGATGCAGGACAGTGCAGAAGGAGCTTTCCTCTGATTGTGATCCCAGAGTGCAGTGCTGACTGAGGGCAGGTGCATGTTGGGATGCTCAGTGAGTCGGAGTGAGCAGGACACTGAGCAGTGCAAGCCCTGAGGGGTGGGGAAACAGGTTGGAGGGGCATTTGCAGTATTAAACGGTGAACACCTCAGTGATTGATGCATGAAGTGAGATGGGATAGAAGCTCATTGTAACCGCGCTGGAATTAAAGAGCCACAAACTCTGAAACTGTCCACTGCCCGTGTCTGTCTGAACTTCTTTCCTTCAGGTCCTACGCTGCTATTACACTGTCAGGGAACCCAGCCCAACAACAACAAAACCCACTATCAGCTCAACATCAGTCAGCAACTTCATCTGTCCAGGTCGGAAAATTCAAGGTACATCCTGGACAGTAAAAACCATTCACAGCACTATGAGGAACCACCGCACTGTCGGAGGGTCAGCGCTGAGGGAGCGGGCACTGTCGGAGGGTGAGCGCTGAGGGACCGCGCACTGTCGGAGGGTCAGCGCTGAGGGAGCGGGCACTGTCGGAGGGTCAGCGCTGAAACAGCGGGCACTGTCGGAGGGTCAGCGCTGAGGGAGCGGGCACTGTCGGAGGGTCAGCGCTGAGGGAGCGGGCACTGTCGGAGGGTCAGCGTAGTGGGACCACCGCACTGTCGGAGGGTCAGTGCTGAGGGAGCGGGCACTGTCGGAGGGTCAGCGCTGAGGGAGCGGGCACTGTCGGAGGGTCAGCGCTGAGGGAGCGGGCACTGTCGGAGGGTGAGCGCTGAGGGAGCGGGCACTGTCGGAGGGTCAGCGCTGAGGGAGCGGGCACTGTCGGAGGGTCAGCGCTGAGGGACCACCGCACTGTCGGAGGGTCAGCGCTGAGGGAGAGGGCACCGTCGGAGGGTCAGCGCTGAGGGAGAGGGCACCGTCGGAGGGTCAGCGCTGAGGGACCACCGCACTGTCGGAGGGTCAGCCCTGAGCGAGCGGGCACTGTCGGAGGGTCAGCGCTGAAACAGCGGGCACTGTCGGAGGGTCAGCGCTGAGGGAGCGGGCACTGTCGGAGGGTCAGCGCTGAGGGAGCGGGCACTGTCGGAGGGTCAGCGCTGTGGGAGCGCGCACTGTAGAAGGGTCAGCGCTGAGGGACCGGGAACTGTCGGAGGGTCAGCGCTGAGGGAGCGCGGCGCTGTCGGAGGGTCAGCGCTGAGGGAGCGTTGGCGCTGTCGGAGGGTGAGCGCTGAAGGAGCGCCGCGCTGTCGGAGGGTCAGCGCTGAGGGAGCGCGGAGCTGTCGGAGGGTCAGCGCTGAGGGAGCGCGGCGCTGTCGGAGGGTCAGCGCTGAGGGAGCGCGGAGCTGTCGGAGGGTCAGCGCTGAGAGAGCGCGGCGCTGTGGGAGGGTCAGCGCTGAGGGAGCGCGCGCTGTGGGAGGGTCAGCGCTGAGGGAGCGCGCGCTGTGGGAGGGTCAGCGCTGAAGGAGCGCGGCGCTGTCGGAGGGTCAGCGCTGAGGGAGCGCGGCGCTGTCGGAGGGTCAGCGCTGAGGGAGCGCGGCGCTGTCGGAGGGTCAGCGCTGAGGGAGCGCGGCGCTGTCGGAGGGTCAGCGCTGAGGGAGCGCGGCGCTGTCGGAGGGTCAGCGCTGAGGGAGCGCGGCGCTGTCGGAGGGTCAGCGCTGAGGTAGCGGGCGCTGTCGGAGGGTCAGCGCTGAGGTAGCGGGCGCTGTCGGAGGGTCAGCGCTGAGGTAGCGGGCGCTGTCGGAGGGTCAGCGCTGAGGGACCGCCGCGCTGTCGGAGGGTCAGCGCTGAGGTAGCGGGCGCTGTCGGAGGGTCAGCGCTGAAGGAGCGCGGCGCTGTCGGAGGGTCAGCGCTGAGGTAGCGGGCGCTGTCGGAGGGTCAGCGCTGAGGTAGCGGGCGCTGTCGGAGGGTCAGCGCTGAGGGACCGCCGCGCTGTCGGAGGGTCAGCGCTGAGGGACCGCCGCGCTGTCGGAGGGTCAGCGCTGAGGTAGCGGGCGCTGTCGGAGGGTCAGCGCTGAAGGAGCGCGGTGCTATTGGAGGGTCAGCGCTGAGGTAGCGGGCGCTGTCGGAGGGTCAGCGCTGAAGGAGCGCGGCGCTGTCGGAGGGTCAGCGCTGAGGTAGCGGGCGCTGTCGGAGGGTCAGCGCTGAAGGAGCGCGGCGCTGTCGGAGGGTCAGCGCTGAGGGAGCGGGCGCTGTCGGAGGGTCAGCGTTGAGGGAGCGGGCGCTGTCGGAGGGTCAGCGCTGAGGGAGCGCCGCGCTGTCGGAGGGTCAGCGATGAGGGGCCGCCGCGCTGTCGGAGGGTCAGCGCTGAGGTAGGGGGTGCTGTCGGAGGGTGAGCGCTGAAGGAGCGCGGCGCTGTCGGAGGGTCAGCGCTGAGGTAGCGGGCGCTGTCGGAGTGTCAGTGCTGAGGGACCGGGCGCTGTCGGAGGGTCAGCGATGAGGGGCCGCCGCGCTGTCGGAGGGTCAGCGCTGAGGTAGCGGGTGCTGTCGGAGGGTGAGCGCTGAAGGAGCGCGGCGCTGTCGGAGGGTCAGCGCTGAGGTAGCGGGCGCTGTCGGAGGGTCAGCGCAGAGGGAGCGCGGCGCTGTCGGAGGGTCAGCGCAGAGGGAGCGCGGCGCTGTCGGAGGGTCAGCGCAGAGGGAGCGCGGCGCTGTCGGAGGGTCAGCGCAGAGGGAGCGTTGCGCTGTCGGAGGGTCAGCGCAGAGGGAGCGTTGCGCTGTCGGAGGGTCAGCGCTGAGGGAGCGTTGCGCTGTCGGAGGGTCAGCGCTGAGGGAGCGTTGCGCTGTCGGAGGGTCAGCGCTGAGGGAGCGCGGCGCTGTCGGAGGGTCAGCGCTGAGGGAGCGGGCCCTGTCGGAGGGTCAGCGCTGAAGGAGCGCGGCGCTGTCGGAGGGTCAGCGCTGAGGGGCCGCCGCGCTGTCGGAGGGTCAGCGCTGAGGGGCCGCCGCGCTGTCGGAGGGTCAGCGCTGAAGGAGCGCGGCGCTGTCGGAGGGTCAGCGCTGAGGTAGCGGGTGCTGTCGGAGGGTCAGCGCAGAGGGAGCGCGGCGCTGTCGGAGGGTCAGCGCAGAGGGAGCGCTGCGCTGTCGGAGGTTCAGCGCTGAGGGAGCGCGGCGCTGTCGGAGGGTCAGCGCTGAGGGAGCGCGGCGCTGTCGGAGGGTCAGCGCTGAGGGAGCGTTGCGCTGTCGGAGGGTCAGCGCTGAGGGAGCGCGGAGCTGTCGGAGGGTCAGCGCTGAGGGAGCGCGGCGCTGTCGGAGGGTCAGCGCTGAGGGAGCGGGCCCTGTCGGAGGGTCAGCGCTGAAGGAGCGCGGCGCTGTCGGATTGTCAGCGCTGAGGTAGCGGGCGCTGTCGGAGGGTCAGCGCTGAAGGAGCGCGGCGCTGTCGGAGGGTCAGCGCTGAGGGAGCGCCGCGCTGTCGGAGGGTCAGCGCTGAGGGAGCGCCGCGCTGTCGGAGGGTCAGCGCTGAGGGAGCGCCGCGCTGTCGGAGGGTCAGCGCTGAGGGAGCGCCGCGCTGTCGGAGGGTCAGCGCTGAGGGAGCGCCGCGCTGTCGGAGGGTCAGCGCTGAGGGAGCGCCGCGCTGTCGGAGGGTCAGCGCTGAGGTAGCGGGCGCTGTCGGAGGGTCAGCGCTGAGGTAGCGGGCGCTGTCGGAGGGTCAGCGCTGAGGTAGCGGGCGCTGTCGGAGGGTCAGCGCTGAGGGACCGCCGCGCTGTCGGAGGGTCAGCGCTGAGGTAGCGGGCGCTGTCGGAGGGTCAGCGCTGAAGGAGCGCGGCGCTGTCGGAGGGTCAGCGCTGAGGGAGCGGGCGCTGTCGGAGGGTCAGCGCTGAGGGAGCGCCGCGCTGTCGGAGGGTCAGCGCTGAGGGAGCGCCGCGCTGTCGGAGGGTCAGCGCTGAGGGAGCGCCGCGCTGTCGGAGGGTCAGCGCTGAGGGAGCGCCGCGCTGTCGGAGGGTCGGCGCTGAGGTAGCGGGCGCTGTCGGAGGGTCGGCGCTGAAGGAGCGCGGCGCTGTCGGAGGGTCAGCGCTGAGGGAGCGGGCGCTGTCGGAGGGTCAGCGCTGAGGGAGCGCCGCGCTGTCGGAGGGTCAGCGCTGAGGGAGCGCCGCGCTGTCGGAGGGTCAGCGCTGAGGTAGCGGGCGCTGTCGGAGGGTCGGCGCTGAGGGACCGCCGCGCTGTCGGAGGGTCGGCGCTGAGGGAGCGCCGCGCTGTCGGAGGGTCGGCGCTGAGGGAGCGCGGCGCTGTCGGCGGGTCAGCGCTGAGGGACCGCCGCGCTGTCGGAGGGTCAGCGCAGAGGGAGCGCGGCGCTGTCGGAGGGTCAGCGCAGAGGGAGCGCGGCGCTGTCGGAGGGTCAGCGCTGAGGGAGCGCTGCGCTGTCGGAGGGTCAGCGCTGAGGGAGCGTTGCGCTGTCGGAGGGTCAGCGCTGAGGGAGCGGGCCCTGTCGGAGGGTCAGCGCTGAGGGACCGCCGCGCTGTCGGAGGGTCAGCGCTGAGGGGCCGCCGCGCTGTCGGAGGGTCAGCGCTGAAGGAGCGCGGCGCTGTCGGAGGGTCAGCGATGAGGGAGCGCCGCGCTGTCGGAGGGTCAGCGCTGAGGTAGCGGGCGCTGTCGGAGGGTCAGCGCTGAAGGAGCGCGGCGCTGTCGGAGGGTCAGCGCTGAAGGAGCGCGGCGCTGTCGGAGGGTCAGCGCTGAGGTAGCGGGCGCTGTCGGAGGGTCGGCGCTGAGGGACCGCCGCTCTGTCGGAGGGTCGGCGCTGAGGGACCGCCGCGCTGTCGGAGGGTCGGCGCTGAGGGAGCGCGGCGCTGTCGGAGGGTCAGCGCTGAGGTAGCGGGCGCTGTCGGCGGGTCAGCGCTGAGGGAGCGCGGCGCTGTCGGAGGGTCAGCGCAGAGGGAGCGCGGCGCTGTCGGAGGGTCAGCGCAGAGGGAGCGTTGCGCTGTCGGAGGGTCAGCGCTGAGGGAGCGTTGCGCTGTCGGAGGGTCAGCGCTGAAGGAGCGCGGCGCTGTCGGAGGGTCAGCGCTGAAGGAGCGCGGCGCTGTCGGAGGGTCAGCGCTGAAGGAGCGCGGCGCTGTCGGAGGGTCAGCGCTGAAGGAGCGCGGCGCTGTCGGAGGATCAGCGCTGAGGTAGCGGGCGCTGTCGGAGGGTCAGCGCTGAGGGACCGCCGCGCTGTCGGAGGGTCGGCGCTGAGGGACCGCCGCGCTGTCGGAGGGTCGGCGCTGAGGGACCGGGCGCTGTCGGAGGGTCAGCGCTGAGGGAGCGCGGCGCTGTCGGAGGGTCAGCGCTGAGGGAGCGCGGCGCTGTCGGAGGTTCAGCGCTGAGGGAGCGCGGCGCTGTCGGAGGGTCATCGCTGAGGGAGCGCGGCGCTGTCGGTGAGTCAGCGCTGAGGGACCGGGCGCTGTCGGAGGGTCAGCGCTGAGGGAGCGCGGCGCTGTCGGAGGGTCAGCGCAGAGGGAGCGCGGCGCTGTCGGAGGGTCAGCGCAGAGGGAGCGCTGCGCTGTCGGAGGGTCAGCGCAGAGGGAGCGTTGCGCTGTCGGAGGGTCAGCGCTGAGGGAGCGCGGAGCTGTCGGAGGGTCAGCGCTGAGGGAGCGCGGAGCTGTCGGAGGGTCAGCGCTGAGGGAGCGCGGCGCTGTCGGAGGGTCAGCGCTGAGGGAGCGGGCCCTGTCGGAGGGTCAGCGCTGAAGGAGCGCGGCGCTGTCGGAGGGTCAGCGCTGAGGTAGCGGGCGCTGTCGGAGGGTCAGCGCTGAAGGAGCGCGGCGCTGTCGGAGGGTCAGCGCTGAGGTAGCGGGCGCTGTCGGAGGGTCAGCGCTGAGGGACCGCCGCGCTGTCGGAGGGTCGGCGCTGAGGGACCGCCGCGCTGTCGGAGGGTCAGCGCTGAGGGGCCGCCGCGCTGTCGGAGGGTCAGCGCTGAAGGAGCGCGGCGCTGTCGGAGGGTCAGCGCTGAGGTAGCGGGCGCTGTCGGAGGGTGAGCGCTGAAGGAGCGCGGCGATGTCGGAGGGTCAGCGCGGAGGGACCGCCGCGCTGTCGGAGGGTCAGCGCTGAGGGACCGCCGCGCTGTCGGAGGGTCAGCGCTGAGGTAGCGGGCGCTGTCGGAGGGTCAGCGCTGAGGGACCGCCGCGCTGTCGGAGGGTCAGCGCTGAAGGACCGCCGCGCTGTCGGAGGGTCAGCGCTGAGGGACCGCCGCGCTGTCGGAGGGTCAGCGCTGAGGTAGCGGGCGCTGTCGGAGGGTCAGCGCTGAGGGACCGCCGCGCTGTCGGAGGGTCAGCGCTGAGGGACCGCCGCGCTGTCGGAGGGTCAGCGCTGAGGGACCGCCGCGCTGTCGGAGGGTCAGCGCTGAGGTAGCGGGCGCTGTCGGAGGGTCAGTGCTGAGGGACCGCCGCGCTGTCGGAGGGTCAGCGCTGAAGGACCGCCGCGCTGTCGGAGGGTCAGCGCTGAAGGACCGCCGCGCTGTCGGAGGGTCAGCGCTGAGGGACCGCCGCGCTGTCGGAGGGTCAGCGCTGAGGTAGCGGGCGCTGTCGGAGGGTCAGCGCTGAGGGACCGCCGCGCTGTCGGAGGGTCAGCGCTGAGGGACCGCCGCGCTGTCGGAGGGTCAGCGCTGAGGGACCGCCGCGCTGTCGGAGGGTCAGCGCTGAGGGACCGCCGCGCTGTCGGAGGGTCAGCGCTGAGGGACCGCCGCGCTGTCGGAGGGTCAGCGCTGAGGGACCGCCGCGCTGTCGGAGGGTCAGCGCTGAGGGACCGCCGCGCTGTCGGAGGGTCAGCGCTGAGGGACCGCCGCGCTGTCGGACGGTCAGCGCTGAGGGAGCGCGGCGCTGTCGGAGGGTCAGCGCTGAGGGACCGCGCACTGTCGGAGGGTCAGCGCTGAGGAAGCGCGGCGCTGTCGGAGGGTCAGCGCTGAGGGAGCGGGCGCTGTCGGAGGGTCAGCGCTGAGGGACCGCCGCGCTGTCGGAGGGTCAGCGCTGAGGGACCGCCGCGCTGTCGGAGGGTCAGCGCTGAGGGACCGCCGCGCTGTCGGAGGGTCAGCGCTGAAGGAGCGCGGCGCTGTCGGAGGGTCAGCGCTGAAGGAGCGCGGCGCTGTCGGAGGGTCAGCGCGGATGGACCGCCGCGCTGTCGGAGGGTCAGCGCTGAGGGAGCGCGCGCCTTCGGAGGGTCAGCGCTGAGGGAGCGCGGCGCTGTCGGAGGGTCAGCGCTGAGGGAGCGCGGCGCTGTCGGAGGGTCAGCGCTGAGGGAGCGCGGCGCTGTCGGAGTGTCAGCGCTGAGGGACCGGGCGCTGTCGGAGGGTCAGCGCTGAGGGACCGCCGCGCTGTCGGAGGATCAGCGCTGAAGGAGCGCGGCGCTGTCGGAGGGTCAGCGCTGAGGGACCGCCGCGCTGTCGGACGGTCAGCGCTGAGGGAGCGCGGCGCTGTCGGAGGGTCAGCGCTGAGGGACCGCGCACTGTCGGAGGGTCAGCGCTGAGGAAGCGCGGCGCTGTCGGAGGGTCAGCGCTGAGGGAGCGGGCGCTGTCGGAGGGTGAGCGCTGAAGGAGCGCGGCGCTGTCGGAGGGTCAGCGCTGAAGGAGCGCGGCGCTGTCGGAGGGTCAGCGCTGAGGTAGCGGGCGCTGTCGGAGGGTCAGCGCTGAGGGACCGCCGCGCTGTCGGAGGGTCAGCGCTGAGGGAGCGCGCACTGTCGGAGGGTCAGCGCTGAGGAAGCGCGGCGCTGTCGGAGGGTCAGCGCTGAGGGAGCGGGCGCTGTCGGAGGGTCAGCGCTGAAGGAGCGCGGCGCTGTCGGAGGGTCAGCGCTGAGGGACCGCCGCGCTGTCGGAGGGTCAGCGCTGAGGGACCGCCGCGCTGTCGGAGGGTCAGCGCTGAGGGACCGCCGCGCTGTCGGAGGGTCGGCGCTGAGGGACCGCCGCGCTGTCGGAGGGTCGGCGCTGAGGGACCGGGCGCTGTCGGAGGGTCAGCGCTGAGGGAGCGCGGCGCTGTCGGAGGGTCAGCGCTGAGGGAGCGCGGCGCTGTCGGAGGTTCAGCGCTGAGGGAGCGCGGCGCTGTCGGAGGGTCATCGCTGAGGGAGCGCGGCGCTGTCGGTGAGTCAGCGCTGAGGGACCGGGCGCTGTCGGAGGGTCAGCGCTGAGGGAGCGCGGCGCTGTCGGCGGGTCAGCGCTGAGGGACCGCCGCGCTGTCGGAGTGTCAGCGCTGAGGGAGCGCGGCGCTGTCGGAGGGTCAGCGCAGAGGGAGCGCGGCGCTGTCGGAGGGTCAGCGCAGAGGGAGCGCTGCGCTGTCGGAGGGTCAGCGCAGAGGGAGCGTTGCGCTGTCGGAGGGTCAGCGCTGAGGGAGCGCGGAGCTGTCGGAGGGTCAGCGCTGAGGGAGCGCGGAGCTGTCGGAGGGTCAGCGCTGAGGGAGCGCGGCGCTGTCGGAGGGTCAGCGCTGAGGGAGCGGGCCCTGTCGGAGGGTCAGCGCTGAAGGAGCGCGGCGCTGTCGGAGGGTCAGCGCTGAGGTAGCGGGCGCTGTCGGAGGGTCAGCGCTGAAGGAGCGCGGCGCTGTCGGAGGGTCAGCGCTGAGGTAGCGGGCGCTGTCGGAGGGTCAGCGCTGAGGGACCGCCGCGCTGTCGGAGGGTCGGCGCTGAGGGACCGCCGCGCTGTCGGAGGGTCAGCGCTGAGGGGCCGCCGCGCTGTCGGAGGGTCAGCGCTGAAGGAGCGCGGCGCTGTCGGAGGGTCAGCGCTGAGGTAGCGGGCGCTGTCGGAGGGTGAGCGCTGAAGGAGCGCGGCGATGTCGGAGGGTCAGCGCGGAGGGACCGCCGCGCTGTCGGAGGGTCAGCGCTGAGGGACCGCCGCGCTGTCGGAGGGTCAGCGCTGAGGTAGCGGGCGCTGTCGGAGGGTCAGCGCTGAGGGACCGCCGCGCTGTCGGAGGGTCAGCGCTGAAGGACCGCCGCGCTGTCGGAGGGTCAGCGCTGAGGGACCGCCGCGCTGTCGGAGGGTCAGCGCTGAGGTAGCGGGCGCTGTCGGAGGGTCAGCGCTGAGGGACCGCCGCGCTGTCGGAGGGTCAGCGCTGAGGGACCGCCGCGCTGTCGGAGGGTCAGCGCTGAGGGACCGCCGCGCTGTCGGAGGGTCAGCGCTGAGGTAGCGGGCGCTGTCGGAGGGTCAGTGCTGAGGGACCGCCGCGCTGTCGGAGGGTCAGCGCTGAAGGACCGCCGCGCTGTCGGAGGGTCAGCGCTGAAGGACCGCCGCGCTGTCGGAGGGTCAGCGCTGAGGGACCGCCGCGCTGTCGGAGGGTCAGCGCTGAGGTAGCGGGCGCTGTCGGAGGGTCAGCGCTGAGGGACCGCCGCGCTGTCGGAGGGTCAGCGCTGAGGGACCGCCGCGCTGTCGGAGGGTCAGCGCTGAGGGACCGCCGCGCTGTCGGAGGGTCAGCGCTGAGGGACCGCCGCGCTGTCGGAGGGTCAGCGCTGAGGGACCGCCGCGCTGTCGGAGGGTCAGCGCTGAGGGACCGCCGCGCTGTCGGAGGGTCAGCGCTGAGGGACCGCCGCGCTGTCGGAGGGTCAGCGCTGAGGGACCGCCGCGCTGTCGGACGGTCAGCGCTGAGGGAGCGCGGCGCTGTCGGAGGGTCAGCGCTGAGGGACCGCGCACTGTCGGAGGGTCAGCGCTGAGGAAGCGCGGCGCTGTCGGAGGGTCAGCGCTGAGGGAGCGGGCGCTGTCGGAGGGTCAGCGCTGAGGGACCGCCGCGCTGTCGGAGGGTCAGCGCTGAGGGACCGCCGCGCTGTCGGAGGGTCAGCGCTGAGGGACCGCCGCGCTGTCGGAGGGTCAGCGCTGAAGGAGCGCGGCGCTGTCGGAGGGTCAGCGCTGAAGGAGCGCGGCGCTGTCGGAGGGTCAGCGCGGATGGACCGCCGCGCTGTCGGAGGGTCAGCGCTGAGGGAGCGCGCGCCTTCGGAGGGTCAGCGCTGAGGGAGCGCGGCGCTGTCGGAGGGTCAGCGCTGAGGGAGCGCGGCGCTGTCGGAGGGTCAGCGCTGAGGGAGCGCGGCGCTGTCGGAGTGTCAGCGCTGAGGGACCGGGCGCTGTCGGAGGGTCAGCGCTGAGGGACCGCCGCGCTGTCGGAGGATCAGCGCTGAAGGAGCGCGGCGCTGTCGGAGGGTCAGCGCTGAGGGACCGCCGCGCTGTCGGACGGTCAGCGCTGAGGGAGCGCGGCGCTGTCGGAGGGTCAGCGCTGAGGGACCGCGCACTGTCGGAGGGTCAGCGCTGAGGAAGCGCGGCGCTGTCGGAGGGTCAGCGCTGAGGGAGCGGGCGCTGTCGGAGGGTGAGCGCTGAAGGAGCGCGGCGCTGTCGGAGGGTCAGCGCTGAAGGAGCGCGGCGCTGTCGGAGGGTCAGCGCTGAGGTAGCGGGCGCTGTCGGAGGGTCAGCGCTGAGGGACCGCCGCGCTGTCGGAGGGTCAGCGCTGAGGGAGCGCGCACTGTCGGAGGGTCAGCGCTGAGGAAGCGCGGCGCTGTCGGAGGGTCAGCGCTGAGGGAGCGGGCGCTGTCGGAGGGTCAGCGCTGAAGGAGCGCGGCGCTGTCGGAGGGTCAGCGCTGAGGGACCGCCGCGCTGTCGGAGGGTCAGCGCTGAGGGACCGCCGCGCTGTCGGAGGGTCAGCGCTGAGGGACCGCCGCGCTGTCGGAGGGTCAGCGCTGAAGGAGCGCGGCGCTGTCGGAGGGTCAGCGCTGAAGGAGCGCGGCGCTGTCGGAGGGTCAGCGCGGATGGACCGCCGCGCTGTCGGAGGGTCAGCGCTGAGGGAGCGCGCGCCTTCGGAGGGTCAGCGCTGAGGGAGCGCGGCGCTGTCGGAGGGTCAGCGCTGAGGGAGCGCGGCGCTGTCGGAGGGTCAGCGCTGAGGGAGCGCGGCGCTGTCGGAGTGTCAGCGCTGAGGGACCGGGCGCTGTCGGAGGGTCAGCGCTGAGGGACCGCCGCGCTGTCGGAGGATCAGCGCTGAAGGAGCGCGGCGCTGTCGGAGGGTCAGCGCTGAGGGACCGCCGCGCTGTCGGACGGTCAGCGCTGAGGGAGCGCGGCGCTGTCGGAGGGTCAGCGCTGAGGGACCGCGCACTGTCGGAGGGTCAGCGCTGAGGAAGCGCGGCGCTGTCGGAGGGTCAGCGCTGAGGGAGCGGGCGCTGTCGGAGGGTGAGCGCTGAAGGAGCGCGGCGCTGTCGGAGGGTCAGCGCTGAAGGAGCGCGGCGCTGTCGGAGGGTCAGCGCTGAGGTAGCGGGCGCTGTCGGAGGGTCAGCGCTGAGGGACCGCCGCGCTGTCGGAGGGTCAGCGCTGAGGGAGCGCGCACTGTCGGAGGGTCAGCGCTGAGGGAGCGCGGCGCTGTCGGAGGGTCAGCGTTGAGGGAGCGCCGCGCTGTCGGAGGGTCGGCGCTGAGGGACCGCTGCGCTGTCGGAGGGTCGGCGCTGAGGGACCGGGCGCTGTCGGAGGGTCAGCGCTGAGGGAGCGCGGCGCTGTCGGAGGGTCAGCGCTGAGGGAGCGCGGCGCTGTCGGAGGTTCAGCGCTGAGGGAGCGCGGCGCTGTCGGAGGGTCATCGCTGAGGGAGCGCGGCGCTGTCGGTGGGTCAGCGCTGAGGGACCGGGCGCTGTCGGAGGGTCAGCGCTGAGGGAGCGCGGCGCTGTCGGTGGGTCAGCGCTGAGGGACCGCCGCGCTGTCGGAGGGTCAGCGCAGAGGGAGCGCGGCGCTGTCGGAGGGTCAGCGCAGAGGGAGCGCGGCGCTGTCGGAGGGTCAGCGCAGAGGGAGCGTTGCGCTGTCGGAGGGTCAGCGCTGAGGGAGCGTTGCGCTGTCGGAGGGTCAGCGCTGAGGGAGCGCGGAGCTGTCGGAGGGTCAGCGCTGAGGGAGCAGGCCCTGTCGGAGGGTCAGCGCTGAAGGAGCGCGGCGCTGTCGGAGGGTCAGCGCGGAGGGACCGCCGCGCTGTCGGAGGGTCAGCGCTGAGGGACGCCGCGCTGTCGGAGGGTCAGCGCTGAGGTAGCGGGCGCTGTCGGAGGGTCAGTGCTGAGGGACCGCCGCGCTGTCGGAGGGTCAGCGCTGAAGGACCGCCGCGCTGTCGGAGGGTCAGCGCTGAGGGACCGCCGCGCTGTCGGAGGGTCAGCGCTGAGGTAGCGGGCGCTGTCGGAGGGTCAGCGCTGAGGGACCGCCGCGCTGTCGGAGGGTCAGCGCTGAGGGACAGCCGCTCTGTCGGAGGGTCAGCGCTGAGGGACCGCCGCGCTGTCGGAGGGTCAGCGCTGAGGGACAGCCGCTCTGTCGGAGGGTCAGCGCTGAGGGACCGCCGCGCTGTCGGAGGGTCAGCGCTGAGGGACCGCCGCGCTGTCGGAGGGTCAGCGCTGAGGGACCGCCGCGCTGTCGGAGGGTCAGCGCTGAGGGACCGCCGCGCTGTCGGAGGGTCAGCGCTGAGGGACCGCCGCGCTGTCGGAGGGTCAGCGCTGAGGGACCGCCGCGCTGTCGGACGGTCAGCGCTGAGGGAGCGCGGCGCTGTCGGAGGGTCAGCGCTGAGGAAGCGCGGCGCTGTCGGAGGGTCAGCGCTGAGGGAGCGGGCGCTGTCGGAGGGTCAGCGCTGAAGGAGCGCGGCGCTGTCGGAGGGTCAGCGCTGAAGGAGCGCGGCGCTGTCGGAGGGTCAGCGCGGATGGACCGCCGCGCTGTCGGAGTGTCAGTGCTGAGGGACCGGGCGCTGTCGGAGGATCAGCGCTGACGGAGCGCGGCGCTGTCGGAGGGTCAGCGCTGAGGGAGCGCGGCGCTGTCGGAGGGTCAGCGCTGAGGGAGCGCGGCGCTGTCGGAGGGTCAGCGCTGAGGGAGCGCGGCGCTGTCGGAGTGTCAGCGCTGAGGGACCAGGCGCTGTCGGAGGGTCAGCGCTGAGGGACCGGGCGCTGTCGGAGGGTCAGCGCTGAGGGATTGCGGCGCTGTCGGAGGGTCAGCGCTGAGGGAGCGCCGCGCTGTCGGAGGGTCAGCGCTGAAGGAGCGCGGCGCTGTCGGAGGGTCAGCGCTGAGGGATCGCGGCGCTGTCGGAGGGTCAGCGCTGAGGGAGCGGGCGCTGTCTGAGGGTCAGCGCTGAAGGAGCGCGCCGCTGTCGGAGGGTCAGCGCTGAGGGCCCGCCGTGCTGTCGGAGGGTCAGCGCTGAGGGACCACCGCGCTGTCGGAGGGTCAGCGCTGAGGGAGAGCGGCGCTGCCGGAGGGTCAGCGCTGAGGGAGCGCGGCGCTGTCGGAGGGACAGCGCTGAGGGAGCGCGGCGCTGTCGGAGGGTCAGCGCTGAGGGAGCGCCGCGCTGTCGGAGGGTCAGCGCTGTGGGAGCGCGCACTGTCGGAGGGTCAGCGCTGAGGGACCGGGCACTGTCGGAGGGTCAGCGCTGAGGGAGCACCGCGCTGTCGGAGGGTCAGCGCTGAGGGAGCGCCGCGCTGTCGGAGGGTCAGCGCTGAGGGAGCGCGGCGCTGTCGGAGGGTCAGCGCTGAGGGGCCGCCGCGCTGTCGGACGGTCAGCGCTGAGGGAGCGCGGCGCTGTCGGAGGGTCAGCGCTGAGGGACCGGGCGCTGTCGGAGAGTCAGCGCTGAGGGAGCGCCGCGCTGTCGGAGGGTCAGCGCTGAGGGAGCGCGGCGCTGTCGGAGGGTCAGCGCTGAGGGGCCGCCGCGCTGTCGGACGGTCAGCGCTGAGGGAGCGCGGCGCTGTCGGAGGGTCAGCGCTGAGGGACCGGGCGCTGTCGGAGAGTCAGCGCTGAGGGAGCGCGGCGCTGTCGGAGGGTCAGCGCTGAGGGAGCGCGGCGCTGTCGGAGGGTCAGCGCTGAAGGAGCGCGGCGCTGTCGGAGGGTCAGCGCTGAGGTAGCGGGCGCTGTTGGAGGGTCAGCGCTGAGGGAGCGCGGCGCTGTCGGAGGGTCAGCGCTGAGGGAGCGCCGCGCTGTCGGAGGGTCAGCGCTGTGGGAGCGCGCACTGTCGGAGGGTCAGCGCTGAGGGACCGGGCACTGTCGGAGGGTCAGCGCTGAGGGAGCACCGCGCTGTCGGAGGGTCAGCGCTGAGGGAGCGCCGCGCTGTCGGAGGGTCAGCGCTGAGGGAGCGCGGCGCTGTCGGAGGGTCAGCGCTGAGGGGCCGCCGCGCTGTCGGACGGTCAGCGCTGAGGGAGCGCGGCGCTGTCGGAGGGTCAGCGTTGAGGGACCGGGCGCTGTCGGAGAGTCAGCGCTGAGGGAGCGCGGCGCTGTCGGAGGGTCAGCGCTGAGGGAGCGCGGCGCTGTCGGAGGGTCAGCGCTGAAGGAGCGCGGCGCTGTCGGAGGGTCAGCGCTGAGGTAGCGGGCGCTGTTGGAGGGTCAGCGCTGAGGGAGCGCCGCGCTGTCGGAGGGTCAGCGCTGAGGGAGCGCCGCGCTGTCGGAGGGTCAGCGCTGAGGGAGCGCCGCGCTGTCGGAGGGTCAGCGCTGAGGGACCGCCGCGCTGTCGGAGGGTCAGCGCTGACGGAGCGCAGCGCTGCCGGAGGTTCAGCGCTGAGGGAGCGCGGCGCTGTCGGAGGGTCAGCGCTGAGGGAGCGCGCACTGTCGGAGGGTCAGCGCTGAGGGAGCGCGGCGCTGTCGGAGGGTCAGCGCTGAAGGAGCGCGGCGCTGTCGGACGGTCAGCGCTGAGGTAGCGGGCGCTGTCGGAGGGTCAGCGCTGAGGTAGCGGGCGCTGTCGGAGGGTCAGCGCTGAGGGAGCGCGGCGCTGTCGGAGGGTCAGCGCTGAGGGAGCGCGGCGCTGTCGGAGGGTCAGCGCTGAGGGAGCGCGGCGCTGTCGGAGGGTCAGCGCTGAGGGACCGCCGCGCTGTCGGAGGGTCAGCGCTGAGGGAGCGCGGCGCTGCCGGAGGGTCAGCGCTGAGGGAGCGCGGAGCTGTCGGAGGGTCAGCGCTGAGGGAGCGCGCGCTGTCGGAGGGTCAGCGCTGAAGGAGCGCGGCGCTGTCGGACGGTCAGCGCTGAGTGAGCGCGGCGCTGTCGGACGGTCAGCGCTGAGTGAGCGCGGCGCTGTCGGACGGTCAGCGCTGAGTGAGCGCGGCGCTGTCGGAGGGTCAGCGCTGTGGGACCGGGCGCTGTCGGAGGGTCAGTGCTGAGGGAGCGTTGTGCTGTCGGAGGGTCAGCGCTGAGGGAGCGCGGCACTGTCGGAGGGTCAGCGCTGAGGGAGCGCGGAGCTGTCGGAGGGTCAGCGCTGAGGGAGCGCGCGCTGTCGGAGGGTCAGCGCTGAAGGATCGCGGCGCTGTCGGACGGTCAGCGCTGAGGGAGCGCCGCGCTGTCGGAGGGTCAGCGCTGAGGGAGCGCCGCGCTGTCGGAGGGTCATCGCTGAAGGAGCGCGGCGCTGTCGGAGGGTCAGCGCTGAAGGAGCGCGGCGCTGTCGGAGCGTCAGCGCTGAGGGAGCGCCACGCTGTCGGAGGGTCAGCGCGGAGGGACCGCCGCGCTGTCGGAGGGTCAGCGCTGAAGGAGCGCCGCGCTGTCAGAGGGTCAGCGCTGAGGGAGCGGGCACTGTCGGAGGGTCAGCGCTGAAACAGCGGGCGCTGTCGGAGGGTCAGCGCTGAAACAGCGGGCGCTGTGGGATGGTCAGCGCTGAGGGAGCGCCGCGCTGTCGGAGGGTCAGCGCTGAGGGAGCGCCGCGCTGTCGGAGGGTCAGCGCTGAGGGAGCGCCGCGCTGTCGGAGGGTCAGCGCTGAGGGAGCGCCGCGCTGTCGGAGGGTCAGCGCTGAGGGGCCGCCGCGCTGTCGGAGGGTCAGCGCTGAGGGGCCGCCGCGCTGTCGGAGGGTCAGCGCTGAGGGAGCGCGGCGCTGTCGGTGGGTCAGCGCTGAAGGAGCGCGGCGCTGTTGGAGGGACAGCGCGGATGGACCGCCGCGCTGTCGGACGGTCAGCGCTGAGGGAGCGCGGCGCTGTTGGAGGGTCAGCGCTGAGGGACCGGGCGCTGTCGGAGGGTCAGCGCTGAGGGACCGCCGCGCTGCCGGAGTGTGAGCGCTGAGGGAGCGCGGCGCTGTCGGAGGTTCATCGCTGAGGGAGCGCGGCGCTGTCGGTGGGTCAGCGCTGACGGACCGGGCGCTGTCGGAGGGTCAGCGCTGAGGGACCGCCGCGCTGTCGGAGTGTCAGCGCTGAGGGAGCGCGGCGCTGTCGGAGGGTCAGCGCTGAGGGAGCGCGGCGCTGTCGGAGGGTCAGCGCTGAGGGAGCGCGGCGCTGTCGGAGGGTCAGCGCTGAGGGAGCGCGGCGCTGTCGGAGGGTCAGCGCAGAGGGAGCGTTGCGCTGTCGGAGGGTCAGCGCTGAGGGAGCGCGGCACTGTCGGAGGGTCAGCGCTGAGGGAGCGCGCACAGTCGGAGGGTCAGCGCTGAGGGAGCGCGGCGCTGTCGGAGGGTCAGCGCTGAGGGAGCGCGCGCTGTCGGAGGGTCAGCGCTGAAGGAGCGCGGCGCTGTCGGACGGTCAGCGCTGAGGGAGCGCGGCGCTGTCGGAGGGTCAGCGCTGTGGGACCGGGCGCTGTCGGAGGGTCAGCGCTGAGGGACCGCCGCGCTGTCGGAGGGTCAGCGCTGAGCGAGCGCCGCGCTGTCGGAGGGTCAGCGCTGAGGGAGCGCCGCGCTGTCGGAGGGTCATCGCTGAGGTAGCGGGCGCTGTTGGAGGGTCAGCGCTGAAGGAGCGCGGCGCTGCCGGAGGGTCAGCGCTGAAACAGCGGGCGCTGTCGGATGGTCAGCGCTGAGGGAGCGCCGCGCTGTCGGAGGGTCAGCGCTGAGGGAGCGCCGCGCTGTCGGAGGGTCAGCGCTGCGGGTGCGCCGCGCTGTCGGAGGGTCAGCGCTGAGGGAGCGCCGCGCTGTCGGAGGGTCAGCGCTGAGGGGCCGCCGCGCTGTCGGAGGGTCAGCGCTGAGGGGCCGCCGCGCTGTCGGAGGGTCAGCGCTAAGGGAGCGCGGCGCTGTCGGTGGGTCAGCGCTGAAGGAGCGCGGCGCTGTTGGAGGGACAGCGCGGATGGACCGCCGTGCTGTCGGAGGGTCAGCGCTGAGGGACCGCCGCGCTGTCGGACGGTCAGCGCTGAGGGAGCGCGGCGCTGTCGGAGGTTCATCGCTGAGGGAGCGCGGCGCTGTCGGTGGGTCAGCGCTGACGGACCGGGCGCTGTCGGAGGGTCAGCGCTGAGGGAGCGCGGCGCTGTCGGCGGGTCAGCGCTGAGGGACCGCCGCGCTGTCGGAGTGTCAGCGCTGAGGGAGCGCGGCGCTGTCGGAGGGTCAGCGCTGAGGGAGCGCGGCGCTGTCGGAGGGTCAGTGCTGAGGGAGCGCGGCGCTGTCGGAGGGTCAGCGCTGAGGGAGCGCGGCGCTGTCGGAGGGTCAGCGCAGAGGGAGCGTTGCGCTGTCGGAGGGTCAGCGCTGAGGGAGCGCGGCACTGTCGGAGGGTCAGCGCTGAGGGAGCGCGGAGCTGTCGGAGGGTCAGCGCTGAGGGAGCGCGGCGCTGTCGGAGGGTCAGCGCTGAGGGAGCGCGCGCTGTCGGAGGGTCAGCGCTGAAGGAGCGCGGCGCTGTCGGACGGTCAGCGCTGAGGGAGCGCGGCGCTGTCGGAGGGTCAGCGCTGTGGGACCGGGCGCTGTCGGAGGGTCAGCGCTGAGGGACCGCCGCGCTGTCGGAGGGTCAGCGCTGAGCGAGCGCCGCGCTGTCGGAGGGTCAGCGCTGAGGGAGCGCCGCGCTGTCGGAGGGTCAGCGCTGAGGGAGCGCCGCGCTGTCGGAGGGTCAGCGCTGAGGGAGCGCCGCGCTGTCGGAGGGTTAGCGCTGAGGGGCTGCCGCGCTGTCGGAGGGTCAGCGCTGAGGGGCCGCCGCGCTGTCGGAGGGTCAGCGCTAAGGGAGCGCGGCGCTGTCGGTGGGTCAGCGCTGAAGGAGCGCGGCGCTGTCGGACGGTCAGCGCTGAGGGAGCGCGGCGCTGTTGGAGGGTCAGCGCTGAGGGAGCGCGGCGCTGTCGGAGGGTCAGTGCTGAGGGAGCGCGGCGCTGTCGGAGGGTCAGCGCTGAGGGAGCGCGGCGCTGTCGGAGGGTCAGCGCAGAGGGAGCGTTGCGCTGTCGGATGGTCAGCGCTGAGGGAGCGCCGCGCTGTCGGAGGGTCAGCGCAGAGGTAGCGGGCGCTGTCGGAGGGTCAGCGCTGAGGGACCGCCGCGCTGTCGGAGGGTCAGCGCTGAGGGACCGCCTCGCTGTCGGACGGTCAGCGCTGAGGGAGCGCGGCGCTGTCGGAGGGTCAGCGCTGAGGGACCGCCGCGCTGTCGGAGGGTCAGCGCTGAGGGACCGCCGTGCTGTCGGAGGGTCAGTGCTGAAGGAGCGCGGCGCTGTCGGAGGGTCAGCGCTGAGGGAGCGCCGCGCTGTCGGAGGGTCAGCGCTGAGGTAGCGGGCGCTGTCGGAGGGTCAGCGCTGAAGGAGCGCGGCGCTGTCGGAGGGTCAGCGCGGAGGGACCGCCGCGCTGTCGGAGGGTCAGCGCTGAGGGACCGCCACGCTGTCGGAGGGTCAGCGCTGAGGTAGCGGGCGCTGTCGGAGGGTCAGCGCTGAGGGAGCGCGGCGCTGTCGGAGGGTCAGCGCTGAGGGACCGCCGCGCTGTCGGAGGGTCAGCGCTGAGGGAGCGCGCACTGTCGGAGGGTCAGCGCTGAGGAAGCGCGGCGCTGTCGGAGCGTCAGCGCTGAGGGAGCGCCGCGCTGCCGGAGGATCAGCGCTGAGGGAGCGCCGCGCGGTCGGAGGGTCAGCGCTGAGGGAGCGCCGCGCGGTCGGAGGGTCAGCGCTGAGGGAGCGGGCGCTGTCGGAGGGTGAGCGCTGAGGGACCGGGCACTGTCGGAGGGTCAGCGCTGAAACAGCGGGCACTGTCGGAGGGTCAGCGCTGAGGGATTGCGGCGCTGTCGGAGGGTCAGCGCTGAGGGAGCGCGGCGCTGTCGGAGGGTCAGCGCTGAGGGAGCGCCGCGCGGTCGGAGGGTCAGTGCTGAGGGAGCGGGCGCTGTCGGAGGGTCAGCGCTGATTGACCGCGCACAGTCGGAGGGTCAGCGCTGAGGGACCGCGCACAGTCGGAGGGTCGGCGCTGAGGGAGCGGGCACTGTCGGGGGGTCAGTGATGAGGGAGCAGGCACTGTCGGAAGGTCAGTGCTGAGGAACCACCGCACTGTCGCAGGGTCAGCGCTGAGGGAGCGGGCACTGTCGGAGGGTCAGCGCTGTGGGACCGGGCGCTGTCGGAGGGTCAGCGCTGAGGGACCGCCGCGCTGTCGGAGGGTCAGCGCTGAGCGAGCGCCGCGCTGTCGGAGGGTCAGCGCTGAGGGAGCGCCGCGCTGTCGGAGGGTCATCGCTGAGGTAGCGGGCGCTGTTGGAGGGTCAGCGCTGAAGGAGCGCGGCGCTGCCGGAGGGTCAGCGCTGAGGGAGCGCCGCGCTGTCGGAGGGTCAGCGCTGCGGGTGCGCCGCGCTGTCGGAGGGTCAGCGCTGAGGGAGCGCCGCGCTGTCGGAGGGTCAGCGCTGAGGGGCCGCCGCGCTGTCGGAGGGTCAGCGCTGAGGGGCCGCCGCGCTGTCGGAGGGTCAGCGCTAAGGGAGCGCGGCGCTGTCGGTGGGTCAGCGCTGAAGGAGCGCGGCGCTGTTGGAGGGACAGCGCGGATGCACCGCCGCGCTGTCGGAGGGTCAGCGCTGAGGGACCGCCGCGCTGTCGGACGGTCAGCGCTGAGGGAGCGCGGCGCTGTCGGAGGGTCAGCGCTGAGGGACCGCCGCGCTGACGGAGTGTCAGCGCTGAGGGAGCGCGGCGCTGTCGGAGGTTCATCGCTGAGGGAGCGCGGCGCTGTCGGTGGGTCAGCGCTGAGGGACCGGGCGCTGTCGGAGGGTCAGCGCTGAGGGAGCGCGGCGCTGTCGGCGGGTCAGCGCTGAGGGACCGCCGCGCTGTCGGAGGGTCAGCGCTGAGGGACCGGGCGCTGTCGGAGGGTCAGCGCTGAAACAGCGGGCACTGTCGGAGGGTCAGCGGTGAAACAGCGGGCACTGTCGGAGGGTCAGCGCTGAGGGAGCGCGGCGCTGTCGGAGGGTCAGCGCTGAGGGAGCGCGGCGCTGTCGGAGGGTCAGCGCTGAGGGACCGCCGCGTTGCCGGAGGGTCAGCGCTGAGGGAGCGCCGCGCGGTCGGAGGGTCAGCGCTGAGGGAGCGCCGCGCTGTCGGAGGGTCAGCGCTGAGGGTGCGCCGCGCTGCCGGAGGATCAGCGCTGAGGGAGCGCCGCGCGGTCGGAGGGTCAGCGCTGAGGGAGCGCCGCGCGGTCGGAGGGTCAGCGCTGAGGGAGCGGGCGCTGTCGGAGGGTGAGCGCTGAGGGACCGGGCACTGTCGGAGGGTCAGCGCTGAAACAGCGGGCACTGTCGGAGGGTCAGCGCTGAGGGATTGCGGCGCTGTCGGAGGGTCAGCGCTGAGGGAGCGCGGCGCTGTCGGAGGGTCAGCGCTGAGGGAGCGCCGCGCGGTCGGAGGGTCAGTGCTGAGGGAGCGGGCGCTGTCGGAGGGTCAGCGCTGATTGACCGCGCACAGTCGGAGGGTCAGCGCTGAGGGACCGCGCACAGTCGGAGGGTCGGCGCTGAGGGAGCGGGCACTGTCGGGGGGTCAGTGATGAGGGAGCAGGCACTGTCGGAAGGTCAGTGCTGAGGAACCACCGCACTGTCGCAGGGTCAGCGCTGAGGGAGCGGGCACTGTCGGAGGGTCAGCGCTGAGGGAGCGGGCACTGTCGCAGGGTCAGCGCTGAGGGAGCGGGCACTATCGGAGGGTCAGTGCTGAGGGAGCGGGCACTGTCGGAGGGTCAGCGCTGAGGGAGCGCGGCGCTGTCGGAGGGTCAGCGCTGAGGGACCGCCGCGCTGTCGGAGGGTCAGTGCTGAAGGAGCGCGGCGCTGTCGGAGGGTCAGCGCTGAGGGAGCGCCGCGCTGTCGGAGGGTCAGCGCTGAGGTAGCGGGCGCTGTCGGAGGGTCAGCGCTGAAGGAGCGCGGCGCTGTCGGAGGGTCTGCGCGGAGGGACCGCCGCGCTGTCGGAGGGTCAGCGCTGAGGGAGCGCGCACTGTCGGAGGGTCAGCGCTGAGGAAGCGCGGCGCTGTCGGAGCGTCAGCGCTGAGGGAGCGCCGCGCTGTCGGAGGGTCAGCGCGGAGGGACCGGTGCGCTGTCGGAGGGTCAGCGCTGAGGGACCGCCGCGCTGTCGGAGGGTCAGCGCTGAGGTAGCGGGCGCTGTCGGAGGGTCAGCGCTGAGGGACCGCCGCGCTGTCGGAGGGTCAGCGCTGAAGGAGCGCGGCACTGTCGGAGCGTCAGCGCTGAGGGAGCGCCGCGCTGTCGGAGGGTCAGCGCGGAGGGACCGCCGCGCTGTCGGAGGGCCAGCGCTGAAGGAGCGCCGCGCTGTCAGAGGGTCAGCGCTGAGGGAGCGGGCACTGTCGGAGGGTCAGCGCTGAAACAGCGGGCGCTGTCGGAGGGTCAGCGCTGAAACAGCGGGCGCTGTCGGATGGTCAGCGCTGAGGGAGCGCCGCGCTGTCGGAGGGTCAGCGCTGAGGGAGCGCCGCGCTGTCGGAGGGTCAGCGCTGAGGGAGCGCCGCGCTGTCGGAGGGTCAGCGCTGAGGGAGCGCCGCGCTGTCGGAGGGTTAGCGCTGAGGGGCCGCCGCGCTGTCGGAGGGTCAGCGCTGAGGGGCCGCCGCGCTGTCGGAGGGTCAGCGCTAAGGGAGCGCGGCGCTGTCGGTGGGTCAGCGCTGAAGGAGCGCGGCGCTGTTGGAGGGACAGCGCGGATGGACCGCCGCGCTGTCGGACGGTCAGCGCTGAGGGAGCGCGGCGCTGTTGGAGGGTCAGCGCTGAGGGACCGGGCGCTGTCGGAGGGTCAGCGCTGAGGGACCGCCGCGCTGCCGGAGTGTCAGCGCTGAGGGAGCGCGGCGCTGTCGGAGGTTCATCGCTGAGGGAGCGCGGCGCTGTCGGTGGGTCAGCGCTGACGGACCGGGCGCTGTCGGAGGGTCAGCGCTGAGGGACCGCCGCGCTGCCGGAGTGTCAGCGCTGAGGGAGCGCGGCGCTGTCGGAGGTTCATCGCTGAGGGAGCGCGGCGCTGTCGGTGGGTCAGCGCTGACGGACCGGGCGCTGTCGGAGGGTCAGCGCTGAGGGAGCGCGGCGCTGTCGGCGGGTCAGCGCTGAGGGACCGCCGCGCTGTCGGAGTGTCAGCGCTGAGGGAGCGCGGCGCTGTCGGAGGGTCAGCGCTGAGGGAGCGCGGCGCTGTCGGAGGGTCAGTGCTGAGGGAGCGCGGCGCTGTCGGAGGGTCAGCGCTGAGGGAGCGCGGCGCTGTCGGAGGGTCAGCGCAGAGGGAGCGTTGCGCTGTCGGAGGGTCAGCGCTGAGGGAGCGCGGCACTGTCGGAGGGTCAGCGCTGAGGGAGCGCGGAGCTGTCGGAGGGTCAGCGCTGAGGGAGCGCGGCGCTGTCGGAGGGTCAGCGCTGAGGGAGCGCGCGCTGTCGGAGGGTCAGCGCTGAAGGAGCGCGGCGCTGTCGGATGGTCAGCGCTGAGGGAGCGCGGCGCTGTCGGAGGGTCAGCGCTGTGGGACCGGGCGCTGTCGGAGGGTCAGCGCTGAGGGACCGCCGCGCTGTCGGAGGGTCAGCGCTGAGCGAGCGCCGCGCTGTCGGAGGGTCAGCGCTGAGGGAGCGCCGCGCTGTCGGAGGGTCATCGCTGAGGTAGCGGGCGCTGTTGGAGGGTCAGCGCTGAAGGAGCGCGGCGCTGCCGGAGGGTCAGCGCTGAAACAGCGGGCGCTGTCGGATGGTCAGCGCTGAGGGAGCGCCGTGCTGTCGGAGGGTCAGCGCTGAGGGAGCGCCGCGCTGTCGGAGGGTCAGCGCTGCGGGTGCGCCGCGCTGTCGGAGGGTCAGCGCTGAGGGAGCGCCGCGCTGTCGGAGGGTCAGCGCTGAGGGAGCGCGGCGCTGTTGGAGGGTCAGCGCTGAGGGACCGGGCGCTGTCGGAGGGTCAGCGCTGAGGGACCGCCGCGCTGCCGGAGTGTCAGCGCTGAGGGAGCGCGGCGCTGTCGGAGGTTCATCGCTGAGGGAGCGCGGCGCTGTCGGTGGGTCAGCGCTGACGGACCGGGCGCTGTCGGAGGGTCAGCGCTGAGGGAGCGCGGCGCTGTCGGCGGGTCAGCGCTGAGGGACCGCCGCGCTGTCGGAGTGTCAGCGCTGAGGGAGCGCGGCGCTGTCGGAGGGTCAGCGCTGAGGGAGCGCGGCGCTGTCGGAGGGTCAGTGCTGAGGGAGCGCGGCGCTGTCGGAGGGTCAGCGCTGAGGGAGCGCGGCGCTGTCGGAGGGTCAGCGCAGAGGGAGCGTTGCGCTGTCGGAGGGTCAGCGCTGAGGGAGCGCGGCACTGTCGGAGGGTCAGCGCTGAGGGAGCGCGGAGCTGTCGGAGGGTCAGCGCTGAGGGAGCGCGGCGCTGTCGGAGGGTCAGCGCTGAGGGAGCGCGCGCTGTCGGAGGGTCAGCGCTGAAGGAGCGCGGCGCTGTCGGATGGTCAGCGCTGAGGGAGCGCGGCGCTGTCGGAGGGTCAGCGCTGTGGGACCGGGCGCTGTCGGAGGGTCAGCGCTGAGGGACCGCCGCGCTGTCGGAGGGTCAGCGCTGAGCGAGCGCCGCGCTGTCGGAGGGTCAGCGCTGAGGGAGCGCCGCGCTGTCGGAGGGTCATCGCTGAGGTAGCGGGCGCTGTTGGAGGGTCAGCGCTGAAGGAGCGCGGCGCTGCCGGAGGGTCAGCGCTGAAACAGCGGGCGCTGTCGGATGGTCAGCGCTGAGGGAGCGCCGCGCTGTCGGAGGGTCAGCGCTGAGGGAGCGCCGCGCTGTCGGAGGGTCAGCGCTGCGGGTGCGCCGCGCTGTCGGAGGGTCAGCGCTGAGGGAGCGCCGCGCTGTCGGAGGGTCAGCGCTGAGGGGCCGCCGCGCTGTCGGAGGGTCAGCGCTGAGGGGCCGCCGCGCTGTCGGAGGGTCAGCGTTAAGGGAGCGCGGCGCTGTCGGTGGGTCAGCGCTGAAGGAGCGCGGCGCTGTTGGAGGGACAGCGCGGATGGACCGCCGTGCTGTCGGAGGGTCAGCGCTGAGGGACCGCCGCGCTGTCGGACGGTCAGCGCTGAGGGAGCGCGGCGCTGTCGGAGGTTCATCGCTGAGGGAGCGCGGCGCTGTCGGTGGGTCAGCGCTGACGGACCGGGCGCTGTCGGAGGGTCAGCGCTGAGGGAGCGCGGCGCTGTCGGCGGGTCAGCGCTGAGGGACCGCCGCGCTGTCGGAGTGTCAGCGCTGAGGGAGCGCGGCGCTGTCGGAGGGTCAGCGCTGAGGGAGCGCGGCGCTGTCGGAGGGTCAGTGCTGAGGGAGCGCGGCGCTGTCGGAGGGTCAGCGCTGAGGGAGCGCGGCGCTGTCGGAGGGTCAGCGCAGAGGGAGCGTTGCCCTGTCGGAGGGTCAGCGCTGAGGGAGCGGGGCACTGTCGGAGGGTCAGCGCTGAGGGAGCGCGCAGCTGTCGGAGGGTCAGCGCTGAGGGAGCGCGGCGCTGTCGGAGGGTCAGCGCTGAGGGAGCGCGCGCTGTCGGAGGGTCAGCGCTGAAGGAGCGCGGCGCTGTCGGACGGTCAGCGCTGAGGGAGCGCGGCGCTGACGGAGGGTCAGCGCTGTGGGACCGGGCGCTGTCGGAGGGTCAGCGCTGAGGGACCGCCGCGCTGTCGGAGGGTCAGCGCTGAGCGAGCGCCGCGCTGTCGGAGGGTCAGCGCTGAGGGAGCGCCGCGCTGTCGGAGGGTCAGCGCTGAGGGAGCGCCGCGCTGTCGGAGGGTTAGCGCTGAGGGGCCGCCGCGCTGTCGGAGGGTCAGCGCTGAGGGGCCGCCGCGCTGTCGGAGGGTCAGCGCTAAGGGAGCGCGGCGCTGTCGGTGGGTCAGCGCTGAAGGAGCGCGGCGCTGTTGGAGGGACAGCGCGGATGGACCGCCGCGCTGTCGGACGGTCAGCGCTGAGGGAGCGCGGCGCTGTTGGAGGGTCAGCGCTGAGGGACCGGGCGCTGTCGGAGGGTCAGCGCTGAGGGACCGCCGCGCTGCCGGAGTGTCAGCGCTGAGGGAGCGCGGCGCTGTCGGAGGTTCATCGCTGAGGGAGCGCGGCGCTGTCGGTGGGTCAGCGCTGACGGACCGGGCGCTGTCGGAGGGTCAGCGCTGAGGGAGCGCGGCGCTGTCGGCGGGTCAGCGCTGAGGGACCGCCGTGCTGTCGGAGTGTCAGCGCTGAGGGAGCGCGGCGCTGTCGGAGGGTCAGCGCTGAGGGAGCGCGGCGCTGTCGGAGGGTCAGTGCTGAGGGAGCGCGGCGCTGTCGGAGGGTCAGCGCTGAGGGAGCGCGGCGCTGTCGGAGGGTCAGCGCAGAGGGAGCGTTGCGCTGTCGGAGGGTCAGCGCTGAGGGAGCGCGGCACTGTCGGAGGGTCAGCGCTGAGGGAGCGCGGAGCTGTCGGAGGGTCAGCGCTGAGGGAGCGCGGCGCTGTCGGAGGGTCAGCGCTGAGGGAGCGCGCGCTGTCGGAGGGTCAGCGCTGAAGGAGCGCGGCGCTGTCGGATGGTCAGCGCTGCGGGTGCGCCGCGCGGTCGGAGGGTCAGCGCTGAGGGAGCGGGCGCTGTCGGAGGGTGAGCGCTGAGGGACCGGGCACTGTCGGAGGGTCAGCGCTGAAACAGCGGGCACTGTCGGAGGGTCAGCGCTGAGGGATTGCGGCGCTGTCGGAGGGTCAGCGCTGAGGGAGCGCGGCGCTGTCGGAGGGTCAGCGCTGAGGGAGCGCCGCGCGGTCGGAGGGTCAGTGCTGAGGGAGCGGGCGCTGTCGGAGGGTCAGCGCTGATTGACCGCGCACAGTCGGAGGGTCAGCGCTGAGGGACCGCGCACAGTCGGAGGGTCGGCGCTGAGGGAGCGGGCACTGTCGGGGGGTCAGTGATGAGGGAGCAGGCACTGTCGGAAGGTCAGTGCTGAGGAACCACCGCACTGTCGCAGGGTCAGCGCTGAGGGAGCGGGCACTGTCGGAGGGTCAGCGCTGTGGGACCGGGCGCTGTCGGAGGGTCAGCGCTGAGGGACCGCCGCGCTGTCGGAGGGTCAGCGCTGAGCGAGCGCCGCGCTGTCGGAGGGTCAGCGCTGAGGGAGCGCCGCGCTGTCGGAGGGTCATCGCTGAGGTAGCGGGCGCTGTTGGAGGGTCAGCGCTGAAGGAGCGCGGCGCTGCCGGAGGGTCAGCGCTGAGGGAGCGCCGCGCTGTCGGAGGGTCAGCGCTGCGGGTGCGCCGCGCTGTCGGAGGGTCAGCGCTGAGGGAGCGCCGCGCTGTCGGAGGGTCAGCGCTGAGGGGCCGCCGCGCTGTCGGAGGGTCAGCGCTGAGGGGCCGCCGCGCTGTCGGAGGGTCAGCGCTAAGGGAGCGCGGCGCTGTCGGTGGGTCAGCGCTGAAGGAGCGCGGCGCTGTTGGAGGGACAGCGCGGATGCACCGCCGCGCTGTCGGAGGGTCAGCGCTGAGGGACCGCCGCGCTGTCGGACGGTCAGCGCTGAGGGAGCGCGGCGCTGTCGGAGGGTCAGCGCTGAGGGACCGCCGCGCTGACGGAGTGTCAGCGCTGAGGGAGCGCGGCGCTGTCGGAGGTTCATCGCTGAGGGAGCGCGGCGCTGTCGGTGGGTCAGCGCTGAGGGACCGGGCGCTGTCGGAGGGTCAGCGCTGAGGGAGCGCGGCGCTGTCGGCGGGTCAGCGCTGAGGGACCGCCGCGCTGTCGGAGGGTCAGCGCTGAGGGACCGGGCGCTGTCGGAGGGTCAGCGCTGAAACAGCGGGCACTGTCGGAGGGTCAGCGGTGAAACAGCGGGCACTGTCGGAGGGTCAGCGCTGAGGGAGCGCGGCGCTGTCGGAGGGTCAGCGCTGAGGGAGCGCGGCGCTGTCGGAGGGTCAGCGCTGAGGGACCGCCGCGTTGCCGGAGGGTCAGCGCTGAGGGAGCGCCGCGCGGTCGGAGGGTCAGCGCTGAGGGAGCGCCGCGCTGTCGGAGGGTCAGCGCTGAGGGTGCGCCGCGCTGCCGGAGGATCAGCGCTGAGGGAGCGCCGCGCGGTCGGAGGGTCAGCGCTGAGGGAGCGCCGCGCGGTCGGAGGGTCAGCGCTGAGGGAGCGGGCGCTGTCGGAGGGTGAGCGCTGAGGGACCGGGCACTGTCGGAGGGTCAGCGCTGAAACAGCGGGCACTGTCGGAGGGTCAGCGCTGAGGGATTGCGGCGCTGTCGGAGGGTCAGCGCTGAGGGAGCGCGGCGCTGTCGGAGGGTCAGCGCTGAGGGAGCGCCGCGCGGTCGGAGGGTCAGTGCTGAGGGAGCGGGCGCTGTCGGAGGGTCAGCGCTGATTGACCGCGCACAGTCGGAGGGTCAGCGCTGAGGGACCGCGCACAGTCGGAGGGTCGGCGCTGAGGGAGCGGGCACTGTCGGGGGGTCAGTGATGAGGGAGCAGGCACTGTCGGAAGGTCAGTGCTGAGGAACCACCGCACTGTCGCAGGGTCAGCGCTGAGGGAGCGGGCACTGTCGGAGGGTCAGCGCTGAGGGAGCGGGCACTGTCGCAGGGTCAGCGCTGAGGGAGCGGGCACTATCGGAGGGTCAGTGCTGAGGGAGCGGGCACTGTCGGAGGGTCAGCGCTGAGGGAGCGCGGCGCTGTCGGAGGGTCAGCGCTGAGGGACCGCCGCGCTGTCGGAGGGTCAGTGCTGAAGGAGCGCGGCGCTGTCGGAGGGTCAGCGCTGAGGGAGCGCCGCGCTGTCGGAGGGTCAGCGCTGAGGTAGCGGGCGCTGTCGGAGGGTCAGCGCTGAAGGAGCGCGGCGCTGTCGGAGGGTCTGCGCGGAGGGACCGCCGCGCTGTCGGAGGGTCAGCGCTGAGGGAGCGCGCACTGTCGGAGGGTCAGCGCTGAGGAAGCGCGGCGCTGTCGGAGCGTCAGCGCTGAGGGAGCGCCGCGCTGTCGGAGGGTCAGCGCGGAGGGACCGGTGCGCTGTCGGAGGGTCAGCGCTGAGGGACCGCCGCGCTGTCGGAGGGTCAGCGCTGAGGTAGCGGGCGCTGTCGGAGGGTCAGCGCTGAGGGACCGCCGCGCTGTCGGAGGGTCAGCGCTGAAGGAGCGCGGCACTGTCGGAGCGTCAGCGCTGAGGGAGCGCCGCGCTGTCGGAGGGTCAGCGCGGAGGGACCGCCGCGCTGTCGGAGGGCCAGCGCTGAAGGAGCGCCGCGCTGTCAGAGGGTCAGCGCTGAGGGAGCGGGCACTGTCGGAGGGTCAGCGCTGAAACAGCGGGCGCTGTCGGAGGGTCAGCGCTGAAACAGCGGGCGCTGTCGGATGGTCAGCGCTGAGGGAGCGCCGCGCTGTCGGAGGGTCAGCGCTGAGGGAGCGCCGCGCTGTCGGAGGGTCAGCGCTGAGGGAGCGCCGCGCTGTCGGAGGGTCAGCGCTGAGGGAGCGCCGCGCTGTCGGAGGGTTAGCGCTGAGGGGCCGCCGCGCTGTCGGAGGGTCAGCGCTGAGGGGCCGCCGCGCTGTCGGAGGGTCAGCGCTAAGGGAGCGCGGCGCTGTCGGTGGGTCAGCGCTGAAGGAGCGCGGCGCTGTTGGAGGGACAGCGCGGATGGACCGCCGCGCTGTCGGACGGTCAGCGCTGAGGGAGCGCGGCGCTGTTGGAGGGTCAGCGCTGAGGGACCGGGCGCTGTCGGAGGGTCAGCGCTGAGGGACCGCCGCGCTGCCGGAGTGTCAGCGCTGAGGGAGCGCGGCGCTGTCGGAGGTTCATCGCTGAGGGAGCGCGGCGCTGTCGGTGGGTCAGCGCTGACGGACCGGGCGCTGTCGGAGGGTCAGCGCTGAGGGACCGCCGCGCTGCCGGAGTGTCAGCGCTGAGGGAGCGCGGCGCTGTCGGAGGTTCATCGCTGAGGGAGCGCGGCGCTGTCGGTGGGTCAGCGCTGACGGACCGGGCGCTGTCGGAGGGTCAGCGCTGAGGGAGCGCGGCGCTGTCGGCGGGTCAGCGCTGAGGGACCGCCGCGCTGTCGGAGTGTCAGCGCTGAGGGAGCGCGGCGCTGTCGGAGGGTCAGCGCTGAGGGAGCGCGGCGCTGTCGGAGGGTCAGTGCTGAGGGAGCGCGGCGCTGTCGGAGGGTCAGCGCTGAGGGAGCGCGGCGCTGTCGGAGGGTCAGCGCAGAGGGAGCGTTGCGCTGTCGGAGGGTCAGCGCTGAGGGAGCGCGGCACTGTCGGAGGGTCAGCGCTGAGGGAGCGCGGAGCTGTCGGAGGGTCAGCGCTGAGGGAGCGCGGCGCTGTCGGAGGGTCAGCGCTGAGGGAGCGCGCGCTGTCGGAGGGTCAGCGCTGAAGGAGCGCGGCGCTGTCGGATGGTCAGCGCTGAGGGAGCGCGGCGCTGTCGGAGGGTCAGCGCTGTGGGACCGGGCGCTGTCGGAGGGTCAGCGCTGAGGGACCGCCGCGCTGTCGGAGGGTCAGCGCTGAGCGAGCGCCGCGCTGTCGGAGGGTCAGCGCTGAGGGAGCGCCGCGCTGTCGGAGGGTCATCGCTGAGGTAGCGGGCGCTGTTGGAGGGTCAGCGCTGAAGGAGCGCGGCGCTGCCGGAGGGTCAGCGCTGAAACAGCGGGCGCTGTCGGATGGTCAGCGCTGAGGGAGCGCCGTGCTGTCGGAGGGTCAGCGCTGAGGGAGCGCCGCGCTGTCGGAGGGTCAGCGCTGCGGGTGCGCCGCGCTGTCGGAGGGTCAGCGCTGAGGGAGCGCCGCGCTGTCGGAGGGTCAGCGCTGAGGGAGCGCGGCGCTGTTGGAGGGTCAGCGCTGAGGGACCGGGCGCTGTCGGAGGGTCAGCGCTGAGGGACCGCCGCGCTGCCGGAGTGTCAGCGCTGAGGGAGCGCGGCGCTGTCGGAGGTTCATCGCTGAGGGAGCGCGGCGCTGTCGGTGGGTCAGCGCTGACGGACCGGGCGCTGTCGGAGGGTCAGCGCTGAGGGAGCGCGGCGCTGTCGGCGGGTCAGCGCTGAGGGACCGCCGCGCTGTCGGAGTGTCAGCGCTGAGGGAGCGCGGCGCTGTCGGAGGGTCAGCGCTGAGGGAGCGCGGCGCTGTCGGAGGGTCAGTGCTGAGGGAGCGCGGCGCTGTCGGAGGGTCAGCGCTGAGGGAGCGCGGCGCTGTCGGAGGGTCAGCGCAGAGGGAGCGTTGCGCTGTCGGAGGGTCAGCGCTGAGGGAGCGCGGCACTGTCGGAGGGTCAGCGCTGAGGGAGCGCGGAGCTGTCGGAGGGTCAGCGCTGAGGGAGCGCGGCGCTGTCGGAGGGTCAGCGCTGAGGGAGCGCGCGCTGTCGGAGGGTCAGCGCTGAAGGAGCGCGGCGCTGTCGGATGGTCAGCGCTGAGGGAGCGCGGCGCTGTCGGAGGGTCAGCGCTGTGGGACCGGGCGCTGTCGGAGGGTCAGCGCTGAGGGACCGCCGCGCTGTCGGAGGGTCAGCGCTGAGCGAGCGCCGCGCTGTCGGAGGGTCAGCGCTGAGGGAGCGCCGCGCTGTCGGAGGGTCATCGCTGAGGTAGCGGGCGCTGTTGGAGGGTCAGCGCTGAAGGAGCGCGGCGCTGCCGGAGGGTCAGCGCTGAAACAGCGGGCGCTGTCGGATGGTCAGCGCTGAGGGAGCGCCGCGCTGTCGGAGGGTCAGCGCTGAGGGAGCGCCGCGCTGTCGGAGGGTCAGCGCTGCGGGTGCGCCGCGCTGTCGGAGGGTCAGCGCTGAGGGAGCGCCGCGCTGTCGGAGGGTCAGCGCTGAGGGGCCGCCGCGCTGTCGGAGGGTCAGCGCTGAGGGGCCGCCGCGCTGTCGGAGGGTCAGCGTTAAGGGAGCGCGGCGCTGTCGGTGGGTCAGCGCTGAAGGAGCGCGGCGCTGTTGGAGGGACAGCGCGGATGGACCGCCGTGCTGTCGGAGGGTCAGCGCTGAGGGACCGCCGCGCTGTCGGACGGTCAGCGCTGAGGGAGCGCGGCGCTGTCGGACGGTCAGCGCTGAGGGAGCGCGGCGCTGTCGGAGGTTCATCGCTGAGGGAGCGCGGCGCTGTCGGTGGGTCAGCGCTGACGGACCGGGCGCTGTCGGAGGGTCAGCGCTGAGGGAGCGCGGCGCTGTCGGCGGGTCAGCGCTGAGGGACCGCCGCGCTGTCGGAGTGTCAGCGCTGAGGGAGCGCGGCGCTGTCGGAGGGTCAGCGCTGAGGGAGCGCGGCGCTGTCGGAGGGTCAGTGCTGAGGGAGCGCGGCGCTGTCGGAGGGTCAGCGCTGAGGGAGCGCGGCGCTGTCGGAGGGTCAGCGCAGAGGGAGCGTTGCCCTGTCGGAGGGTCAGCGCTGAGGGAGCGGGGCACTGTCGGAGGGTCAGCGCTGAGGGAGCGCGCAGCTGTCGGAGGGTCAGCGCTGAGGGAGCGCGGCGCTGTCGGAGGGTCAGCGCTGAGGGAGCGCGCGCTGTCGGAGGGTCAGCGCTGAAGGAGCGCGGCGCTGTCGGACGGTCAGCGCTGAGGGAGCGCGGCGCTGACGGAGGGTCAGCGCTGTGGGACCGGGCGCTGTCGGAGGGTCAGCGCTGAGGGACCGCCGCGCTGTCGGAGGGTCAGCGCTGAGCGAGCGCCGCGCTGTCGGAGGGTCAGCGCTGAGGGAGCGCCGCGCTGTCGGAGGGTCAGCGCTGAGGGAGCGCCGCGCTGTCGGAGGGTTAGCGCTGAGGGGCCGCCGCGCTGTCGGAGGGTCAGCGCTGAGGGGCCGCCGCGCTGTCGGAGGGTCAGCGCTAAGGGAGCGCGGCGCTGTCGGTGGGTCAGCGCTGAAGGAGCGCGGCGCTGTTGGAGGGACAGCGCGGATGGACCGCCGCGCTGTCGGACGGTCAGCGCTGAGGGAGCGCGGCGCTGTTGGAGGGTCAGCGCTGAGGGACCGGGCGCTGTCGGAGGGTCAGCGCTGAGGGACCGCCGCGCTGCCGGAGTGTCAGCGCTGAGGGAGCGCGGCGCTGTCGGAGGTTCATCGCTGAGGGAGCGCGGCGCTGTCGGTGGGTCAGCGCTGACGGACCGGGCGCTGTCGGAGGGTCAGCGCTGAGGGAGCGCGGCGCTGTCGGCGGGTCAGCGCTGAGGGACCGCCGTGCTGTCGGAGTGTCAGCGCTGAGGGAGCGCGGCGCTGTCGGAGGGTCAGCGCTGAGGGAGCGCGGCGCTGTCGGAGGGTCAGTGCTGAGGGAGCGCGGCGCTGTCGGAGGGTCAGCGCTGAGGGAGCGCGGCGCTGTCGGAGGGTCAGCGCAGAGGGAGCGTTGCGCTGTCGGAGGGTCAGCGCTGAGGGAGCGCGGCACTGTCGGAGGGTCAGCGCTGAGGGAGCGCGGAGCTGTCGGAGGGTCAGCGCTGAGGGAGCGCGGCGCTGTCGGAGGGTCAGCGCTGAGGGAGCGCGCGCTGTCGGAGGGTCAGCGCTGAAGGAGCGCGGCGCTGTCGGATGGTCAGCGCTGAGGGAGCGCGGCGCTGTCGGAGGGTCAGCGCTGTGGGACCGGGCGCTGTCGGAGGGTCAGCGCTGTGGGACCGCCGCGCTGTCGGAGGGTCAGCGCTGAGCGAGCGCCGCGCTGTCGGAGGGTCAGCGCTGAGGGAGCGCCGCGCTGTCGGAGGGTCATCGCTGAGGTAGCGGGCGCTGTTGGAGGGTCAGCGCTGAAGGAGCGCGGCGCTGCCGGAGGGTCAGCGCTGAAACAGCGGGCGCTGTCGGATGGTCAGCGCTGAGGGAGCGCCGCGCTGTCGGAGGGTCAGCGCTGAGGGAGCGCCGCACTGTCGGAGGGTCAGCGCTGCGGGTGCGCCGCGCTGTCGGAGGGTCAGCGCTGAGGGAGCGCCGCGCTGTCGGAGGGTCAGCGCTGAGGGGCCGCCGCGCTGTCGGAGGGTCAGCGCTGAGGGGCCGCCGCGCTGTCGGAGGGTCAGCGCTAAGGGAGCGCGGCGCTGTCGGTGGGTCAGCGCTGAAGGAGCGCGGCGCTGTTGGAGGGACAGCGCGGATGGACCGCCGCGCTGTCGGAGGGTCAGCGCTGAGGGACCGCCGCGCTGTCGGACGGTCAGCGCTGAGGGAGCGCGGCGCTGTCGGAGGTTCATCGCTGAGGGAGCGCGGCGCTGTCGGTGGGTCAGCGCTGACGGACCGGGCGCTGTCGGAGGGTCAGCGCTGAGGGAGCGCGGCGCTGTCGGCGGGTCAGCGCTGAGGGACCGCCGCGCTGTCGGAGTGTCAGCGCTGAGGGAGCGCGGCGCTGTCGGAGGGTCAGCGCTGAGGGAGCACGGCGCTGTCGGAGGGTCAGCGCTGAGGGAGCGCGGCGCTGTCGGAGGGTCAGCGCTGAGGGAGCGCGGCGCTGTCGGAGGGTCAGCGCAGAGGGAGCATTGCGCTGTCGGAGGGTCAGCGCTGAGGGAGCGCGGCACTGTCGGAGGGTCAGCGCTGAGGGAGCGCGGAGCTGTCAGAGGGTCAGCGCTGAGGGAGCGCGGAGCTGTCAGAGGGTCAGCGCTGAGGGAGCGCGGCGCTGTCGGAGGGTCAGCGCTGAGGGAGCGCGCGCTGTCGGAGGGTCAGCGCTGAGGGAGCGCCGCGCTGTCGGAGGGTCAGCGCTGCGGGTGCGCCGCGCTGTCGGAGGGTCAGCGCTGAGGGAGCGCCGCGCTGTCGGAGGGTCAGCGCTGAGGGAGCGCGGCGCTGTTGGAGGGTCAGCGCTGAGGGACCGGGCGCTGTCGGAGGGTCAGCGCTGAGGGACCGCCGCGCTGCCGGAGTGTCAGCGCTGAGGGAGCGCGGCGCTGTCGGAGGTTCATCGCTGAGGGAGCGCGGCGCTGTCGGTGGGTCAGCGCTGACGGACCGGGCGCTGTCGGAGGGTCAGCGCTGAGGGAGCGCGGCGCTGTCGGCGGGTCAGCGCTGAGGGACCGCCGCGCTGTCGGAGTGTCAGCGCTGAGGGAGCGCGGCGCTGTCGGAGGGTCAGCGCTGAGGGAGCGCGGCGCTGTCGGAGGGTCAGTGCTGAGGGAGCGCGGCGCTGTCGGAGGGTCAGCGCTGAGGGAGCGCGGCGCTGTCGGAGGGTCAGCGCAGAGGGAGCGTTGCGCTGTCGGAGGGTCAGCGCTGAGGGAGCGCGGCACTGTCGGAGGGTCAGCGCTGAGGGAGCGCGGAGCTGTCGGAGGGTCAGCGCTGAGGGAGCGCGGCGCTGTCGGAGGGTCAGCGCTGAGGGAGCGCGCGCTGTCGGAGGGTCAGCGCTGAAGGAGCGCGGCGCTGTCGGATGGTCAGCGCTGAGGGAGCGCGGCGCTGTCGGAGGGTCAGCGCTGTGGGACCGGGCGCTGTCGGAGGGTCAGCGCTGAGGGACCGCCGCGCTGTCGGAGGGTCAGCGCTGAGCGAGCGCCGCGCTGTCGGAGGGTCAGCGCTGAGGGAGCGCCGCGCTGTCGGAGGGTCATCGCTGAGGTAGCGGGCGCTGTTGGAGGGTCAGCGCTGAAGGAGCGCGGCGCTGCCGGAGGGTCAGCGCTGAAACAGCGGGCGCTGTCGGATGGTCAGCGCTGAGGGAGCGCCGCGCTGTCGGAGGGTCAGCGCTGAGGGAGCGCCGCGCTGTCGGAGGGTCAGCGCTGCGGGTGCGCCGCGCTGTCGGAGGGTCAGCGCTGAGGGAGCGCCGCGCTGTCGGAGGGTCAGCGCTGAGGGGCCGCCGCGCTGTCGGAGGGTCAGCGCTGAGGGGCCGCCGCGCTGTCGGAGGGTCAGCGTTAAGGGAGCGCGGCGCTGTCGGTGGGTCAGCGCTGAAGGAGCGCGGCGCTGTTGGAGGGACAGCGCGGATGGACCGCCGTGCTGTCGGAGGGTCAGCGCTGAGGGACCGCCGCGCTGTCGGACGGTCAGCGCTGAGGGAGCGCGGCGCTGTCGGAGGTTCATCGCTGAGGGAGCGCGGCGCTGTCGGTGGGTCAGCGCTGACGGACCGGGCGCTGTCGGAGGGTCAGCGCTGAGGGAGCGCGGCGCTGTCGGCGGGTCAGCGCTGAGGGACCGCCGCGCTGTCGGAGGGTCAGCGCAGAGGGAGCGTTGCCCTGTCGGAGGGTCAGCGCTGAGGGAGCGGGGCACTGTCGGAGGGTCAGCGCTGAGGGAGCGCGCAGCTGTCGGAGGGTCAGCGCTGAGGGAGCGCGGCGCTGTCGGAGGGTCAGCGCTGAGGGAGCGCGCGCTGTCGGAGGGTCAGCGCTGAAGGAGCGCGGCGCTGTCGGACGGTCAGCGCTGAGGGAGCGCGGCGCTGACGGAGGGTCAGCGCTGTGGGACCGGGCGCTGTCGGAGGGTCAGCGCTGAGGGACCGCCGCGCTGTCGGAGGGTCAGCGCTGAGCGAGCGCCGCGCTGTCGGAGGGTCAGCGCTGAGGGAGCGCCGCGCTGTCGGAGGGTCAGCGCTGAGGGAGCGCCGCGCTGTCGGAGGGTTAGCGCTGAGGGGCCGCCGCGCTGTCGGAGGGTCAGCGCTGAGGGGCCGCCGCGCTGTCGGAGGGTCAGCGCTAAGGGAGCGCGGCGCTGTCGGTGGGTCAGCGCTGAAGGAGCGCGGCGCTGTTGGAGGGACAGCGCGGATGGACCGCCGCGCTGTCGGACGGTCAGCGCTGAGGGAGCGCGGCGCTGTTGGAGGGTCAGCGCTGAGGGACCGGGCGCTGTCGGAGGGTCAGCGCTGAGGGACCGCCGCGCTGCCGGAGTGTCAGCGCTGAGGGAGCGCGGCGCTGTCGGAGGTTCATCGCTGAGGGAGCGCGGCGCTGTCGGTGGGTCAGCGCTGACGGACCGGGCGCTGTCGGAGGGTCAGCGCTGAGGGAGCGCGGCGCTGTCGGCGGGTCAGCGCTGAGGGACCGCCGTGCTGTCGGAGTGTCAGCGCTGAGGGAGCGCGGCGCTGTCGGAGGGTCAGCGCTGAGGGAGCGCGGCGCTGTCGGAGGGTCAGTGCTGAGGGAGCGCGGCGCTGTCGGAGGGTCAGCGCTGAGGGAGCGCGGCGCTGTCGGAGGGTCAGCGCAGAGGGAGCGTTGCGCTGTCGGAGGGTCAGCGCTGAGGGAGCGCGGCACTGTCGGAGGGTCAGCGCTGAGGGAGCGCGGAGCTGTCGGAGGGTCAGCGCTGAGGGAGCGCGGCGCTGTCGGAGGGTCAGCGCTGAGGGAGCGCGCGCTGTCGGAGGGTCAGCGCTGAAGGAGCGCGGCGCTGTCGGATGGTCAGCGCTGAGGGAGCGCGGCGCTGTCGGAGGGTCAGCGCTGTGGGACCGGGCGCTGTCGGAGGGTCAGCGCTGTGGGACCGCCGCGCTGTCGGAGGGTCAGCGCTGAGCGAGCGCCGCGCTGTCGGAGGGTCAGCGCTGAGGGAGCGCCGCGCTGTCGGAGGGTCATCGCTGAGGTAGCGGGCGCTGTTGGAGGGTCAGCGCTGAAGGAGCGCGGCGCTGCCGGAGGGTCAGCGCTGAAACAGCGGGCGCTGTCGGATGGTCAGCGCTGAGGGAGCGCCGCGCTGTCGGAGGGTCAGCGCTGAGGGAGCGCCGCACTGTCGGAGGGTCAGCGCTGCGGGTGCGCCGCGCTGTCGGAGGGTCAGCGCTGAGGGAGCGCCGCGCTGTCGGAGGGTCAGCGCTGAGGGGCCGCCGCGCTGTCGGAGGGTCAGCGCTGAGGGGCCGCCGCGCTGTCGGAGGGTCAGCGCTAAGGGAGCGCGGCGCTGTCGGTGGGTCAGCGCTGAAGGAGCGCGGCGCTGTTGGAGGGACAGCGCGGATGGACCGCCGCGCTGTCGGAGGGTCAGCGCTGAGGGACCGCCGCGCTGTCGGACGGTCAGCGCTGAGGGAGCGCGGCGCTGTCGGAGGTTCATCGCTGAGGGAGCGCGGCGCTGTCGGTGGGTCAGCGCTGACGGACCGGGCGCTGTCGGAGGGTCAGCGCTGAGGGAGCGCGGCGCTGTCGGCGGGTCAGCGCTGAGGGACCGCCGCGCTGTCGGAGTGTCAGCGCTGAGGGAGCGCGGCGCTGTCGGAGGGTCAGCGCTGAGGGAGCACGGCGCTGTCGGAGGGTCAGCGCTGAGGGAGCGCGGCGCTGTCGGAGGGTCAGCGCTGAGGGAGCGCGGCGCTGTCGGAGGGTCAGCGCAGAGGGAGCATTGCGCTGTCGGAGGGTCAGCGCTGAGGGAGCGCGGCACTGTCGGAGGGTCAGCGCTGAGGGAGCGCGGAGCTGTCAGAGGGTCAGCGCTGAGGGAGCGCGGAGCTGTCAGAGGGTCAGCGCTGAGGGAGCGCGGCGCTGTCGGAGGGTCAGCGCTGAGGGAGCGCGCGCTGTCGGAGGGTCAGCGCTGAAGGAGCGCGGCGCTGTCGGACGGTCAGCGCTGAGGGAGCGCGGCGCTGTCGGAGGGTCAGCGCTGTGGGACCGGGCGCTGTCGGAGGGTCAGCGCTGAGGGACCGCCGCGCTGTCGGAGGGTCAGCGCTGAGCGAGCGCCGCGCTGTCGGAGGGTCAGCGCTGAGGGAGCGCCGCGCTGTCGGAGGGTCATCGCTGAGGTAGCGGGCGCTGTTGGAGGGTCAGCGCTGAAGGAGCGCGGCGCTGCCGGAGGGTCAGCGCTGAAACAGCGGGCGCTGTCGGATGGTCAGCGCTGAGGGAGCGCCGCGCTGTCGGAGGGTCAGCGCTGAGGGAGCGCCGCGCTGTCGGAGGGTCAGCGCTGCGGGTGCGCCGCGCTGTCGGAGGGTCAGCGCTGAGGGAGCGCCGCGCTGTCGGAGGGTCAGCGCTGACGGGCCGCCGCGCTGTCGGAGGGTCAGCGCTGAGGGGCCGCCGCGCTGTCGGAGGGTCAGCGCTGAGGGAGCGCGGCGCTGTCGGTGGGTCAGCGCTGAAGGAGCGCGGCGCTGTTGGAGGGACAGCGCGGATGGACCGCCGCGCTGTCGGAGGGTCAGCGCTGAGGGACCGCCGCGCTGTCGGACGGTCAGCGCTGAGGGAGCGCGGCGCTGTCGGAGGGTCAGCGCTGAGGGACCGCCGCGCTGCCGGAGGGTCAGCGCTGAGGGACCGCCGCGCTGCCGGAGAATCAGCGCTGAGGGAGCGCCGCGCGGTCGGAGGGTCAGCGCTGAGGGAGCGCCGCGCGGTCGGAGGGTCAGCGCTGAGGGAGCGGGCGCTGTCGGAGGGTCAGTGCTGAGGGAGCGCGGCGCTGTCGGAGGGTCAGCGCTGAGGGAGCGCGGCGCTGTCGGAGGGTCAGCGCAGAGGGAGCGTTGCGCTGTCGGAGGGTCAGCGCTGAGGGAGCGCGGCACTGTCGGAGGGTCAGCGCTGAGGGAGCGCGGAGCTGTCGGAGGGTCAGCGCTGAGGGAGCGCGGCGCTGTCGGAGGGTCAGCGCTGAGGGAGCGCGCGCTGTCGGAGGGTCAGCGCTGAAGGAGCGCGGCGCTGTCGGATGGTCAGCGCTGAGGGAGCGCGGCGCTGTCGGAGGGTCAGCGCTGTGGGACCGGGCGCTGTCGGAGGGTCAGCGCTGAGGGACCGCCGCGCTGTCGGAGGGTCAGCGCTGAGCGAGCGCCGCGCTGTCGGAGGGTCAGCGCTGAGGGAGCGCCGCGCTGTCGGAGGGTCATCGCTGAGGTAGCGGGCGCTGTTGGAGGGTCAGCGCTGAAGGAGCGCGGCGCTGCCGGAGGGTCAGCGCTGAAACAGCGGGCGCTGTCGGATGGTCAGCGCTGAGGGAGCGCCGCGCTGTCGGAGGGTCAGCGCTGCGGGTGCGCCGCGCTGTCGGAGGGTCAGCGCTGAGGGAGCGCCGCGCTGTCGGAGGGTCAGCGCTGAGGGGCCGCCGCGCTGTCGGAGGGTCAGCGCTGAGGGGCCGCCGCGCTGTCGGAGGGTCAGCGCTAAGGGAGCGCGGCGCTGTCGGTGGGTCAGCGCTGAAGGAGCGCGGCGCTGTTGGAGGGACAGCGCGGATGGACCGCCGTGCTGTCGGAGGGTCAGCGCTGAGGGACCGCCGCGCTGTCGGACGGTCAGCGCTGAGGGAGCGCGGCGCTGTCGGAGGTTCATCGCTGAGGGAGCGCGGCGCTGTCGGTGGGTCAGCGCTGACGGACCGGGCGCTGTCGGAGGGTCAGCGCTGAGGGAGCGCGGCGCTGTCGGCGGGTCAGCGCTGAGGGACCGCCGCGCTGTCGGAGTGTCAGCGCTGAGGGAGCGCGGCGCTGTCGGAGGGTCAGCGCTGAGGGAGCGCGGCGCTGTCGGATGGTCAGCGCTGAGGGAGCGCGGCGCTGTCGGTGGGTCAGCGCTGTGGGACCGGGCGCTGTCGGAGGGTCAGCGCTGAGGGACCGCCGCGCTGTCGGAGGGTCAGCGCTGAGCGAGCGCCGCGCTGTCGGAGGGTCAGCGCTGAGGGAGCGCCGCGCTGTCGGAGGGTCATCGCTGAGGTAGCGGGCGCTGTTGGAGGGTCAGCGCTGAAGGAGCGCGGCGCTGCCGGAGGGTCAGCGCTGAAACAGCGGGCGCTGTCGGATGGTCAGCGCTGAGGGAGCGCCGCGCTGTCGGAGGGTCAGCGCTGAGGGATCGCCGCGCTGTCGGAGGGTCAGCGCTGCGGGTGCGCCGCGCTGTCGGAGGGTCAGCGCTGAGGGAGCGCCGCGCTGTCGGAGGGTCAGCGCTGAGGGGCCGCCGCGCTGTCGGAGGGTCAGCGCTAAGGGAGCGCGGCGCTGTCGGTGGGTCAGCGCTGAAGGAGCGCGGCGCTGTTGGAGGGACAGCGCGGATGGACCGCCGCGCTGTCGGAGGGTCAGCGCTGAGGGACCGCCGCGCTGTCGGACGGTCAGCGCTGAGGGAGCGCGGCGCTGTCGGAGGTTCATCGCTGAGGGAGCGCGGCGCTGTCGGTGGGTCAGCGCTGACGGACCGGGCGCTGTCGGAGGGTCAGCGCTGAGGGAGCGCGGCGCTGTCGGCGGGTCAGCGCTGAGGGACCGCCGCGCTGTCGGAGTGTCAGCGCTGAGGGAGCGCGGCGCTGTCGGAGGGTCAGCGCTGAGGGAGCACGGCGCTGTCGGAGGGTCAGCGCTGAGGGAGCGCGGCGCTGTCGGAGGGTCAGCGCTGAGGGAGCGCGGCGCTGTCGGAGGGTCAGCGCAGAGGGAGCATTGCGCTGTCGGAGGGTCAGCGCTGAGGGAGCGCGGCACTGTCGGAGGGTCAGCGCTGAGGGAGCGCGGAGCTGTCAGAGGGTCAGCGCTGAGGGAGCGCGGCGCTGTCGGACGGTCAGCGCTGAGGGAGCGCGCGCTGTCGGAGGGTCAGCGCTGAAGGAGCGCGGCGCTGTCGGACGGTCAGCGCTGAGGGAGCGCGGCGCTGTCGGAGGGTCAGCGCTGTGGGACCGGGCGCTGTCGGAGGGTCAGCGCTGAGGGACCGCCGCGCTGTCGGAGGGTCAGCGCTGAGCGAGCGCCGCGCTGTCGGAGGGTCAGCGCTGAGGGAGCGCCGCGCTGTCGGAGGGTCATCGCTGAGGTAGCGGGCGCTGTTGGAGGGTCAGCGCTGAAGGAGCGCGGCGCTGCCGGAGGGTCAGCGCTGAAACAGCGGGCGCTGTCGGATGGTCAGCGCTGAGGGAGCGCCGCGCTGTCGGAGGGTCAGCGCTGAGGGAGCGCCGCGCTGTCGGAGGGTCAGCGCTGAGGGTGCGCCGCGCTGTCGGAGGGTCAGCGCTGAGGGAGCGCCGCGCTGTCGGAGGGTCAGCGCTGACGGGCCGCCGCGCTGTCGGAGGGTCAGCGCTGAGGGGCCGCCGCGCTGTCGGAGGGTCAGCGCTAAGGGAGCGCGGCGCTGTCGGTGGGTCAGCGCTGAAGGAGCGCGGCGCTGTTGGAGGGACAGCGCGGATGGACCGCCGCGCTGTCGGAGGGTCAGCGCTGAGGGACCGCCGCGCTGTCGGACGGTCAGCGCTGAGGGAGCGCGGCGCTGTCGGAGGGTCAGCGCTGAGGGACCGCCGCGCTGCCGGAGGGTCAGCGCTGAGGGACCGCCGCGCTGCCGGAGAATCAGCGCTGAGGGAGCGCCGCGCGGTCGGAGGGTCAGCGCTGAGGGAGCGCCGCGCGGTCGGAGGGTCAGCGCTGAGGGAGCGGGCGCTGTCGGAGGGTGAGCGCTGAGGGACCGGGCACTGTCGGAGGGTCAGCGCTGAAACAGCGGGCACTGTCGGAGGGTCAGCGCTGAGGGACCGCCGCGCTGTCGGAGGGTCAGCGCTGAGGGAGCGCCGCGCTGTCGGAGGGTCAGCGCTGAGGTAGCGGGCGCTGTCGGAGGGTCAGCGCTGAGGGACCGCCGCGCTGTCGGAGGGTCAGCGCTGAGGGACCGCCTCGCTGTCGGACGGTCAGCGCTGAGGGAGCGCGGAGCTGTCGGAGGGTCAGCGCTGAGGGACCGCCGCGCTGTCGGAGGGTCAGCGCTGAGGGACCGCCGTGCTGTCGGAGGGTCAGTGCTGAAGGAGCGCGGCGCTGTCGGAGGGTCAGCGCTGAGGGAGCGCCGCGCTGTCGGAGGGTCAGCGCTGAGGTAGCGGGCGCTGTCGGAGGGTCAGCGCTGAAGGAGCGCGGCGCTGTCGGAGGGTCAGCGCGGAGGGACCGCCGCGCTGTCGGAGGGTCAGCGCTGAGGGACCGCCACGCTGTCGGAGGGTCAGCGCTGAGGTAGCGGGCGCTGTCGGAGGGTCAGCGCTGAGGGAGCGCGGCGCTGTCGGAGGGTCAGCGCTGAGGGACCGCCGCGCTGTCGGAGGGTCAGCGCTGAGGGAGCGCGCACTGTCGGAGGGTCAGCGCTGAGGAAGCGCGGCGCTGTCGGAGCGTCAGCGCTGAGGGAGCGCCGCGCTGTCGGAGGGTCAGCGCGGAGGGACCGGTGCGCTGTCGGAGGGTCAGCGCTGAGGGACCGCCGCGCTGTCGGAGGTTCAGCGCTGAGGTAGCGGGCGCTGTCGGAGGGTCAGCGCTGAGGGACCGCCGCGCTGTCGGAGGGTCAGCGCTGAAGGAGCGCGGCGCTGTCGGAGCGTCAGCGCTGAGGGAGCGCCGCGCTGACGGAGGGTCAGCGCGGAGGGACCGCCGCGCTGTCGGAGGGTCAGCGCTGAAGGAGCGCGGCGCTGCCGGAGGGTCAGCGCTGAGGGCCCGCCGCGCTGTCGGAGGGTCAGCGCTGAGGGACCACCGCGCTGTCGGAGGGTCAGCGCTGAAGGAGCGCCGCGCTGTCGGAGGGTCAGCGCTGAGGGAGCGGGCACTGTCGGAGGGTCAGCGCTGAAACAGCGGGCGCTGTCGGAGGGTCAGCGCTGAAACAGCGGGCGCTGTCGGATGGTCAGCGCTGAGGGAGCGCCGCGCTGTCGGAGGGTCAGCGCTGAGGGAGCGCCGCGCTGTCGGAGGGTCAGCGCTGAGGGAGCGCCGCGCTGTCGGAGGGTCAGCGCTGAGGGAGCGCCGCGCTGTCGGAGGGTCAGCGCTGAGGGAGCGCCGCGCTGTCGGAGGGTCAGCGCTGAGGGGCCGCCGCGCTGTCGGAGGGTCAGCGCTGAGGGGCCGCCGCGCTGTCGGAGGGTCAGCGATAAGGGAGCGCGGCGCTGTCGGTGGGTCAGCGCTGAAGGAGCGCGGCGCTGTTGGAGGGACAACGCGGATGGACCGCCGCGCTGTCGGACGGTCAGCGCTGAGGGAGCGCGGCGCTGTTGGAGGGTCAGCGCTGAGGGACCGGGCGCTGTCGGAGGGTCAGCGCTGAGGGACCGCCGCGCTGCCGGAGTGTCAGCGCTGAGGGAGCGCGGCGCTGTCGGAGGTTCATCGCTGAGGGAGCGCGGCGCTGTCGGTGGGTCAGCGCTGACGGACCGGGCGCTGTCGGAGGGTCAGCGCTGAGGGAGCGCGGCGCTGTCGGAGGGTCAGCGCTGAGGGAGCGCGGCGCTGTCGGAGGGTCAGCGCTGAGGGAGCGCGGCGCTGTCGGAGGGTCAGCGCAGAGGGAGCGTTGCGCTGTCGGAGGGTCAGCGCTGATTGACCGCGCACAGTCGGAGGGTCAGCGCTGAGGGACCGCGCACAGTCGGAGGGTCGGCGCTGAGGGAGCGGGCACTGTCGGGGGGTCAGTGATGAGGGAGCAGGCACTGTCGGAAGGTCAGTGCTGAGGAACCACCGCACTGTCGCAGGGTCAGCGCTGAGGGAGCGGGCACTGTCGGAGGGTCAGCGCTGAGGGAGCGGGCACTGTCGGAGGGTCAGCGCTGAGGGAGCGGGCACTATCGGAGGGTCAGTGCTGAGGGAGCGCCGCACTGTCGGAGGGTCAGTGATGAGGGAGCGGGCACTGTCGGAGGGTCAGTGATGAGGGAGCGGGCACTGTCGGAGGGTCAGCGCTGAGGGAGCGGGCACTGTCGGAGGGTCAGCGCTGAGGGAGCGGGCACTATCGGAGGGTCAGTGCTGAGGGAGCGCCGCACTGTCGGAGGGTCAGTGATGAGGGAGCGGGCACTGTCGGAGGGTCAGTGATGAGGGAGCGGGCACTGTCGGAGGGTCAGCGCTGAGGGAGCGGGCACTGTCGGAGGGTCAGCGCTGAGGGAGCGGGCAGTGACGGAGGGTCAGTGCTGAGGGAGCGGGCACTGTCGGAGGGCTGTGCTGAGGGAGCGGGCACTGTCGGAGGGTCAGTGCTGAGGGAGCGGGCACTGTCGGAGGGTCAGCGCTGAGGGAGCGCGGCGCTGTCGGAGGGTCAGCGCTGAGGGAGCGCGGCGCTGTCGGAGGGTCAGCGCTGAGGGACCGCCGCGCTGCAGGAGGGTCAGCGCTGAGGGAGCGCCGCGCTGCAGGAGGGTCAGCGCTGAGGGAGCGCCGCGCGGTCGGAGGGTCAGCGCTGAGGGAGCGGGCGCTGTCGGAGGGTGAGCGCTGAGGGACCGGGCACTGTCGGAGGGTCAGCGCTGAAACAGCGGGCACTGTCGGAGGGTCAGCGCTGAGGGATCGCGGCGCTGTCGGAGGGTCAGCGCTGAGGGAGCGCGGCGCTGTCGGAGGGTCAGCGCTGAGGGAGCGCCGCGCTGTCGGAGGGTCAGTGCTGAGGGAGCGGGCGCTGTCGGAGGGTCAGCGCTGATTGACCGCGCACAGTCGGAGGGTCAGCGCTGAGGGACCGCGCACAGTCGGAGGGTCGGCGCTGAGGGAGCGGGCACTGTCGGGGGGTCAGTGATGAGGGAGCAGGCACTGTCGGAAGGTCAGTGCTGAGGAACCACCGCACTGTCGCAGGGTCAGCGCTGAGGGAGCGGGCACTGTCGGAGGGTCAGCGCTGAGGGAGCGGGCACTGTCGGAGGGTCAGTGCTGAGGGAGCGGGCAATATCGGAGGGTCAGTGCTGAGGGAGCGCCGCACTGTCGGAGGGTCAGTGATGAGGGAGCGGGCACTGTCGGAGGGTCAGCGCTGAGGGAGCGGGCACTGTCGGAGGGTCAGCGCTGAGGGAGCGGGCAGTGACGGAGGGTCAGTGCTGAGGGAGCGGGCACTGTCGGAGGGCTGTGCTGAGGGAGCGGGCACTGTCGGAGGGTCAGTGCTGAGGGAGCGGGCACTGTCAGAGGGTCAGTGATGAGGGAGCGGGCACTGTCGGAGGGTCAGCGCTGAGGGAGCGGGCACTGTCGGAGGGTCAGCGCTGAGGGAGCGGGCACTGTCGGAGGGTCAGTGCTGAGGGAGCGGGCACTGTCGGAGGGTCAGTGATGAGGGAGCGCCGCACTGTCGGAGGGTCAGTGCTGAGGGAGCGGGCACTGTCGGAGGGTCAGTGCTGAGGGAGCGGGCACTGTCGGAGCGTCAGTGCTGGGGAAGCGGGCACTGTCGGAGGGTCAGTGCTGAGGGAGCCGGCACTGTCGGAGGGTCAGTGCTGAGGGAGCGGGCACTGTCGGAGGGTCAGTGATGAGGGAGCACGCACTGTCGGAGGGTCAGTGCTGAGGGAGCGGGCACTGTCGGAGGGTCAGTGCTGAGGGAGCGGGCACTGTCGGAGGGTCAGTGCTGCGGGAGCGGGCACTGTCGGAAGGTCGGTGCTGAGGGAGCGGGCACTGTCGGAGGGTCAGTGCAGAGGGAGCGGGCACTGTCGGAGTGTCAGTGCTGAGGGAGCGGGCACTGTCGGAGGGTCAGTGCTGAGGGAGCGGGCACTGTCGGAGCGTCAGTGCTGCGGGAGCAGGCACTGTCGGAAGGTCGGTGCTGAGGGAGCGACGCACTATCGGAGGGCCAGTGCTGAGGGAGCGGGCACTGTCGGAGGGTCAGCGCTGAGGGAGAGGGCACCGTCGGAGGGTCAGCGCTGAGGGAGCGGGCACCGTCGGAGGGTCAGCGCTGAGAGAGCGGGCACTGTCGGAGGGTCAGTGCTGCGGGAGCAGGCAGTGTCGGAAGGTCAGTGCTGAGGAACCACCGCACTGTCGCAGGGTCAGCGCTGAGGGAGCGGGCACTGTCGGAGGGTCAGCGCTGAGGGAGCGGGCACTGTCGGAGGGCCAGTGATGAGGGAGTGGGCACTATCGGAGGGTCAGTGATGAGGGAGCGCCGCACTGTCGGAGGGTCAGTGATGAGGGAGCGGGCACTGTCGGAGGGTCAGTGCTGAGGGAGCGGGCACTGTCGGAGGGTCAGCGCTGAGGGAGCGGGCACTGTCGGAGGGTCAGTGATGAGGGAGCGGGCACTGTCGGAGGGTCAGTGCTGATGGATCGGGCACTGTCGGAGGGTCAGTGCTGAGGGAGCGGGCACTGTCGGAGGGTCAGTGCTGAGGGAGCGGGCACTGTCGGAGGGTCAGTGCTGAGGGAGCGGGCACTGTCGGAAGGTCAGTGCTGAGGAACCACCGCACTGTCGCAGGGTCAGTGATGAGGGAGCGCCGCACTGTCGGAGGGTCAGTGCTGAGGGAGCGGGCACTGTCGGAGGGTCAGTGATGAGGGAGTGGGCACTGTCGGAGGGTCAGTGATGAGGGAGCGCCGCACTGTCGGAGGGTCAGTGATGAGGGAGCGGGCACTGTCGGAGGGTCAGTCATGAGGGAGCGAGCACTGTCGGAGGGTCAGCGCTGAGGGAGCGGGCACTGTCGGAGGGTCAGCGCTGAGGGAGCGGGCACTGTCGGAGTGTCAGCGCTGAGGGAGTGGGCACTGTCGGAGGGTCAGTGCTGAGGGAGCGGGCACTGTCGGAGGGCTGTGCTGAGGGAGCCGGCACTGTCGGAGGGTCAGTGCTGAGGGAGCGGGCACTGTCGGAGGGTCAGTGATGAGGGAGCGCCGCACTGTCGGAGGGTCAGTGCTGAGGGAGCGGGCACTGTCGGAGGGTCAGTGCTGAGGGAGCGGGCACTGTCGGAGGGTCAGTGCTGGGGGAGCGCCGCACTGTCGGAGGGTCAGTGCTGGGGAAGCGGGCACTGTCGGATGGTCAGTGCTGAGGGAGCGGGCACTGTCGGAGGGTCAGTGCTGAGGGAGCGGGCACTGTCGGAGGGTCAGTGCTGAGGGAGCGGGCACTGTCGGAGGGCCAGTGCTGAGGGAGCGGGAACTGTCGGAGGGTCAGTGCTGAGGGAGCGGGCACTGTCGGAGGGTCAGTGATGAGGGAGCACGCACTGTCGGAGGGTCAGTGATGAGAGCGCGGGCACTGTCGGAGGGTCAGTGCTGAGACAGTGCTGCACTGTCGCAGGGTCAGTGCTGAGGGAGCGGGCACTGTCGGAGTGTCAGTGCTGAGGGAGCGGGCACTGTCGGAGTGTCAGTGCTGAGGGAGCGGGCACTGTCGGAGTGTCAGTGCTGAGGGAGCGGGCACTGTCGGAGTGTCAGTGCTGAGGGAGCGGGCACTGTCGGAGGGTCAGTGCTGAGGGAGCGGGCACTGTCGGAGGGTCAGTGCTGCGGGAGCAGGCACTGTCGGAAGGTCGGTGCTGAGGGAGCGACGCACTATCGGAGGGCCAGTGCTGAGGGAGCGACGCACTATCGGAGGGCAAGTGCTGAGGGAGCGGGCACTGTCGGAGGGTCAGTGCTGAGCGAGCGCTGCACTGTTGGAGTGTCAGTGCTGAGGGAACGCCATAGTATTGGCGGGTCAGTGCTGAGGGAGTGGGCACTGTCAGAGGGTCAGTGCTGAGGGAGCGGGCACTGTCGGAGGGTCAGTGCGGAAGGAGCGGGCACTGTCGGAGGGTCAGTGATGAGGGAGTGGGCACTGTCGGAGGGTCAGTGCTGAGGAACCGCCGCACTGTCGGAGGGTCAGTGCTGAGGGAGCGGGCACTGTCGGAGGGTCAGTGATGAGGGAGCGGGCACTGTCGGAGGGTCAGCGCTGAGGGAGCGGGCATTGTCGGAGGGTCAGCGCTGAGGGAGCGGGCAGTGACGGAGGGTCAGTGCTGAGGGAGCGGGCACTGTCGGAGGGCTGTGCTGAGGGAGCGGGCACTGTCGGAGGGTCAGTGCAGAGGGAGCGGGCACTGTCGGAGGGTCAGCGCTGAGGGAGCGCGGCGCTGTCGGAGGGTCAGCGCTGAGGGAGCGCGGCGCTGTCGGAGGGTCAGCGCTGAGGGACCGCCGCGCTGCCGGAGAATCAGCGCTGAGGGAGCGCCGCGCGGTCGGAGGGTCAGCGCTGAGGGAGCGCCGCGCGGTCGGAGGGTCAGCGCTGAGGGAGCGGGCGCTGTCGGAGGGTGAGCGCTGAGGGACCGGGCACTGTCGGAGGGTCAGCGCTGAAACAGCGGGCACTGTCGGAGGGTCAGCGCTGAGGGACCGCCGCGCTGTCGGAGGGTCAGCGCTGAGGGAGCGCCGCGCTGTCGGAGGGTCAGCGCTGAGGTAGCGGGCGCTGTCGGAGGGTCAGCGCTGAGGGACCGCCGCGCTGTCGGAGGGTCAGCGCTGAGGGACCGCCTCGCTGTCGGACGGTCAGCGCTGAGGGAGCGCGGCGATGTCGGAGGGTCAGCGCTGAGGGACCGCCGCGCTGTCGGAGGGTCAGCGCTGAGGGACCGCCGTGCTGTCGGAGGGTCAGTGCTGAAGGAGCGCGGCGCTGTCGGAGGGTCAGCGCTGAGGGAGCGCCGCGCTGTCGGAGGGTCAGCGCTGAGGTAGCGGGCGCTGTCGGAGGGTCAGCGCTGAAGGAGCGCGGCGCTGTCGGAGGGTCAGCGCGGAGGGACCGCCGCGCTGTCGGAGGGTCAGCGCTGAGGGACCGCCACGCTGTCGGAGGGTCAGCGCTGAGGTAGCGGGCGCTGTCGGAGGGTCAGCGCTGAGGGAGCGCGGCGCTGTCGGAGGGTCAGCGCTGAGGGACCGCCGCGCTGTCGGAGGGTCAGCGCTGAGGGAGCACGCGCTGTCGGAGGGTCAGCGCTGAGGAAGCGCGGCGCTGTCGGAGCGTCAGCGCTGAGGGAGCGCCGCGCTGTCGGAGGGTCAGCGCGGAGGGACCGGTGCGCTGTCGGAGGGTCAGCGCTGAGGGACCGCCGCGCTGTCGGAGGTTCAGCGCTGAGGTAGCGGGCGCTGTCGGAGGGTCAGCGCTGAGGGACCGCCGCGCTGTCGGAGGGTCAGCGCTGAAGGAGCGCGGCGCTGTCGGAGCGTCAGCGCTGAGGGAGCGCCGCGCTGTCGGAGGGTCAGCGCGGAGGGACCGCCGCGCTGTCGGAGGGTCAGCGCTGAAGGAGCGCGGCGCTGCCGGAGGGTCAGCGCTGAGGGCCCGCCGCGCTGTCGGAGGGTCAGCGCTGAGGGACCACCGCGCTGTCGGAGGGTCAGCGCTGAAGGAGCGCCGCGCTGTCGGAGGGTCAGCGCTGAGGGAGCGGGCACTGTCGGAGGGTCAGCGCTGAAACAGCGGGCGCTGTCGGAGGGTCAGCGCTGAAACAGCGGGCGCTGTCGGATGGTCAGCGCTGAGGGAGCGCCGCGCTGTCGGAGGGTCAGCGCTGAGGGAGCGCCGCGCTGTCGGAGGGTCAGCGCTGAGGGAGCGCCGCGCTGTCGGAGGGTCAGCGCTGAGGGAGCGCCGCGCTGTCGGAGGGTCAGCGCTGAGGGAGCGCCGCGCTGTCGGAGGGTCAGCGCTGAGGGAGCACCGCGCTGTCGGAGGGTCAGCGCTGAGGGGCCGCCGCGCTGTCGGAGGGTCAGCGCTGAGGGGCCGCCGCGCTGTCGGAGGGTCAGCGCTAAGGGAGCGCGGCGCTGTCGGTGGGTCAGCGCTGAAGGAGCGCGGCGCTGTTGGAGGGACAGCGAGGATGGACCGCCGCGCTGTCGGACGGTCAGCGCTGAGGGAGCGCGGCGCTGTTGGAGGGTCAGCGCTGAGGGACCGGGCGCTGTCGGAGGGTCAGCGCTGAGGGACCGCCGCGCTGCCGGAGTGTCAGCGCTGAGGGAGCGCGGCGCTGTCGGAGGTTCATCGCTGAGGGAGCGCGGCGCTGTCGGTGGGTCAGCGCTGACGGACCGGGCGCTGTCGGAGGGTCAGCGCTGAGGGAGCGCGGCGCTGTCGGAGGGTCAGCGCTGAGGGAGCGCGGCGCTGTCGGAGGGTCAGCGCTGAGGGAGCGCGGCGCTGTCGGAGGGTCAGCGCTGAGGGAGCGCGGCGCTGTCGGAGGGTCAGCGCAGAGGGAGCGTTGCGCTGTCGGAGGGTCAGCGCTGAGGGAGCGCGGCACTGTCGGAGGGTCAGCGCTGTGGGAGCGCGGCACTGTCGGAGGGTCAGCGCTGAGGGAGCGCGGAGCTGTCGGAGGGTCAGCGCTGATGGAGCGCGGCGCTGTCGGAGGGTCAGCGCTGAGGGAGCGCGCGCTGTCGGAGGGTCAGCGCTGAAGGAGCGCCGCGCTGTCGGACGGTCAGCGCTGAGGGAGCGCGGCGCTGTCGGAGGGTCAGCGCTGTGGGACCGGGCGCTGTCGGAGGGTCAGCGCTGAGCGAGCGCCGCGCTGTCGGAGGGTCAGCGCTGAGCGAGCGCCGCGCTGTCGGAGGGTCAGCGCTGAGGGAGCGCCGCGCTGTCGGAGGGTCATCGCTGAGGTAGCGGGCGCTGTCGGAGGGTCAGCGCTGAAGGAGCGCGGCGCTGCCGGAGGGTCAGCGCTGAAACAGCGGGCGCTGTCGGATGGTCAGCGCTGAGGGAGCGCCGCGCTGTCGGAGGGTCAGCGCTGAGGGAGCGCCGCGCTGTCGGAGGGTCAGCGCTGAGGGTGCGCCGCGCTGTCGGAGGGTCAGCGCTGAGGGAGCGCCGCGCTGTCGGAGGGTCAGCGCTGAGGGGCCGCCGCGCTGTCGGAGGGTCAGCGCTGAAGGAGCGCGGCGCTGTTGGAGGGACAGCGCGGATGGACCGCCGCGCTGCCGGAGTGTCAGCGCTGAGGGAGCGCGGCGCTGTCGGAGGTTCATCGCTGAGGGAGCGCGGCGCTGTCGGTGGGTCAGCGCTGAGGGACCGGGCGCTGTCGGAGGGTCAGCGCTGAGGGAGCGCGGCGCTGTCGGAGGGTCAGCGCTGAGGGACCGCCGCGCTGTCGGAGGGTCAGCGCTGAGGGACCGGGCGCTGTCGGAGGGTCAGCGCTGAAACAGCGGGCACTGTCGGAGGGTCAGCGCTGAGGGAGCGCGGCGCTGTCGGAGGGTCAGCGCTGAGGGAGCGCGGCGCTGTCGGAGGGTCAGCGCTGAGGGATCGCGGCGCTGTCGGAGGGTCAGCGCTGAGGGAGCGCGGCGCTGTCGGAGGGTCAGCGCTGAGGGAGCGCCGCGCGGTCGGAGGGTCAGTGCTGAGGGAGCGGGCGCTGTCGGAGGGTCAGCGCTGATTGACCGCGCACAGTCGGAGGGTCAGCGCTGAGGGACCGCGCACAGTCGGAGGGTCGGCGCTGAGGGAGCGGGCACTGTCGGGGGGTCAGTGATGAGGGAGCAGGCACTGTCGGAAGGTCAGTGCTGAGGAACCACCGCACTGTCGCAGGGTCAGCGCTGAGGGAGCGGGCACTGTCGGAGGGTCAGCGCTGAGGGAGCGGGCACTGTCGGAGGGTCAGCGCTGAGGGAGCGGGCACTATCGGAGGGTCAGTGCTGAGGGAGCGCCGCACTGTCGGAGGGTCAGTGATGAGGGAGCGGGCACTGTCGGAGGGTCAGTGATGAGGGAGCGGGCACTGTCGGAGGGTCAGCGCTGAGGGAGCGGGCACTGTCGGAGGGTCAGCGCTGAGGGAGCGGGCAGTGACGGAGGGTCAGTGCTGAGGGAGCGGGCACTGTCGGAGGGCTGTGCTGAGGGAGCGGGCACTGTCGGAGGGTCAGTGCTGAGGGAGCGGGCACTGTCGGAGGGTCAGTGCTGAGGGAGCGGGCACTGTCGGAGGGTCAGTGCTGAGGGAGCGGGCACTGTCGGAGGGTCAGTGATGAGGGAGCGCCGCACTGTCGGAGGGTCAGTGCTGAGGGAGCGGGCACTGTCGGAGGGTCAGTGCTGAGGGAGCGGGCACTGTCGGAGGGTCAGTGCTGGGGGAGCGCCGCACTGTCGGAGCGTCAGTGCTGGGGAAGCGGGCACTGTCGGAGGGTCAGTGCTGAGGGAGCCGGCACTGTCGGAGGGTCAGTGCTGAGGGAGCGGGCACTGTCGGAGGGTCAGTGATGAGGGAGCACGCACTGTCGGAGGGTCAGTGCTGAGGGAGCGGGCACTGTCGGAGGGTCAGTGCTGAGGGAGCGGGCACTGTCGGAGGGTCAGTGCTGAGGGAGCGGGCACTGTCGGAAGGTCGGTGCTGAGGGAGCGGGCACTGTCGGAGGGTCAGTGCAGAGGGAGCGGGCACTGTCGGAGTGTCAGTGCTGAGGGAGCGGGCACTGTCGGAGGGTCAGTGCTGAGGGAGCGGGCACTGTCGGAGCGTCAGTGCTGCGGGAGCAGGCACTGTCGGAGGGTCAGTGCTGAGGGAGCGGGCACTGTCGGAGGGTCAGCGCTGAGGGAGAGGGCACCGTCGGAGGGTCAGCGCTGAGGGAGCGGGCACCGTCGGAGGGTCAGCGCTGAGAGAGCGGGCACTGTCGGAGGGTCAGTGCTGCGGGAGCAGGCAGTGTCGGAAGGTCAGTGCTGAGGAACCACCGCACTGTCGCAGGGTCAGCGCTGAGGGAGCGGGCACTGTCGGAGGGTCAGCGCTGAGGGAGCGGGCACTGTCGGAGGGCCAGTGATGAGGGAGTGGGCACTGTCGGAGGGTCAGTGATGAGGGAGCGCCGCACTGTCGGAGGGTCAGTGATGAGGGAGCGGGCACTGTCGGAGGGTCAGTGCTGAGGGAGCGGGCACTGTCGGAGGGTCAGCGCTGAGGGAGCGGGCACTGTCGGAGGGTCAGTGATGAGGGAGCGGGCACTGTCGGAGGGTCAGTGCTGATGGATCGGGCACTGTCGGAGGGTCAGTGCTGAGGGAGCGGGCACTGTCGGAGGGTCAGTGCTGAGGGAGCGGGCACTGTCGGAGGGTCAGTGCTGAGGGAGCGGGCACTGTCGGAAGGTCAGTGCTGAGGAACCACCGCACTGTCGCAGGGTCAGTGATGAGGGAGCGCCGCACTGTCGGAGGGTCAGTGCTGAGGGAGCGGGCACTGTCGGAGGGTCAGTGATGAGGGAGTGGGCACTGTCGGAGGGTCAGTGATGAGGGAGCGCCGCACTGTCGGAGGGTCAGCGCTGAGGGAGCGGGCACTGTCGGAGGGTCAGCGCTGAGGGAGCGGGCACTGTCGGAGTGTCAGCGCTGAGGGAGTGGGCACTGTCGGAGGGTCAGTGCTGAGGGAGCGGGCACTGTCGGAGGGCTGTGCTGAGGGAGCGGGCACTGTCGGAGGGTCAGTGCTGAGGGAGCGGGCACTGTCGGAGGGTCAGTGATGAGGGAGCGCCGCACTGTCGGAGGGTCAGTGCTGAGGGAGCGGGCACTGTCGGAGGGTCAGTGCTGAGGGAGCGGGCACTGTCGGAGGGTCAGTGCTGGGGGAGCGCCGCACTGTCGGAGGGTCAGTGCTGGGGAAGCGGGCACTGTCGGATGGTCAGTGCTGAGGGAGCGGGCACTGTCGGAGGGTCAGTGCTGAGGGAGCGGGCACTGTCGGAGGGTCAGTGCTGAGGGAGCGGGCACTGTCGGAGGGCCAGTGCTGAGGGAGCGGGCACTGTCGGAGGGTCAGTGCTGAGGGAGCGGGCACTGTCGGAGGGTCAGTGATGAGGGAGCACGCACTGTCGGAGGGTCAGTGATGAGAGCGCGGGCACTGTCGGAGGGTCAGTGCTGAGACAGTGCTGCACTGTCGCAGGGTCAGTGCTGAGGGAGCGGGCACTGTCGGAGTGTCAGTGCTGAGGGAGCGGGCACTGTCGGAGTGTCAGTGCTGAGGGAGCGGGCACTGTCGGAGTGTCAGTGCTGAGGGAGCGGGCACTGTCGGAGGGTCAGTGCTGAGGGAGCGGGCACTGTCGGAGGGTCAGTGCTGCGGGAGCAGGCACTGTCGGAAGGTCGGTGCTGAGGGAGCGACGCACTATCGGAGGGCCAGTGCTGAGGGAGCGACGCACTATCGGAGGGCCAGTGCTGAGGGAGCGGGCACTGTCGGAGGGTCAGTGCTGAGCGAGCGCTGCACTGTTGGAGTGTCAGTGCTGAGGGAACGCCATAGTATTGGCGGGTCAGTGCTGAGGGAGTGGGCACTGTCAGAGGGTCAGTGCTGAGGGAGCGGGCACTGTCGGAGGGTCAGTGCGGAAGGAGCGGGCACTGTCGGAGGGTCAGTGATGAGGGAGTGGGCACTGTCGGAGGGTCAGTGCTGAGGAACCGCCGCACTGTCGGAGGGTCAGTGCTGAGGGAGCGGCCACTGTCGGAGTGTCAGTGCTGAGGGAGCAGGCACTGTCGGAGGATCAGTGCTGAGGGAGCGGGTACTGTCGGAGGGTCAGTGCTGAGGGAGCGCCGCACCGTCGGAGGGTCAGTGCTCAGGGAGCGCCGCACCGTCGGAGGGTCAGTGCTGAGGGAGCGGGCACTGTCGGATGTTCAGTGCTGAGGGAGCGGGCACTGTCGGATGTTCAGTGCTGAGGGAGCGCCGCACTGTCGGAGGGTCAGTGCTGAGGGAGCGGGCACTGTTGGAGGGTCAGTGCTGAGGGAGCGGGCACTGTCGGAGGGCTGTGCTGAGGGAGCGGGCACTGTCGGAGGGTCAGTGCTGAGGGAGCGGGCACTGTCGGAGGGTCAGCGATGAGGGAGCGGGCACTGTCGGAGGGTCAGCGCTGAGGGAGCGGGCACTGTCGGAGGGTCAGTGCTGAGGGAGCGGGCACTGTCGGAGGGTCAGTGATGAGGGAGCGCCGCACTGTCGGAGGGTCAGTGCTGAGGGAGCGGGCACTGTCGGAGGGTCAGTGCTGAGGGAGCGGGCACTGTCGGAGGGTCAGTGCTGGGGAAGCGGGCACTGTCGGAGGGTCAGTGCTGAGGGAGCGGGCACTGTCGGAGAGTCAGTGCTGAGGGAGCGGGCACTGTCGGAGGGTCAGTGCTGAGGGAGCGGGCACTGTCGGAGGGCCAGTGCTGAGGGAGCGGGCACTGTCGGAGGGTCAGTGATGAGGGAGCACGCACTGTCGGAGGGTCAGTGATGAGAGCGCGGGCACTGTCGCAGGGTCAGTGCTGAGACAGTGCTGCACTGTCGCAGGGTCAGTGCTGAGGGAGCGGGCACTGTCGGAGGGTCAGCGCTGAGGGAGCGGGCACTGTCGGAGGGTCAGTGCTGAGGGAGCGGGCACTGTCGGAGGGTCAGTGCTGGGGGAGCGCCGCACTGTCGGAGGGTCAGTGCTGAGGGAGCGGGCACTGTCGGAGGGCTGTGCTGAGGGAGCGGGCACTGTCGGAGGGTCAGTGCTGAGGGAGCGGGCACTGTCGGAGGGTCAGCGATGAGGGAGCGGGCACTGTCGGAGGGTCAGCGCTGAGGGAGCGGGCACTGTCGGAGGGTCAGTGCTGAGGGAGCGGGCACTGTCGGAGGGTCAGTGATGAGGGAGCGCCGCACTGTCGGAGGGTCAGTGCTGAGGGAGCGGGCACTGTCGGAGGGTCAGTGCTGAGGGAGCGGGCACTGTCGGAGGGTCAGTGCTGGGGAAGCGGGCACTGTCGGAGGGTCAGTGCTGAGGGAGCGGGCACTGTCGGAGGGTCAGTGCTGAGGGAGCGGGCACTGTCGGAGGGCCAGTGCTGAGTGAGCGGGCACTGTCGGAGGGTCAGTGATGAGGGAGCACGCACTGTCGGAGGGTCAGTGATGAGAGCGCGGGCACTGTCGGAGGGTCAGTGCTGAGACAGTGCTGCACTGTCGCAGGGTCAGTGCTGAGGGAGCGGGCACTGTCGGAGGGTCAGTGCTGAGGGAGCGGGCACTGTCGGAGGGTCAGTGCTGAGGGAGCGGGCACTGTCGGAGGGTCAGTGCTGGGGGAGCGCCGCACTGTCGGAGGGTCAGTGCTGGGGAAGCGGGCACTGTCGGAGGGTCAGTGCTGAGGGAGCGGGCACTGTCGGAGGGTCAGTGCTGAGGGAGCGGGCACTGTCGGAGGGCCAGTGCTGAGGGAGCGGGCACTGTCGGAGGGTCAGTGATGAGGGAGCACGCACTGTCGGAGGGTCAGTGATGAGAGCGCGGGCACTGTCGGAGGGTCAGTGCTGAGACAGTGCTGCACTGTCGCAGGGTCAGTGCTGAGGGAGCGGGCACTGTCGGAGGGTCAGCGCTGAGGGAGCGGGCACTGTCGGAGGGTCAGTGCTGAGGGAGCGGGCAATGTCGGAGGGTCAGTGCTGAGGGAGCGCCTTACTGTCGGAGGGTCAGTGCTGAGGAACCACTGCACTGTCGCAGGGTCAGCGCTGAGGGAGCGGGCACTGTCGCAGGGTCAGCGCTGAGGGAGCGGGCACTGTCGGAGGGTCAGTGCTGAGGGAGCGGGCGCTGTTGGAGGGTCAGTGCTGAGGGAGCGGGCGCTGTCGGAGGGTCAGTGCTGAGGGAGCGGGCACTGTCGGAGGGTCAGTGCTGAGGGAGCGGGCGCTGTCGGAGGGTCAGTGCTGAGGGAGCGGGCACTGTCGGAGGGTCAGTGCTGAGGGAGCGGGCACTGTCGGAGGGTCAGTGCTGAGGAACCGCCGCACTGTCGGAGGGTCAGCGCTGAGGGAGCGGGCACTGTCGGAGGGTCAGAGCTGAGGGAGCGGGCACTGTCGGAGGGTCAGTGCTGGGGGAGCGGGCACTGTCGGAGGGTCAGTGCTGAGGGAGCGGGCACTGTCGGAGGGTCAGTGATGAGGGAGCGGGCACTGTCGGAAGGTCAGTGCTGAGGAACCACCGCACTGTCGGAAGGTCAGTGCTGAGGAACCACCGCACTGTCGCAGGGTCAGCGCTGAGGGAGCGGGCACTGTCGGAGGGTCAGCGCTGAGGGAGCGGGCACTGTCGGAGGGTCAGTGCTGAGGGAGCGGGCACTGTCGGAGGGTCAGTGATGAGGGAGCGGGCACTTTCGGAGGGTCAGTGATGAGGGAGCGCCGCACTGTCGGAGGGTCAGTGATGAGGGAGCGGGCACTGTCGGAGGGTCAGTGCTGAGGGAGCGGGCACTGTCGGAGGGTCAGTGCTGAGGGAGCGGGCACTGTCGGACGGTCAGTGATGAGGGAGCGGGCACTGTCGGAGGGTCAGCGCTGAGGGAGCGGGCACTGTCGGAGGGTCAGTGCTGAGGGAGCGGGCACTGTCGGAGGGTCAGTGCTGGGGGAGCGCCGCACTGTCGGAGGGTCAGTGCTCGGGAAGCGGGCACTGTCGGAGGGTCAGTGCTGAAGGAGCGGGCACTGCCGGAGGGTCAGCGCTGAGGGAGCGCGGCGCTGTCGGAGGGTCAGCGCTGAGGGAGCGCGGCGGTGTCAGAGGGTCAGCGCTGAGGGAGCGCGGCGGTGTCAGAGGGTCAGCGCTGAGGGAGTGCGGCGCTGTCGGAGGGTCAGCGCTGATGGAGCGCCGCGCGGTCGGAGGGTCAGCGCTGAGGGACCGGGCACTGTCGGAGGGTCAGCGCTGAAACAGCGGGCACTGTCGGAGGGTCAGCGCTGAGGGACCTGGCGCTGTCGGAGGGTCAGCGCTGAGGAACCACCGCAACGTCGGAGGGTCAGTGCTGAGGGAGCGGGCACTGTCGGAGGGTCAGCACTGAGGGAGAGGGCACTGTCGGAGGGTCAGCGCTGAAGGAGCGGGCACTGTCGGAGGGTCAGCGCTGAGGGACCGCGCTGAGTCGGAGGGTCAGCGCTGAGGGAGCGGGCACTGTCGGAGGGTCAGCGCTGAGGGAGCGCGGCGCTGTCGGAGGGTCAGCGCTGAGGGAGCGCGTCGCTGTCGGAGGGTCAGCGCTGAGGGAGCGCGGCGCTGTCGGAGGGTCAGCGTTGAGGGAGCCGGCGCTGTCAGAGGGTCAGCGCTGAGGGACCACGCACTGTCGGAGGGTCAGCGCTGAGGAAGGGGCACTGTTGGAGGGTCAGCGCTGAGGGACCACCGCACTGTCGGAGGGTCAGCGCTGAGGGAGCGGGGCACTGTCGGAGGGTCAGCGCTGAGGGACCGCGCACAGTCGGAGGGTCAGCGCTGAGGGAGCGGGCACCGTCGGAGGGTCAGCGCTGAGGGAGCGGGGCACCGTCGGAGGGTCAGCGCTGTGGAGCGGGCACTGTCGGAGGGTCAGCGCTGAGGGAGCGGGCGCTGTCGGAGGGTCAGCGCTGAGGGAGCGGGCGCTGTCGGAGGGTCAGCGCTGAGGGAGCGGGCGCTGTCGGAGGGTCCAGCGCTGAGGGAGCGCGGCGCTGTCGGAGGGTCAGCGCTGAGGGAGCGGGCGAGCGGTCGGAGGGTCAGCGCTGAGGGAGCGGGCGCTGTCGGAGGGTCAGCACTGAGGGGAGCGCGGCGCTGTCGGAGGGTCAGCGCTGAGTGAGCGCGGCGCTGTCGGAGGGTCAGCGCTGAGGGAGCGGGCGCGCGGTCGGAGGGTCAGCGCTGAGGGAGCGGGCGCTGTCGGAGGGTCAGCGCTGAGGGAGCGCCGCGCTGTCGGAGGGTCAGCGCTGAGGGAGCGCGGCGCTGTCGGAGGGTCAGCGCTGAGGGACCGGGCGCTGTCGAGGGTCAGCGCTGAGGGAGCGCGGCGCTGTGGGAGGGTCAGCGCTGAGGGAGCGCGGCGCTGTCGGAGGTCAGCGCTGAGGAGCGCGGCGCTGTCGGAGGGTCAGCGCTGAGGGAGCGCCGCGCTGTCGGAGGGGTCAGCGCTGAGGGGAGCGCCGCGCTGTCGGAGGGTCAGTGCTGAGGGAGCGGGCGCGCGGTCGGAGGGTCAGCGCTGAGGGAGCTGGCGCTGTCGGAGGTCAGCGCTGAGTACCGCCGCGCTGTCGGAGGGTCAGCGCTGAGGGACCGCCCCGCTGTCGGACGGTCAGCGCTGAGTGAGCGCGGCGCTGTCGGAGGGTCAGCGCTGAGGTACCGGGCGCTGTCGGAGGGTCAGCGCTGAGGGAGCGCGGCGCTGTCGGAGGGTCAGCGCTGAGGGACCCGCCGCGCAGTCGGAGGGTCAGCGCTGAGGGAGCGCCGCGCTGTCGGAGGGTCAGCGCTGAGGAGCGGGCGCTGTCGGATGGTCAGCGCTTGAAACAGCGGGCGCTGTCGGAGGGTCAGCGCTGAGGGAGCGCGGCGCTGTCGGAGGGTCAGCGCTGAGGGAGCGCGCACTGTCGGAGGGTCAGCGCTGAGGGACCGGGCACTGTCGGAGGGTCAGCGCTGAAGGAGCGCCGCGCTGTCGGAGGGTCAGCGCTGAGGGAACGGGCGCTGTCGGAGGGTCAGCGCTGAAACAGCGGCGCTGTCGGAGGGTCAGCGCTGAGGGAGCGCCGCGCTGTCGGCGGGTCAGCGCTGAGGGACCGCCGCGCTGTCGGAGGGCCAGCGCTGAGGGACCGCCGTGCTGTCGGATGGTCAGCGCTGAGGGAGCGCGGCGCTGTCGCAGGGTCAGCGCTGAGGGAGCGCGGCGCTGTCGGAGGGTCTGCGCTGAGGGAGCAGCGGCGCTGTCGGAGGGTCAGCGCTGAGGGAGCGCGGCGCTGTCGGAGGGTCAGCGCTGAGGGAGCGCGGCGCTGTCGGAGGGTCAGAGCTGAGGGAGCGCGGCGCTGATCGGAGGGTCAGCGCTGAGGGAGCGCGGCGCTGTCGGAGGGTCAGCGCTGAGTGAGCGCGGCGCTGCCGGAGGGTCAGCGCTGAGGGACCGCCGCGCTGCCGGAGGGTCAGCGCTGAGGGAGCGGGCGCGCGGTCGGAGCGTCAGCGCTGAGGGAGCGGGCGCTGTCGGAGGGTCAGCGCTGAGGGAGCGGGCGCTGTCGGAGGGTCAGCGCTGAGGGAGCGCGGCGCTGTCAGAGGGTCAGCGCTGAGGGAGCGCTGCACTGTCGGAGGGTCAGTGCTGAGGGAGCGGGCACTGTCAGAGGGTCAGTGCTGAGGGAGCAGGCACTGTCGGAAGGTCAGTGCTGAGGGAGCGCCGCACTATCGGAGGGCCAGTGCTGAGGGAGCGGGCACTGTTGGAGGGTCAGTGCTGAGCGAGCGCTGCACTGTCGGAGGGTCAGTGCTGAGGGAGCCGGCACTGTCGGAGGGTCAGTGATGAGGGAGTGGTTACGGTCGGACGGTCAGCGCTGAGGGACCACCGCACTGTCGCAGGGTCAGCGCTGAGGGAGCGGGCACTGTCGGAGGGTCAGTGCTGAGGGAGCGGGCACTGTCGGAGGGTCAGCGCTGAAACAGCGGGCACTGTCGGAGGGTCAGCGCTGAGGGATCGCGGCGGTGTCAGAGGGTCAGCGCTGAGGGAGCGCGGCGCTGTCAGAGGGTCAGCGCTGAGGGACCGCGCACTGTCGGAGGGTCAGCGCTGAGGAAGGGGCACTGTCGGAGGGTCAGCGCTGAGGGACCACCGCACTGTCGGAGGGTCAGCGCTGAGGGAGCGGGCACTGTCGGAGGGTCAGCGCTGAGGGACCGCGCACAGTCGGAGGGTCAGCGCTGAGGGACCGCGCACAGTCGGAGGGTCAGCGCTGAGGGAGCGGGCACCGTCGGAGGGTCAGCGCTGAGGGAGCGGGCACCGTCGGAGGGTCAGCGCTGAGGGAGCGGGCACTGTCGGAGGGTCAGCGCTGAGGGAGCGGGCACTGTCGGAGGGTCAGCGCTGAGGGAGCGGGCGCTGTCGGAGGGTCAGCGCTGAGGGAGCGGGCGCTGTCGGAGGGTCAGCGCTGAGGGAGCGCGGCGCTGTCGGAGGGTCAGCGCTGAGGGAGCGGGCGAGCGGTCGGAGGGTCAGCGCTGAGGGAGCGGGCGCTGTCGGAGGGTCAGCACTGAGGGAGCGCGGCGCTGTCGGAGGGTCAGCGCTGAGGGAGCGCGGCGCTGTCGGAGGGTCAGAGCTGAGGGAGCGCGGCGCTGTCGGAGGGTCAGCGCTGAGGGAGCGCGGCGCTGTCGGAGGGTCAGGGCTGAGTGAGCGCGGCGCTGCCGGAGGGTCAGCGCTGAGGGACCGCCGCGCTGCCGGAGGGTCAGCGCTGAGGGAGCGGGCGCGCGGTCGGAGTGTCAGCGCTGAGGGAGCGGGCGCTGTCGGAGGGTCAGCGCTGAGGGAGCGGGCGCTGTCGGAGGGTCAGCGCTGAGGGAGCGCGGCGCTGTCGGAGGGTCAGCGCTGAGGGAGCGCTGCACTGTCGGAGGGTCAGTGCTGAGGGAGCGGGCACTGTCAGAGGGTCAGTGCTGAGGGAGCAGGCACTGTCGGAAGGTCAGTGCTGAGGGAGCGCCGCACTATCGGAGGGCCAGTGCTGAGGGAGCGGGCACTGTTGGAGGGTCAGTGCTGAGCGAGCGCTGCACTGTCGGAGGGTCAGTGCTGAGGGAGCGGGCACTGTCGGAGGGTCAGTGCTGAGGGAGCGGGCACTGTCGGAGGGTCAGTGCTGAGGGAGCGCCTTACTGTCGGAGGGTCAGTGCTGAGGAACCGCCGCACTGTCGCAGGGTCAGCGCTGAGGGAGCGGGCACTGTCGGAGGGTCAGTGCTGAGGAACCACCGCACTGTCGCAGGGTCAGCGCTGAGGGAGCGGGCACTGTCGGAGGGTCAGTGCTGAGGGAGCGGGCACTGTCGGAGGGTCAGTGCTGAGGAACCACTGCACTGTCGTTGGGTCAGTGCTGAGGGAGCGGGCACTGTCGGAGGGTCAGTGCTGAGGGAGCGGGCACTGTCGGAGGGTCAGTGATGAGGGAGCGCCGCACTGTCGGAGGGTCAGTGATGAGGGAGCGGGCACTGTCGGAGGGTCAGTGCTGAGGGAGCGCCGCACTGTCGGAGGGTCAGTGATGAGGGAGCGCCGCACTGTCGGAGGGTCAGTGATGAGGGAGCGGGCACTGTCGGAGGGTCAGTGCTGAGGGAGCGGGCACTGTCAGAGGGTCAGTGCTGAGGGAGCGGGCACTGTCGGAGGGTCAGCGCTGAGGGAGCGGGCACTGTCGGAGGGTCAGTGCTGAGGGAGCGGGCACTGTCGGAGGGTCAGTGATGAGGGAGCGCCGCACTGTCGGAGGGTCAGTGATGAGGGAGCGGGCACTGTCGGAGGGTCAGTGCTGAGGGAGCGCCGCACTGTCAGAGGGTCAGTGCTGAGGGAGCAGGCACTGTCGGAAGGTCAGTGCTGAGGGAGCGCCGCACTATCGGAGGGCCAGTGCTGAGGGAGCGGGCACTGTTGGAGGGTCAGTGCTGAGCGAGCGCTGCACTGTCGGAGGGTCAGTGCTGAGGGAGCGGGCACTGTCGGAGGGTCAGTGCTGAGGGAGCGGGCACTGTCGGAGGGTCAGTGCTGAGGGAGCGCCTTACTGTCGGAGGGTCAGTGCTGAGGAACCGCCGCACTGTCGCAGGGTCAGCGCTGAGGGAGCGGGCACTGTCGGAGGGTCAGTGCTGAGGAACCACCGCACTGTCGCAGGGTCAGCGCTGAGGAGCGGGCACTGTCGGAGGGTCAGTGCTGAGGGAGCGGCACTGTCGGAGGGTCACTCCTGAGGAACCACTGCACTGTCGTTGGGTCAGTGCTGAGGGAGCGGGCACTGTCGGAGGGTCAGTGCTGAGGGAGTGCGGGCACTGTCGGAGGGTCAGTGATGAGGGAGCGCCGCACTGTCGGAGGGTCAGTGATGAGGGAGCGGGGCACTGTCGGAGGGTCAGTGCTGAGGAGCGCCGCACTGTCGGAGGGTCAGTGATGAGGGAAGCGCCCGCACTGTCGGAGGGTCAGTGATGAGGGAGCGGGCACTGTCGGAGGGTCAGTGCTGAGGGAGCAGGCACTGTCAGAGGGTCAGTGCTGAGGGAGCGGGCACTGTCGGAGGGTCAGCGCTGAGGGAGCGGGGCACTGTCGGAGGGTCAGTGCTGAGGGACGCGGGCACTGTCGGAGGGTCAGTGCTGAGGGAGCGGGCACTGTCGGAGGGTCAGTGATGAGGGAGCGCCGCACTGTCGGAGGGTCAGTGATGAGGGAGCGGGCACTGTCGGAGGGTCAGTGCTGAGGGAGCGCCGCACTGTCGGAGGGTCAGTGATGAGGGAGCGCCGCACTGTCGGAGGGTCAGTGATGAGGGAGGCGGGCACTGTCGGAGGGTCAGTGCTGAGGGAGCGGACACGGTCAGAGGGTCAGTGCTGAGGGAGCAGGCACTGTCGGAGGGTCAGTGCTAAGGGAGCGGGCACTGTCGGAGGGTCAGTGCTGAGGGAGCGGGCACTGTCGGTGGGTCAGTGCTGAGGGAGCGGGCACTGTCGGAGTGTCAGTGCTGAGGGAGCGGGCACTGTCGGACGGTCAGTGATGAGGGAGCGGGCACTGTCGGAGGGTCAGTGATGAGGGAGCACGCACTGTCGGAGGGTCAGTGATGAGAGCGCGGGCACTGTCGGAGGGTCAGTGCTGAGACAGTGCTGCACTGTCGCAGGGTCAGTGCTGAGGGAGCGGGCACTGTCGGAGTGTCAGTGCTGAGGGAGCGGGCACTGTCGGAGTGTCAGTGCTGAGGGAGCGGGCACTGTCGGAGGGTCAGTGCTGAGGGAGCGGGCACTGTCGGAGGGTCAGTGCTGCGGGAGCGGGCACTGTCGGAAGGTCAGTGCTGAGGGAGCGCCGCACTATCGGAGGGTCAGTGCTGAGGGAGCGACGCACTATCGGAGGGTCAGTGCTGAGGGAGCGCTGCACTGTCGGAGGGTCAGTGCTGAGGGAACGCCGTAGTATTGGCGGGTCAGTGCTGAGGGAGTGGGCACTGTCAGAGGGTCAGTGCTGAGGGAGCGGGCACTGTCGGAGGGTCAGTGCGGAAGGAGCGGGCACTGTCGGAGGGTCAGTGATGAGGGAGTGGTTACGGTCGGACGGTCAGCGCTGAGGGACCACCGCACTGTCGCAGGGTCAGCGCTGAGGGAGCGGGCACTGTCGGAGGGTCAGTGCTGAGGGAGCGGGCACTGTCGGAGGGTCAGTGCTGAGGAACCACTGCACTGTCGTTGGGTCAGTGCTGAGGGAGCGGGCACTGTCGGAGGGTCAGTGCTGAGGGAGCGGGCACTGTCGGAGGGTCAGTGATGAGGGAGCGCCGCACTGTCGGAGGGTCAGTGATGAGGGAGCGGGCACTGTCGGAGGGTCAGTGCTGAGGGAGCGCCGCACTGTCGGAGGGTCAGTGATGAGGGAGCGCCGCACTGTCGGAGGGTCAGTGATGAGGGAGCGGGCACTGTCGGAGGGTCAGTGCTGAGGGAGCGGGCACTGTCAGAGGGTCAGCGCTGAGGGAGCGGGCACTGTCGGAGGGTCAGCGCTGAGGGAGCGGGCACTGTTGGAGGGTCAGCGCTGAGGGAGCGGGCACTGTCGGAGGGTCAGTGCTGAGGGAGCGGGCACTGTCGGAGGGTCAGTGATGAGGGAGCGCCGCACTGTCGGAGGGTCAGTGATGAGGGAGCGGGCACTGTCGGAGGGTCAGTGCTGAGGGAGCGCCGCACTGTCGGAGGGTCAGTGATGAGGGAGCGCCGCACTGTCGGAGGGTCAGTGATGAGGGAGCGGGCACTGTCGGAGGGTCAGTGCTGAGGGAGCGGGCACTGTCAGAGGGTCAGCGCTGAGGGAGCGGGCACTGTCAGAGGGTCAGCGCTGAGGGAGCGGGCACTGTCGGAGGGTCAGCGCTGAGGGAGCGGGCACTGTCGGAGGGTCAGCGCTGAGGGAGCGGGCACTGTCGGAGGGTCAGCGCTGAGGGAGCGGGCACTGTCGGAGGGTCAGTGCTGAGGGAGCGGGCACTGTCGGAGGTCTGTGCTGAGGGAGCGGGCACTGTCGGAGGGTCAGCGCTGAGGGAGCGGGCACTGTCGGAGGGTCAGTGCTGAGGGAGCGGGCAGTGTCGGAGGGTCAGCGCTGAGGGAGCGGGCACTGTCGGAGGGTCAGTGCTGAGGGAGCGGGCACTGTCGGAGGTCTGTGCTGAGGGAGCGGGCACTGTCGGAGGGTCAGCGCTGAGGGAGCGGGCACTGTCGGAGGGTCAGTGATGAGGGAGCGGGCACTGTCGGAGGGTCAGTACTAAGGGAGCGGGCACTGTCGGAGGGTCAGTGCTGAGGGAGCGGGCACTGTCGGAGGGTCAGCGCTGAGGGAGCGGGCACTGTCGGAGGGTCAGTGCTGAGGGAGCGGGCACTGTCGGACGGTCAGTGATGAGGGAGCGGGCACTGTCGGAGGGTCAGTGATGAGGGAGCACGCACTGTCGGAGGGTCAGTGATGAGAGCGCGGGCACTGTCGGAGGGTCAGTGCTGAGACAGTGCTGCACTGTCGCAGGGTCAGTGCTGAGGGAGCGGGCACTGTCGGAGTGTCAGTGCTGAGGGAGCGGGCACTGTCGGAGTGTCAGTGCTGAGGGAGCGGGCACTGTCGGAGGGTCAGTGCTGAGGGAGCGGGCACTGTCGGAGGGTCAGTGCTGCGGGAGCGGGCACTGTCGGAGGGTCAGTGCTGCGGGAGCGGGCACTGTCGGAAGGTCAGTGCTGAGGGAGCGCCGCACTATCGGAGGGTCAGTGCTGAGGGAGCGACGCACTATCGGAGGGTCAGTGCTGAGGGAGCGCTGCACTGTCGGAGGGTCAGTGCTGAGGGAACGCCGTAGTATTGGCGGGTCAGTGCTGAGGGAGTGGGCACTGTCAGAGGGTCAGTGCTGAGGGAGCGGGCACTGTCGGAGGGTCAGTGCGGAAGGAGCGGGCACTGTCGGAGGGTCAGTGATGAGGGAGTGGTTACGGTCGGACGGTCAGCGCTGAGGGAGCGGCCACTGTCGGAGGGTCAGCGCTGAGGGGACGGGCATTGTCGGAGGGTCAGAGCTGAGGAACCACCGCACTGTCGGAGGGTCAGTGCTGAGGGAGCGGGCACTGTCGGAGGGTCAGTGCTGAGGAAGTGGGCACTGTCGGAGGGTCAGTGCTGAGGAACTGCCGCACTGTCGGAGGGTCAGTGCTGAGGGAGCGGGCACTGTCGGAGTGTCAGTGCTGAGGGAGCGGGCACTGTCGGAGGATCAGTGCTGAGGGAGCGGGTACTGTCGGAGGGTCAGTGCTGAGGGAGCGCCGCACTGTCGGAGGGTCAGTGCTGAGGGAGCGGGCACTGTCGGAGGGTCAGTGCTGAGGGAGCGGGCACTGTCGGAGGGTCAGTGCTGAGGGAGCGGGCACTGACGGAGAGTCAGCGCTGAGGGAGCGGGCACTGTCGGAGGGTCAGTGCTGAGGGAGCGGGCAATGTCGGAGGGTCAGTGCTGAGGAACCACCGCACTGTCGCAGGGTCAGCACTGAGGGAGCGGGCACTGTCGGAGGGTCAGTGCAGAGGGAGCGGGCACTGTCGGAGGGTCAGTGCTGACGGAGCGCCTTACTGTCGGAGGGTCAGTGCTGAGGAACCGCCGCACTGTCGCAGGGTCAGCGCTGAGGGAGCGGGCACTGTCGCAGGGTCAGCGCTGAGGGAGCGGGCACTGTCGGAGGGTCAGTGCTGAGGGAGCGGGCACTGTCGGAGGGTCAGTGCTGAGGAACCGCCGCACTGCCGGAGGGTCTTTGCTGAGGAACCACCGCACTGTCGTTGGGTCAGCGCTGAGGGAGCGGGCACTGTCGGAGTGTCAGTGCTGAGGGAGCGGGCACTGTCGGAGGGTCAGTGCTGAGGGACCACCGCACTGTCGCAGGGTCAGCGCTGAGGGAGCGGGCACTGTCGGAGGGTCAGTGCTGAGGGAGCGGGCACTGTCGGAGGGTCAGTGCTGAGGAACCGCCGCACTGCCGGAGGGTCTTTGCTGAGGAACCACCGTACTGTCGTTGGGTCAGCGCTGAGGGAGCGGGCACTGTCGGAGTGTCAGTGCTGAGGGAGCGGGCACTGTCGGAGGGTCAGTGCTGAGGGACCACCGCACTGTCGCAGGGTCAGCGCTGAGGGAGCGGGCACTGTCGGAGGGTCAGTGCTGAGGGAGCGGGCACTGTCGGAGGGTCAGTGCTGAGGGAGCGCCTTACTGTCGGAGGGTCAGTGCTGAGGAACCGCCGCACTGTCGCAGGGTCAGCGCTGAGGGAGCGGGCACTGTCGGAGGGTCAGTGCTGAGGGAGCGGGCACTGTCGGAGGGTCAGTGCTGAGGAACCACCGCACTGTCGGAGGGTCAGTGCTGAGGAACCACCGCACTGTCGCAGGGTCAGCGCTGATGGAGCGGGCACTGTCGGAGGGTCAGTGCTGAGGAACCACTGCACTGTCGTTGGGTCAGTGCTGAGGGAGCGGGCACTGTCGGAGGGTCAGTGCTGAGGGAGCGGGCACTGTCGGAGGGTCAGTGATGAGGGAGCGCCGCACTGTCGGAGGGTCAGTGATGAGGGAGCGGGCACTGTCGGAGGGTCAGTGCTGAGGGAGCGCCGCACTGTCGGAGGGTCAGTGATGAGGGAGCGCCGCACTGTCGGAGGGTCAGTGATGAGGGAGCGGGCACTGTCGGAGGGTCAGTGCTGAGGGAGCGGGCACTGTCAGAGGGTCAGTGCTGAGGGAGCGGGCACTGTCGGAGGGTCAGCGCTGAGGGAGCGGGCACTGTCGGAGGGTCAGTGCTGAGGGAGCGGGCACTGTCGGAGGTCTGTGCTGAGGGAGCGGGCACTGTCGGAGGGTCAGCGCTGAGGGAGCGGGCACTGTCGGAGGGTCAGTGATGAGGGAGCGGGCACTGTCGGAGGGTCAGTGCTGAGGGAGCGGGCACTGTCGGTGGGTCAGTGCTGAGGGAGCGGGCACTGTCGGAGGGTCAGCGCTGAGGGAGCGGGCACTGTCGGAGGGTCAGTGCTGAGGGAGCGGGCACTGTCGGACGGTCAGTGATGAGGGAGCGCCGCACTGTCGGAGGGCCAGTGCTGAGGGAGCGGGCACTGTCGGAGGGTCAGTGCTGAGGGAGCGGGCACTGTCGGAGGGTCAGTGATGAGGGAGCACGCACTGTCGGAGGGTCAGTGATGAGAGCGCGGGCACTGTCGGAGGGTCAGTGCTGAGACAGTGCTGCACTGTCGCAGGGTCAGTGCTGAGGGAGCGGGCACTGTCGGAGTGTCAGTGCTGAGGGAGCGGGCACTGTCGGAGTGTCAGTGCTGAGGGAGCGGGCACTGTCGGAGGGTCAGTGCTGAGGGAGCGGGCACTGTCGGAGGGTCAGTGCTGCGGGAGCAGGCACTGTCGGAAGGTCGGTGCTGAGGGAGCGCCGCACTATCGGAGGGTCAGTGCTGAGGGAGCGACGCACTATCGGAGGGTCAGTGCTGAGCGAGCGCTGCACTGTCGGAGGGTCAGTGCTGAGGGAACGCCGTAGTATTGGCGGGTCAGTGCTGAGGGAGTGGGCACTGTCAGAGGGTCAGTGCTGAGGGAGCGGGCACTATCGGAGGGTCAGTGCGGAAGGAGCGGGCACTGTCGGAGGGTCAGTGATGAGGGAGTGGTTACGGGCAGATGGTCAGCGCTGAGGGAGCGGCCACTGTCGGATGGTCAGCGCTGAGGGGACGGGCACTGTCGGAGGGTCAGAGCTGAGGAACCACCGCACTGTCGGAGGGTCAGTGCTGAGGGAGCGGGCACTGTCGGAGGGTCAGTGCTGAGGAAGTGGGCACTGTCGGAGGGTCAGTGCTGAGGAAGTGGGCACTGTCGGAAGGTCAGTGCTGAGGAACTGCCGCACTGTCGGAGGGTCAGTGCTGAGGGAGCGGGCACTGTCGGAGTGTCAGTGCTGAGGGAGCGGGCACTGTCGGAGGATCAGTGCTGACGGAGCGGGTACTGTCGGAGGGTCAGTGCTGAGGGAGCGCCGCACTGTCGGAGGGTCAGTGCTGAGGAACCGCCGCACTGTCGGAGGGTCAGTGCTGAGGAACCGCCGCACTGTCGGAGAGTCAGCGCTGAGGGAGCGGGCACTGTCGGAGGGTCAGTGCTGAGGGAGCGGGCAATGTCGGAGGGTCAGTGCTGAGGAACCACCGCACTGTCGCAGGGTCAGCGCTGAGGGAGCGGGCACTGTCGGAGGGTCAGCGCTGAGGGGACGGGCACTGTCGGAGGGTCAGAGCTGAGGAACCACCGCACTGTCGGAGGGTCAGTGCTGGGGGAGCGGGCACTGTCGGAGGGTCAGTGCTGAGGAAGTGGGCACTGTCGGAGGGTCAGTGCTGAGGAACTGCCGCACTGTCGGAGGGTCAGTGCTGAGGGAGCGGGCACTGTCGGAGTGTCAGTGCTGAGGGAGCGGGTACTGTCGGAGGGTCAATGCTGAGGGAGCGCCGCACTGTCGGAGGGTCAGTGCTGAGGAACCGCCGCACTGTCGGAGGGTCAGTGCTGAGGAACCGCCGCACTGTCGGAGAGTCAGCGCTGAGGGAGCGGGCACTGTCGGAGGGTCAGTGCTGAGGGAGCGGGCAATGTCGGAGGGTCAGTGCTGAGGAACCACCGCACTGTCGCAGGGTCAGCGCTGAGGGAGCGGGCACTGTCGGAGGGTCAGTGCTGAGGGAGCGCCGCACTGTCGGAGGGTCAGTGCTGAGGAACCGCCGCACTGTCGGAGGGTCAGTGCTGAGGAACCGCCGCACTGTCGGAGAGTCAGCGCTGAGGGAGCGGGCACTGTCGGAGGGTCAGTGCTGAGGGAGCGGGCAATGTCGGAGGGTCAGTGCTGAGGAACCACCGCACTGTCGCAGGGTCAGCGCTGAGGGAGCGGGCACTGTCGGAGGGTCAGTGCTGAGGGAGCGGGCACTGTCGGAGGGTCAGTGCTGAGGGAGCGCCTTACTGTCGGAGGGTCAGTGCTGAGGAACCGCCGCACTGTCGCAGGGTCAGCGCTGAGGGAGCGGGCACTGTCGGAGGGTCAGTGCTGGGGGAGCGCCGTACTGTCGGAGGGTCAGTGCTGAGGGAGCGGGCACTGTCGGAGGGTCAGTGCTGAGGGAGCGGGCACTGTCGGGGGGTCAGTGATGAGGGAGCGCCACACTGTCGGAGGGTCAGTGATGAGGGAGCGGGCACTGTCGGAGGGTCAGTGATGAGGGAGCGGGCACTGTCGGAGGGTCAGCGCTGAGGGAGCGGGCACTGTCGGAGGGTCAGTGATGAGGGAGCGGGCACTGTCGGAGGGTCAGTGCTGACGGATCGGGCACTGTCGGAGGGTCAGTGCTGAGGGAGCGGGCACTGTCGGAGGCTCAGTGCTGAGGGAGCGGGCACTGTCGGAGGGTCAGTGATGAGGGAGCGCCACACTGTCGGAGGGTCAGTGATGAGGGAGCGGGCACTGTCGGAGGGTCAGCGCTGAGGGAGCGGGCACTGTCGGAGGGTCAGTGCTCAGGGAGCGGGCACTGTCAGAGGGTCAGTGCTGAGGGAGCGGACACTGTCAGAGGGTCAGCGCTGAGGGAGCGGGCACTGTCGGAGGGTCAGCGCTGAGGGAGCGGGCACTGTCGGAGGGTCAGTGCTGAGGGAGCGCCGCACTGTCGGAGGGTCAGCGCTGAGGGAGCGGGCACTGTCGGAGGGTCAGTGCTGAGGGAGCGGGCACTGTCGGAGGGTCAGTGCTGGGGGAGCGCCGCACTGTCGGAGGGTCAGTGCTGAGGGAGCGGGCACTGTCGGAGGGTCAGTGCTGAGGGAGCGGGCACTGTCGGAGGGTCAGTGCTGAGGGAGCGGGCACTGTCGGAGGGCCAGTGCTGAGGGAGCGGGCACTGTCGGAGGGTCAGTGCTGAGGGAGCGGGCACTGTCGGAGGGTCAGTGATGAGGGAGCACGCACTGTCGGAGGGTCAGTGATGAGAGCGCGGGCACTGTCGGAGGGTCAGTGCTGAGACGGTGCTGCACTGTCGCAGAGTCAGTGCTGAGGGAGCGGGCACTGTCGGAGGGTCAGTGCTGAGGGAGCGCTGCACTGTCGGAGGGTCAGTGCTGAGGGAGCGGGCACTGTCGGAGGGTCAGTGCTGCGGGAGCAGGCACTGTCGGAAGGTCAGTGCTGAGGGAGCGCCGCACTATCGGAGGGCCAGTGCTGAGGGAGCGGGCACTGTTGGAGGGTCAGTGCTGAGCGAGCGCTGCACTGTCGGAGGGTCAGTGCTGAGGGAGTGGGCACTGTCAGAGGGTCAGTGCTGAGGGAGCGGGCACTGTCGGAGGGTCAGTGCGGAAGGAGCGGGCACTGTCGGAGGGTCAGTGCTGAGGGAGCGGGCACTGTTGGAGGGTCAGTGCTGAGGGAGCGGGCACTGTCGGAGGGTCAGTGCTGCGGGAGCAGGCACTGTCGGAGGGTCAGTGCTGAGGGAGCGCCGCACTATCGGAGGGCCAGTGCTGAGGGAGCGGGCACTGTCGGAGGGTCAGTGCTGAGGAACCGCCGCACTGTCGCAGGGTCAGCGCTGAGGGAGCGGGCACTGTCGGAGGGTCAGTGCTGAGGGAGCGGGCACTGTCGGAGGGTCAGTGCTGAGGAACCGCCGCACTGTCGGAGGGTCAGTGCTGAGGAACCGCCGCACTGTCGCAGGGTCAGTGCTGAGGGAGCGGGCACTGTCGGAGGGTCAGTGCTAAGGGAGCGGGCACTGTCGGAGGGTCAGTGCTGAGGGAGCGGGCACTGTCGGAGGGTCAGTGCTGAGGGAGCGGGCACTGTCGGACGGTCAGTGATGAGGGAGCGCCGCACTGTCGGAGGGTCAGCGCTGAGGGAGCGGGCACTGTCGGAGGGTCAGTGCTGAGGGAGCGGGCACTGTCGGAGGGTCAGTGATGAGGGAGCACGCACTGTCGGAGGGTCAGTGATGAGAGCGCGGGCACTGTCGGAGGGTCAGCGCTGAGGGAGCGGGCACTGTCGGAGGGTCAGTGCTGAGGGAGCGGGCACTGTCGGAGGGTCAGTGCTGAGGGAGCGGGCACTGTCGGAGGGTCAGTGCTGAGGGAGCGGGCACTGTTGGAGGGTCAGTGCTGAGGGAGCGGGCACTGTCGGAGGGTCAGTGCTGCGGGAGCAGGCACTGTCGGAAGGTCAGTGCTGAGGGAACGCCGTAGTATTGGCGGGTCAGTGCTGAGGGAGTGGGCACTGTCAGAGGGTCAGTGCTGAGGGAGCGGGCACTGTTGGAGGGTCAGTGCGGAAGGAGCGCCTTACTGTCGGAGGGTCAGTGCTGAGGAACCGCCGCACTGTCGCAGGGTCAGCGCTGAGGGAGCGGGCACTGTCGGAGGGTCAGTGCTGAGGGAGCGGGCACTGTCGGAGGGTCAGTGCTGGGGGAGCGCCGTACTGTCGGAGGGTCAGTGCTGAGGAACCACTGCACTGTCGTTGGGTCAGCGCTGAGGGAGCGGGCACTGTCGGAGGGTCAGTGCTGGGGGAGCGCCGTACTGTCGGAGGGTCAGTGCTGAGGGAGCGGGCACTGTCGGAGGGTCAGTGCTGAGGGTGCGGGCACTGTCGGAGGGTCAGTGATGAGGGAGCGCCGCACTGTCGGAGGGTCAGTGATGAGGGAGCGGGCACTGTCGGAGGGTCAGTGCTGAGGGAGCGGGCACTGTCGGAGGGTCAGTGATGAGGGAGCGGGCACTGTCGGAGGGTCAGTGCTGAGGGAGCGGGCACTGTCGGAGGGTCAGTGCTGAGGGAGCGGGCACTGTCGGAGGGTCAGTGATGAGGGAGCGCCGCACTGTCGGAGGGTCAGTGATGAGGGAGCGGGCACTGTCGGAGGGTCAGCGCTGAGGGAGCGGGCACTGTCGGAGGGTCAGTGCTGAGGGAGCGGGCACTGTCGGAGGGTCAGTGCTGAGGGAGCAGGCACTGTCGGAGGGTCAGCGCTGAGGGAGCAGGCACTGTCGGAGGGTCAGCGCTGAGGGAGCGGGCACTGTCGGAGGGTCAGTGCTGAGGGAGCGGGCACTGTCGGAGGTCTGTGCTGAGGGAGCGGGCACTGTCGGAGGGTCAGTGCTGAGGGAGCGGGCACTGTCGGAGGGTCAGTGATGAGGGAGCGGGCACTGTCGGAGGGTCAGTGCTGAGGGAGCGGGCACTGTCGGAGGGTCAGTGATGAGGGAGCGCCGCACTGTCGGAGGGTCAGCGCTGAGGGAGCGGGCACTGTCGCAGGGTCAGTGCTGAGGGAGCGGGCACTGTCGGAGGGTCAGTGCTGGGGGAGCGCCGCACTGTCGGAGGGTCAGTGCTGGGGAAGCGGGCACTGTCGGGGGGTCAGTGCTGAGGGAGCGGGCACTGTCGGAGGGTCAGTGCTGAGGGAGCGGGCACTGTCGGAGGTCTGTGCTGAGGGAGCGGGCACTGTCGGAGGGTCAGCGCTGAGGGAGCGGGCACTGTCGGAGGGTCAGTGCTGAGGGAGCGGGCACTGTCGGAGGGTCAGCGCTGAGGGAGCGGGCACTGTCGGAGGGTCAGTGATGAGGGAGCGGGCACTGTCGGAGGGTCAGCGCTGAGGGAGCGGGCACTGTCGGAGGGTCAGTGCTGAGGGAGCGGGCACTGTCGGAGGGTCAGTGCTGGGGGAGCGCCGCACTGTCGGAGGGTCAGTGCTGGGGAAGCGGGCACTGTCGGGGGGTCAGTGCTGAGGGAGCGGGCAATGTCGGAGGGTCAGTGCTGAGGGAGCGGGCACTGTCGGAGGGCCAGTGCTGAGGGAGCGGGCACTGTCGGAGGGTCAGTGATGAGGGAGCGGGCACTGTCGGAGGGTCAGTCATGAGGGAGCACGCACTGTCGGAGGGTCAGTGATGAGAGCGCGGGCACTGTCGGAGGGTCAGTGCTGAGACAGTGCTGCACTGTCGCAGGGTCAGTGCTGAGGGAGCGGGCACTGTCGGAGGGTCAGTGCTGAGGGAGCGGGCACTGTCGGAGGGTCAGTGCTGCGGGAGCAGGCACTGTCGGAAGGTCAGTGCTGAGGGAGCGCCGCACTATCGGAGGGCCAGTGCTGAGGGAGCGGGCACTGTTGGAGGGTCAGTGCTGAGCGAGCGCTGCACTGTCGGAGGGTCAGTGCTGAGGGAACGCCGTAGTATTGGCGGGTCAGTGCTGAGGGAGTGGGCACTGTCAGAGGGTCAGTGCTGAAGGAGCGGGCACTGTCGGAGGGTCAGTGCGGAAGGAGCGGGCACTGTCGGAGGGTCAGTGCTGAGGGAGCGCCTTACTGTCGGAGGGTCAGTGCTGAGGAACCGCCGCACTGTCGCAGGGTCAGCGCTGAGGGAGCGGGCACTGTCGGAGGGTCAGTGCTGAGGGAGCGGGCACTGTCGGAGGGTCAGTGCTGAGGAACTGCCGCACTGTCGGAGGGTCAGTGCTGAGGGAGCGGGCACTGTCGGAGGGTCAGCGCTGAGGGAGCGGGCACTGTCGGAGGGTCAGTGATGTGGGAGCGGGCACTGTCGGACGGTCAGTGATGAGGGAGCGCCGCACTGTCGGAGGGTCAGCGCTGAGGGAGCGGGCACTGTCGGAGGGTCAGTGCTGAGGGAGCGGGCACTGTCGGAGGGTCAGTGATGAGGGAGCACGCACTGTCGGAGGGTCAGTGATGAGAGCGCGGGCACTGTCGGAGGGTCAGTGCTGAGACAGTGCTGCACTGTCGCAGGGTCAGTGCTGAGGGAGCGGGCACTGTCGGAGGGTCAGTGCTGAGGGAGCGGGCACTGTCGGAGGGTCAGTGCTGAGGGAGCGGGCACTGTCGGAGGGTCAGTGCTGCGGGAGCAGGCACTGTCGGAAGGTCAGTGCTGAGGGAGCGCCGCACTATCGGAGGGCCAGTGCTGAGGGAGCGGGCACTGTTGGAGGGTCAGTGCTGAGCGAGCGGGCACTGTCGGAGGTCTGTGCTGAGGGAGCGGGCACTGTCGGAGGGTCAGTGCTGAGGGAGCGGGCACTGTCGGAGGGTCAGTGCGGAAGGAGCGCCTTACTGTCGGAGGGTCAGTGCTGAGGAACCGCCGCACTGTCGCAGGGTCAGCGCTGAGGGAGCGGGCACTGTCGGAGGGTCAGTGCTGAGGGAGCGGGCACTGTCGGAGGGTCAGTGCTGGGGGAGCGGGCACTGTCGGAGGGTCAGTGCTGGGGGAGCGCCGTACTGTCGGAGGGTCAGTGCTGAGGAACCACTGCACTGTCGTTGGGTCAGCGCTGAGGGAGCGGGCACTGTCGGAGGGTCAGTGCTGGGGGAGCGCCGCACTGTCGGAGGGTCAGTGCTGGGGAAGCGGGCACTGTCGGAGGGTCAGTGCTGAGGGAGCGGGCACTGTCGGAGGGTCAGTGCTGAGGGAGCGGGCACTGTCGGAGGGCCAGTGCTGAGGGAGCGGGCACTGTCGGAGGGCCAGTGATGAGGGAGCACGCACTGTCGGAGGGTCAGTGCTGAGAGCGCGGGCACTGTCGGAGGGTCAGTGCTGAGAGCGCGGGCACTGTCGGAGGGTCAGTGCTGAGACAGTACTGCACTGTCGCAGGGTCAGTGCTGAGGGAGCGGGCACTGTCGGAGTGTCAGTGCTGAGGGAACGGGCACTGTCGGAGTGTCAGTGCTGAGGGAGCGGGCACTGTCGGAGGGTCAGTGCTGAGGGAGCGGGCACTGTCGGAGGGTCAGTGCTGCGGGAACGCCGTAGTATTGGCGGGTCAGTGCTGAGGGAGTGGGCACTGTCAGAGGGTCAGTGCTGAGGGAGCGCCGCACTATCGGAGGGTCAGTGCTGAGGGAGCGACGCACTATCGGAGGGCCAGTGCTGAGGGAGCGGGCACTGTCGGAGGGTCAGTGCTGAGCGAGCGCTGCACTGTCGGAGGGTCAGTGCTGAGGGAACGCCGTAGTATTGGCGGGTCAGTGCTGAGGGAGTGGGCACTGTCAGAGGGTCAGTGCTGAGGGAGCGGGCACTGTCGGAGGGTCAGTGCGGAAGGAGCGGGCACTGTCGGAGGGTCAGTGATGAGGGAGTGGTTACGGTCGGACGGTCAGCGCTGAGGGACCACCGCACTGTCGGAGTGTCAGCGCTGAGGGAGCGGCCACTGTTGGAGGGTCAGCGCTGAGGGGACGGGCACTGTCGGATTGTCAGTGCTGAGGAAGTGGGCACTATCGGAGGGTCAGTGCTGAGGAACCGCCGCACTGTCGGAGGGTCAGTGCTGAGGGAGCGGGCACTGTCGGAGCGTCAGTGCTGAGGGAGCGGGCACAGTCGCAGGGTCAGTGCTGAGGGAGCGGGCACTGTCGGAGGGTCAGTGCTGACGGAGCGGGCACTGTCGGAGGATCAGTGCTGAGGGAGCGGGCACTGTCGGAGGGTCAGTGCGGAAGGAGCGGGCACTGTCGGACGGTCAGTGATGAGGGAGTGGTTACGGTCGGACGGTCAGCGCTGAGGGACCACCGCACTGTCGGAGTGTCAGCGCTGAGGGAGCGGCCACTGTTGGAGGGTCAGCGCTGAGGGGACGGGCACTGTCGGAGGGTCAGAGCTGAGGAACCACCGCACTGTCGGAGGGTCAGTGCTGAGGGAGCGGGCACTGTCGGAGGGTCAGTGCTGAGGGAGCGGGCACAGTCGGAAGGTCAGTGCTGAGGGAGTGGGCACTGTTGGAGGGTCAGCGCTGAGGGGGCGGGCACTGTCGGAGGGTCAGTGCTGAGGAACCACCGCACTGTCGTTGGGTCAGCGCTGAGGGAGCGGGCACTGTCGGAGTGTCAGTGCTGAGGGAGCGGGCACTGTCGGAGTGTCAGTGCTGAGGGAGCGGGCACTCTCGGAGTGTCAGCGCTGAGGGAGCGGGCACTGTCGGAGGGTCAGTGCTGAGTGAGCGGGCACTGTCGCAGGGTCAGTGCTAAGTGAGCGGGCACTGTCGGAGGGTCAGTGCTGAGGGAGCGGGAACTTTCGGAGTGTCAGTGCTGAGGGAGCGCCGTAGTGTTGGCGGGTCAGTGCTGAGGGATTGGCACTGTCGGAGGGTCAGTGCTGAGGGAGAGGGCACTGTCGGAGGGTCAGTGCTGAGGGAGCGACGTAGTGTTGGCGGGTCAGTGCTGAGGGAGCGGGCACTGTCTGAGGGTCAGTGCTGAGGGAGCGGGCACTCTCGGAGGGTCAGTGCTGAGGGAGCAGGCACTGTCGGAGGATGAGTGCTGAGGGAGCGGGCACTGTCAGAGGGTCAGTGCAGAGGGAGCGGGCACTGTCGGAGCGTCAGTAATGAGGGAGCGGGCACTGTCGGAGGGTCAGTGCTGAGGGAGCGGGCACTATCGGATGTTCAGTGTTGAGGTAGCACCGCACTGTCGGAGGGTCAGTGCTGCGGGAGCGGGCACTGTCGGAGGGTCAGTGCTGAGGGAGCGGGCACTGTCGGAGGGTCAGTGCTGAGGGAGCGGGCACTGTCGGAGCGTCAGTGCTGAGGGAGCGGGCACTGTCGGATGTTCAGTGCTGAGGGATCGCCGCACTGTCGGACGCTCAGTGCTGAGGGTGCGCCGCACCGTCGGAGGGTCAGTGCTGAGGGAGCGGGCACTGTCGGATGTTCAGTGCTGAGGGAGCGGGCACTGTCGGATGTTCAGTGCTGAGGGAGCGCCGCACTGTCGGAGGGTCAGTGCTGAGGGAGCGGGCACTTTCGGAGGGTCAGTGCTGAGGGAGCGCCTTAGTGTTGGCGGGTCAGTGCTGAGGGAGCGGGCACTGTCGGAGGGTCAGTGCTGAGGGAGCGCCTTAGTGTTGGCGGGTCAGTGCTGAGGGAGCAGGCACTGTCGGAGGGTCAGTGCTGAGGGAGCGGGCACTGTCGGATGTTCAGTGCTGAGGGAGCGGGCACCGTCGGAGGGTCAGTGCTGAGGCAGCGCCGCACTGTCGGAGTGTCAGTGCTGAGGAGCTGACACCGTCCGAGGGTCAGTGCTGAGTGAGCGCCGCACTGTCGGAGGGTCAGTGCTGAGGGAGCGGGCACTGTCGGAGGGTCAGTGCTGAGGGAGCGGGCACTGTCGGACGGTCAGAGCTGAGGGTGCGCCGCACTGTCGGAGGATCAGTGCTGAGGAAGTGGGCACTTTCGGAGGATCAGAGCTGAGGGAGCGCCGCACTGTTGTAGGGTCAGTGCTGTGGGAGCGCCGCACTGTCGGAGGGTCAGTGCTGAGGGAGTGCTGTAGGAGCTGATGTGTTAAGCAAAGTGTTGGATCTACCCTCTCAAAGATGTGAAAGTATTTTTACTCGGTGCTCTATAAGAGCTGTCCTTGGGTTTGCGGGAATATATTTATCAATCTAGCAGTGACATGCGTCTCGGTGATGTGTGAATCTGCTTGTTTGCAAACTGGAGGTTGCATTCTGCCTTTGTGTTGGAATATGGGTCGTCCCTGCAGGCAGATAAAATTCTTTATCCATCTTCTATCCACCTCCCCCCTCTCCCTATTTATTTCAGAATCCCCTTCCCCTCCCCCATTTCTGAAGAAGGGTCTAGGCCCGAAACCTCAGCTTTCCTGCTCCTCTGATGCTGCTTGGCTTGCTGTGTTCGTCCACCTCTACGCCTTGTTATCTCAGATTCTCCAGCATCTGCAGTTCCTACAGTCTCTGAGCAATTTCGAACCTGCTGCCCCATTCAACAAGATAATGGCTGATCATGTAATGTCCATATCCCACTCCCAACCTCTACCCCCTGATCCCTTTACCTACAAAGGCCATGCCCAGCTCCCTCTTGAATATATCTAATGAACTGGCCCCAAAAGCTTCCTGTGGGAGAGAATTCTCAGGTTCACAACTCTCAGTGAAGAAATTCTTCCTCATCTCAGTCCTGAATGGCTTACCTCTTATTCCTAGACTGTGACCCCCAATTCTGGATTTCCCCAATATGGGAACATCTTTCAGTCCCATCAGGATTTTGTATGTTTCTGTGAGATTCCCCCCTCATTTTTCTAAATTCCAGTGAATACAAGCCCAGTCAACCCAGTCTTTCCTCATGTGTCAGTCCTGCTATCCTGGAAATCAGTCTGGTGAATCTTCAACTTCAAGAAAAAGCAAGTGAGAAAATATGCAAAAACCAGAAAATTTGAAGAAAATCGGATGCAACTGATTGATGTGACAGCAAGCCTCAGAAACCGCTTGGCAACACTCCAGTGAAGAACCTTTCAGAACAAAAGTTCTGAGGCTGACAGGAAATGTGCAGGAACTGAACACATCTCCAGGCTGCATTTCAATGGTCTGTGTGACTGGTCCTGAGTCCAAGTTAAGGTGATGAACCAATCTGACACCAAGGATTGTATGAATCAAAACCAAACATCCAGCGTATGAAATAGGAAAGGTTAACTGGAGAATCACTCCATGCTAAAAAGGCAGAGATTTTAAAAAAGATGTTAAAAGTTCTGGGTGAGCAGTGTTAGTGCTGTGGTATAGACATCACCAGGCAGAGCTGGGAAAATGACACTGAGAGAGTCACAGAGAAATCACGTATATATCGGGGATTGGGCGGCTGGGGAAATCACTAGCCAGGAAACACAAAGAGGGTAGGCATTGGGTGAGTTAAAGAAGTTTGTGGTTGGGGTCTGACACAGAAACATTTTTAGGAAATGATGAGAATAATGTAGAGATAGTAAAGTACAGTAACCCTCCAGTACTGTAACAAACTGTGAAAGAGTGATCATTGCTGCAGAATAAGTATCTTTAGAAGAGATCAGATATCTTGATATCTGTTACTTGATAGAGGTGTACAAAATGATCAGAGGTATAGATAGGGTGGACAGCCAGAGACTTTTTCCTAGGGTGGAGGTAGCTATTACGAGGTGGCATAGTTTTAAAGTGAGTGGAGGTAGATATAGGGGAGATGTCAGCAGTAGGTTCTTTACTCAGAGAGTGGTCCGGGCGTGGAATGCATTGCTGGAGAGGGTAGTGGAATCAGCCTCATTAGGGGCATTTAAGTGGCTATTAGATAGGCATATGGATGATAGTGTAAGGTAGGGGTGGGGGTTAGATAGACCTTAGGTTTAGGGTAAAAGTTCGGCACAACATTGTGGGCCGAAGGGCCTGTCCTGTGCTGTACTGTTCTATGTTCTATATCTATTTACCATTCAGAGGTTAAGACATCAGAATTAATATTGCCAGGAACATTTCATTGCAGCAAGAGGTCAATTGAATCCAAAATTTGACAGCTAAGAGAAGACAATTCTTGAGGTGTGGAATAACTTCTAACTTCTGAAAAGAAACATCTAAACTATGAAAGAAGCTGAACAAGTAAATACACTTCAGTTCACAATTGGGAATAATATTGTTACTGTTTGCCAAATGGTAAATGAAACATCAGACAAACGTGAAGATGTATTGAGAGTCTTTGACAATTGTTTCAAGCTTAGAACCAACAGAAGTGTTCAGCATGCATGTGAATTCACAAATGCTTTCATAACGCTCCCCACAGGTTAGGATAGAGATGAGACTATAGTGACCTAAACTCAGAATTCAAAAGGGACCGGATTATTGAAGGCATTACTGCTTAGCCTTTGTCAGATTTATTCCAGCCCAAAGAAGACTTCACTCTATAGAAAGCCACTCAGATGGTGGATGAAGCAGATGTCCAAAAACAAAAACTAGAATATTTTGAGTTGGCTACATTGGAATAAAAAAATTGTTTCATACAATCAGAGATGGAAAATCCTGACTGTACTGGTTCGGCAGAAATGCTTTCCATTGCTATCAAAGCTGAAGACAGTTCTGATTCCAAGTGGCAACAAAGTTCAAAACAAATTATAGTCAAAGAGACAACAATTGCGTCACTTATGCTGTTTGAGAGGATGTAAAGTGGCAGTTGTAATTGGTTCTATTGTCTACCTACATTGAGTCAGATTGCAAAAGTATTATTCTGTAATTGTAGTGGCTCTCCCACACTTCACTGCTGTAATGAAAGATTTTCTGGAGACTTCCTTCTCATTCCCTGACAGCACAGTAACCAAAAATTCCAACAAATTCACCATCAGGTGCTGAGCTGATTAGAAATGGACGAAGTCAACTTGTCCAAAGAACATTCCCCAATATCAAGAAAGAACAAAACATCAAGCAAGAATGGATCTGTAGTTGGTAAAGTGAACAATCTGGGTTTACTGAGAATCCAACCTCTGAGAGAAAAAGGAGAAGACTTGAAATATTCAGGGAGTTGATGTAAAAATACAATCTGCTTCAGCTCAGATTGACAGGTGGAACGATAAACAAAACCCACTCACACAAGATAATAAAATGTGAGGCTGAATGAACACAGCAGGCCAAGCAGCATCTCTGGAGCACAAAAGCTGACGTTTCGGGCCTAGACCCTTCATCAGAGAGGTCTAGGCCCGAAACGTCAGCTTTTGTGCTCCTGAGATGCTGCTTGGCCTGCTGTGTTCATCCAGCCTCACATTTTATTATCTTGGAATCTCCAGCATCTGCAGTTCCCATTATCTCTGATACTATTTCCACTCACACAAATTGAAGGTATGGAGTACAGAACTCCATGGGAACACCACCACAAAGACACAAACAGTGTACATTGATCAAAGATTCTGCAAAAAAAAATTAGCTTCCTCAGGGATCACTCCAAAACCTATAGACAACTCAAACCCCTCCATAAAGGAAACACAGAAGTTAAAGAGCCTTGAATTCAAGAGAAAACCACGCACACCGCCGATGACCAGGAAGACAATCCAAATCATTAGCTTTGACCCAACAAGCCATTACTCTTCCAAATCTGAAGAGAGCACATTTAGGGAGAATAATGAAGCCTCCAGATCATCTGGATATGTGTAAAGTCAACGATATGGGGGGGGGGAGGAGGGAGGGGGGGAATGGAGTGTGGTAATTGTAAGTGTATGAACAGACGCATCGTAATGTAGTCATTATGAGGGAGTAAAAACGTGAGGGCGATGTTATCGATGGGTCTGAAAGGGTTAGTCCTGATCTCAGTGGAACAGGCACCAGCCAGACGAGGATGCTGGAGGGACTTGCTGGTTTGGTAGGCTGATGGAGACCAGGGGGTCCAGGGTGTACTAGTGAGATGGATAGAGAACTAGCTGGGCAACATGAGACAGAGAATTGTAGTGGAAGGCAGTTTCTCAAATTGGAGACCTGTTACTAGTGGTGTTCCACAGGGATCCGTGTTGGGACCACTGTTGTTTGTGATATATGTAAATGATTTGGAGGAAGGTATAGGTGATCTGATTAGCAAGTTTTCAGATGACACTAAGATTGGTGGAGGAGCAGATAGTGAAGGGGACTGTCAGAGATTACAGCAGAATATAGATAGATCGGAGAGTTGGGCAGAGAAATGGCAGATGGAGTTCAATCCGGGCAAATGCGAGGTGATGCATTTTGGAAGATCCAATTCAAGAGCAAACTATACAGTAAATGGAAAAGTCCTGGGGAAATTTGATGAACAGAGAGATCTGGGTGTTCAGGTCCATTGTTCCCTGAAGGTGGCAACACAGGTCGATAGAGTGGTTAAGAAGGCATGCGGCATGCTTTCCTTCATTGGACAGGGTATTGAGTACAAGAGTTGGCAGGTCATGTTGCAGTTGTATAGGACTTTGGTTCGGCCACATTTAGAGTACTGTGTACAGTTCTGGTCGCCACATTACCGAAAGGATATGGATGCTTTGGAGACGGTGCAGAGGAGGCTCACCAGGATGTTGCCTGGTGTGGAGGCTGCTAGCTATGCAGAAAGGTTGAGTAGATTGGGATTATTTACATTAGAAAGATGGAGATTGAGGGGGGACCTGATTGAGGTCAAAAAAATCATGAGGGGTATAGACAGGGTGGATAGCAAGAAGCTTTTTCCCAGAGTGGGGGACTCAATTACTAGGGGTCACGATTTCAAGGTAAGAGGAGGAAAGTTTAAGGGAGATATGCGTGGAAAGCTCTTTACACAGAGGGTGGTGGGTGCCTGGAACATGTTGCCAGTGGAGGTGGTAGACACGGGCACGATAGCGTCATTTAAGATGTATCTAGACAGATACATGAATGGGCAGGGAGCAGAGGGATACAGATCCTTGGAAAATAGGCAACAGGTTTAGATAGAGCATTTGGATCAGCGCAGGCTTGGAGGGCCTGTTCCTGTGCTGTAATTTTCTTTGTTCTTTGTATAGTAAGGAGAGAGCTTGTCAGAGACAGACTCAGGGCTGGTGTGCACCAACAGCCCTTGTATGATCACAGAATTTTTAAGGTGCAGAGGGAAGCCATTCAATCCATCATTGTCTGGGCTGGTTCTACTCCCTAACATCTTTGTCCCATATCGTTGCAGACCATTTCTATCCAAATAACCATCCAAATGCCCAGATTAAACCTGCCTCCATCATATTTCTAGGTGATATAAACAAAAACAAAGAAACCTACAGCACAGGAACAGGCCCTTCAGCCCTCCAAGCCTGCGCCGATCAAGATCCTCTGTCTACCCTGTCACCTATTTTCTAACAGTCTGTGTCCATTCGCTCCCTGCCCATCCATGTATGTTCTATACCTAAAGCTTTTTTTCTCACGTCACCCTTGTTCTATTTACACATCTCTTGTTTGTGTTCATTTTCTGAGCAGAAACAGTTGTTCCCCATCGAATCGATCCAGCCCACTCATGATTTTGATAATCTCAGCCAGATCTCAGCCTTCACCTTTGCAACAGTTCCAGCTTCTTCCATCTAATGTTAGTTATATTCATGAGGTCTGTAAACAGCTAAGGCACCATCAGAAACTTCATGATTTCCTGAATGAGATTCCTCAGTTCAGTTGGAAAGGCTGATATCCTCATCCACTTGAGATCTGGTCAACCAGGAGAAACCCACACTTGCCAGGCCCAGTAAGCAATTAGAAACAGCATTTATTGCAAGGGATCTGGGGTACAGCAATTAACAGGTCTGGCTACAATTGTTCTAGGTTTAGTTGAGACCACATCTGGAATGCTGTGTGCAGCTTTGATCTCCATATTTAGGGAAGGATATGCTAGCATTGGAGTTGATACAGTGAAGGTTCACACGTCTGGAGCAGTGGGGGTGGGACCCACTACTTTCTCTGGGGTGACGTGAATGGGTTGATATTCTTTGGAGATAGTAGGAACTGCAGATGCTGGAGAATCTGAGATTACAGGGCGTAGAGCTGGATGAACACAGCAGGCCAAGCAGCATCAGAGGAGCAGGAAGGCTGATGTTTTGGATCTGGACCCTTCTGCAGAAATGGGTCCAGCTTTCCTGCTCCTCTGATGCTGCCTGACCCGTTGCGTTCATCCAGCTCCACACCTTGTTATCTCAGATATTCTTTGGAGTTTACAGCAATGAGAGGTGATCTCATTGAAACTATGTACAATTCTGAAGGAGTTTGACAGGATGATGCACAGAGAGACATCGTTTCCCTCACTCTGAGGAATCGAGAACATGGCAACACAGCCATGGGAGAAGGTGCCAATCATTTGAGACTGTGATATGGTGCAAATTACTTTGCATTCCAAGGGTTGTGAATCTTTGGAATTCTCTCCTGCAGAGGGTTTTACATGCTCCTTTGTTGGACACACAGAGCTGAGGGAGGCACGGGTTTTGATGTCTCAGGGAAGAAAAGGTAATGTCAGCACGGGGTTCCTCTCTCAATGGACAGAGACAGAGATGATGGGCGGTGGTTTAACCTGGGGGTCACTGTGCCTCGGACAAGGGGAGAGGTTGAGAAGGAGATTCCTTCAATGGTAACCTCAGCTGGTGCAGGACTGAACCCACACAGTGTCAGTGTCATATAGCATTACAAACCAGCGATCCAGCCAACTGAGCTAACCTCAGGAACAATGAAAAATCAAACACAACTATATTGAATGGTACAGCAGACTCAATGGGCTGAATGGTATACTCCTGGTTTTTGTGTCCTCTGACAGTACAGCTGGTGTCAGTCCATGAGGTAGGCTCATGTCTATGAGGTTCTGATGTTTGGATGAGAGTCACACGGACATGGCAGTTTAACACAGAAGTTGACAATGTCTTTCATACCTTTCTCCCTCTCACCCTTTGCAGATTCTACTTTCTCAGTCTGCACTCTTTTAATTATCTCATCATCTCTCTCCACACTTTCCTTCCGATGGTTAAGCTGTAAACTCACCCCAATTGACATATTGGGAGCCACATTAGCCCCTAGTGCCGGGTGAACTGAGAGTTCAGTCACAGTTTGGACCTCTTCAGACTCATCACCAAAACATCACATCAGTGAACATTATTAAACACGTGACAAAGAAATATTCAGATTCGAAACAGATGTGACAACTGGGCATACTCACAATCACAAGACTTCTAATAAATACAGGTTAACGTTTGCAAAGTTGATTCAGAAAGAGTGGTTAATAATTGTTTGAAAAAGACTACATTTAAATAGAATCTGAAGATTTGACTAGGCAGCCTTGAGTTGCAGTGCTGGTGTCAAACCGCAGTGAAACAGGGATCTTCTTCAGTAATATAAGAACGACAATTACAAATGGATGTCACTGGCTGAGCCCAGCATTTAAGCCTTTCCATTTTTGCCCCTTGAAAAGGTGGGGGTGAGCTGCCTTCTTGAACCACTGCAGTCCATGTGCCGCACATTGGGCCACAATGCCATTAGAAAGGAATTTCCAGGATTTGGACCCAGCGACAGTGAAGGAGTGGTGATATATTTCCAAGTCAGAATGGTGAGTGGTTTCAAACAGGCAGTTCACCACTACCTTCTCCAGGGCAACTAAGGACAGACAATAAAATGCTGGTCTAATCAGTGATGCCTACATCCCATTAATGAAAGAAAGGAATTGCCCCAGAGTAGAGTATAACCAGAGAGAAAGCAGTGATCTGGGACGGTGTGATATAAGAGACCGAGGGCTGTCACATTGGACTGACTCAATGTGCCCAGACCCTCTCCTCCATCTGTGTCCCATTACCCACCCTGTGACTGGATCACCCACTGCAGGATTCGCTCAGCATCGGCAGCCAGTCCCTGGATGAGACCAGTCAGTAGCCATTTTGAGACTGTGAATGCAATTCCTCCCGAAGCAAGGGGACCAAGAACGGGAAGCCCTCGGATCAGATACTCTCCGGCCATCAATCCCATTCCCGGGCCACTGGACAGGAACTTGTACAGGAGGGGAATGTTTATGTGTGCCACTTGGGGTGACTGCATTTGGGTCCTCAAATCCTGCAGTGGCTTCTGAATGTCAGCTGACATTCTCTTGAGGGATTCCTCATCCAGTCCAAAGCACTTGTAATAAAAGGGCAGATTCTTACTCAATAAAGCTGCATCACAGGCAATGGCTACCCCTGGGACAGGAACAGCTGCAGCGCAAGACGAAATCAGAGCTAACTTCCAAACGTCTGCATTCAGTGAATCCTTCCTCTTCGCAATGAATCTGGAACACAGCGGGTGGATGCTTTTCAAGAATGCTTGCTTCCTGAACTTGGGCAGATCCTTTTTCAACGTCTCTTGCAGCTGCTTTGAATCATAATCTTCAAAGAAACGGCAAGATATGAGGAAGACCTGAGGAGAGAGCACTCCTCGCTCTGTCAGATAGCTCACTGCTTCCTCGGTAATCTCATTTTTTACCTCGTGTTGGTCAGTCAATGCTGCTTGGTTTCTCCAACATCGTGCGATGTCATTGTCAATCTTGCTGCGAACAAAGTAGAAATGGGCTCCGCTCTCCTGGATCCACTGGGCGAGGATGGCATGGCTTTCCTTGAAACGCTCGGAAGCCACAATGATGAAGAAGTCATACCTGTGGAAGCCCACATTCTCCCTGTAACTCTCCAGTTGGAAATTCGGGGTCCCTAACCCAGGGAGGTCCCACAGGAGAACATGGCTGAGCGTGTGGAGCGGGTAACTGGTCGGGACCAATGTGGTTTCTGTCGCTCCAGTTTTAGCAGCTCCTGGATGGTTATCAGAAACACCACACAGAGCATTAACCAGCGAGGATTTCCCAGCACCAGCCTCCCCGATCACACCGATATTGATCGTCATATTGTCCAGGTTCGACAGGAAGTCCAATATCTGAGCGATCAGGTCAGATAGCCCACCCACTTCAAATGCCTCCTTCAGACTGTCCCGTACTGTGCAGTCTACACGATCAAGTATGTCACCTCTAGGAAGAAGAACATCAAACACAATATCAGACAGGAAACAGGGCGCCAAGCGCTCCCTCAGCACTGACCCTCCGACAGTGCCCACTCTCTCAGCACTGACCCTCCGACAGTGCCCACTCCCTCAGCACTGACCCTCCGACAGTGCCCCCTCCCTCAGCACTGACCCTCCGACAGTGCCCACTCCCTCAGCACTGACCCTCTGACAGTGCCCCCTCCCTCAGCACTGACCCTTCCACAGTGCCCAATCCCTCAGCACTGACCCTCCGACAGTGCCCAATCCCTCAGCACTGACCCTCCAACAGAGCCCACTCCCTCAGCACTGACCCTCCGACAGTGCCCACTCCCTCAGCACTGACCCTCCGACAGTGTCCAATCCCTCAGCACTGACCCTCCAACAGTGCGGCGCTCCCTCAGCACTGACCCTCCGACAGTGCGGCGCTCCCTCAGCACTGACCCTCCGACAGTGCCCGCTCCCTCAGCGCTGACCCTCCGACAGTGCCCAATCCCTCAGCACTGACCCTCCAACAGAGCCCACTCCCTCAGCACTGACCCTCAGACAGTGCCCACTCCCTCAGCACTGTCCCTCTGACAGTGCCCAATCCCTCAGCACTGACCCTCCGACAGTGCCCACTCCCTCAGCACTGACCCTCCGACAGTGTCCAATCCCTCAGCACTGACCCTCCGACAGTGCCCGCTCCCTCAGCACTGACCCTCCGACAGTGCGGCGCTCCCTCAGCACTGACCCTCCGACAGTGCGGCGCTCCCTCAGCACTGACCCTCCTACAGTGCCCGCTCCCTCAGCGCTGACCCTCCGACAGTGCCCAATCCCTCAGCACTGACCCTCCAACAGAGCCCACTCCCTCAGCACTGACCCTCAGACAGTGCCCACTCCCTCAGCACTGTCCCTCTGACAGTGCGGCGCTCCTTCACCACTGACCCTCCGACAGTGCGGCGCTCCCTCAGCACTGACCCTCCGACAGTGCCCGCTCCCTCAGCGCTGACCCTCCGACAGTGCCCAATCCCTCAGCACTGACCCTCCAACAGAGCCCACTCCCTCAGCACTGACCCTCCGACAGTGCCCACTCCCTCAGCACTGACCCTCTGACAGTGCCCACTCTCTCAGCACTGACCCTCCGACAGTGCCCGCTCCCTCAGCACTGACCCTCCGACAGTGCCCGCTCCCTCAGCACTGACCCTCTGACAGTGCCCGTTCCCTTCCTGCTGCAACAAACTTTGGTTTTTGTGAGCCCTGTCACCTTCCCGATATTTTATTATTCAATCACATGTTAAGAGTTTTACTGGCCATGGAGCACTTATTGCCTCATCCCTAATTGCCCAGAGGGCTGTTTAGAGTCAGCCACATTGCTGTGGGCCTGGAGTCACATGTTGGCCCACACCTGGTAAGGGATGGCAGTTTCACTCCTTGGCGGACATTAGTGACCCAGATGGGTTTTTCCTGACACTCAACAATGGTTTCATGATCATCATTAGATTCTTAATTCTAGATATTTTATTGAATTCAAACTCCACCATCTGCTGTGGCAGGATTGGAACCCGGGCCCCCAGAATGTTACCAGTTCTGGGTTAATTACACCAATGCCTCTCCATTGTCTCAGTGGCAGGACGCTGCCACCCAGTGTGTCACAGATACAACAGCGGGACGCTGTCAATGTGGGCCGCGGGGGAGGAGGTGACAAAAGCAGAAATTGATGGAGAAACTCAGCAGGTCTGGCAGCACCTGTGGAGAGAGAAACAAAGTTAATGTTGCAGGTCCAGTGACCCTTCTTCAGAAATGTTAGTGGCTGAGAAAAAGCGATATCAATGCTGAAGCCAACCCTGAAGGGTCGGGGGGCGTGAGTGTAAAAGTGGAGATTGAGCCCAGAGAGAGATGTAAAGCGGTAGGTGAACAAGGGGATTATGGAAAGCAGCTCAGGACAGAATAAGAGATTATAAGAACTCCGAGTGAGAAAGTGCTGAATACGACCATATAATGTGATAATGGGCCTAGAAGGATTTGGGAACAAAAACGGAAGTTGCTTGAAAAGCTCACAGCATAACTGGAGAGAAATCAGAGTGAACGTTTCAGGTCCAGGGACCGTTCCTCAGAACTGAGCCTTCCTCTTTTGGTTTTTATTTAGTGATAACCAGCCTCGGTGTGGGGCTGGGTGGAAAGCACAGAAGGATGGAATCAAGCCCTAACTTTATTGAACTCGATATTGACTCCGGAGGGCTGCAGGGTCCCCAAGTGGAAAATTAGGTGTTTTTCTTCCAGCTTGCGCTGAGTTTTGCTGGAACCCTGCAGCGAGTCTGCGGAAGGCGGGCAAGGGAGGGGAGGGGGATGTGTGTACGGTGGTGACATCAGCTGAAGCTAATGGGAATTGGCAGCTTATGGTCCTCTGGGTGTGGATGTTGGTGGGATGGTCAGTAAGGACAAGGGGAACCCTATCGCTGTAGTGGGAGGGAAGAGAAGGGGTGAGGACATTGCAGAGATGGGGAGACGAGTTTGCTGGGTGGGGAGGTAGGAGTGGGGATGGGACTGGTCTGGAGAGGAATTGGGGAGGTGGAAAAAGGCTGGAGGATGGAGATGGATGGAGTGGAGGCTGGTCAGTGGATGTGACAAAGGCAGTGGCCAGGTTGAGTAAATGAGGAGGGGTCATTTCCCAACAGGCATCCTCAACCAGGAGGGGCTTCCAGGGACAAATTCCCACATGAGCCTCAGAGCCCTCAGGCAGGTTCTGTTTTTCCACTGCAAGTTATAATCAGGAGGCCTCACTTCCCAAGAGGGTAATGGAAGCAGCATCCAGAGGAACTTTCCAAAGGGAATTGGTCCGGGACCTGGCGGACAAGGTTTGACAGTGGTGGCTGGGAACTCGATCAACATCCTCATCCAGTCGTTTAGCAACTAGCGCCCAGATCATCCTCCTGGAGAGAGAACCTCCAATTCACTCACTTGATCATCTCAGGATGGTTCTTAATCTGTGACCAAAGTAAATGAAACTGAAACTTCTCGGTGTCAAGATTACTCAATATGTACACGGTGGGTTTCAGAACACCTTCCTTGCACAGACAGGTGATACAAAACTCTCGGATCTCCTTCAGGAACTTGCTTTCTTTATAATTGGATTCATGACGCAGTTTATAAGCCTCCAGATCACTTTCAATCTTGTTACGGACAAATAAAACCGTCCTGCCCATGTCCTGAAGGGTCTTTGCAACTTGGCCATGGTGACCCTTGAAGATTTCAGAGGCGATGATAATGACGATCTCATAATCTTTGCCATTGACCTCCTTCAGATACTGTTCTGGCTGCACACTGGGCCTGATGGGAGGAAGTTCCCAGATCCTGACATTGGAATATTTGGGGAAGGAGTATACCTCAGGCTGTGTACACGACTCCTGCTGTCCAATCTTTGCTGCTCCCTCATCGTCAGTCTGAAGACCTCGTAGTGCATTGATCAAAGACGATTTTCCTGACCAGCGATCACCAAAAACAGCCAGGTCCAGTCCAGGCCTCTCAGTACAATCCCGGGCTCTAAAACAGAAAGATATTCTTATTTAGTGTCCCCAAAACTATTTATTTAGTTTATTCACTCATGTAACGTGGGAGTCACTCACTGGACAGGATTTCTCGCCCATCCCTAGTTGCCACTTGAGAAGGTGGGGATGAGCTGTCTTTTTGAGCCGCTGCAGTCCTCCTGCTGTGGGTTGACCCACAATGTCCCTGAGGGAGGGAATTCCAGGATTTTGACCCAGTGACAGTGAGGGAACGGCAATATATTTCTAAGTCAGGATGGTGAGTGGCCTGGAGGGGAACTTGCAGGGATGGTGTTCCCATTTATCTGCTGCCCTTGTCATTCAAGATGGAAGCGAATGTGTGTTTGGGAGGTGCTGCCTGAGGATCTTTGGTGAATTTCTGCAGTGCATCTTGTAGATGGTACACACTGCTGCTACTGAGCGTCGGTGGTGGAGGGAGTGGGATGTTTGTGGATGTGGTGTCAATCAAGTGGCTGCTTTGTCCTGGATGGTGTCGAGCTTCTTGAGTGTTATTGGGGCTGTACCCATCCAGGCAAGTGGGGAGTGTTCCATCACACTCCTGACTTGTACCTTGTAGATGGTGGACAGGCTTTGGGGAGTCAGGAGGGGAGTTACTCACCCCAGTATTCCCAACCTCTGGCCTGCTCTTATAGCCACTGCGTTAATGTGGTGAGTCCAGCTGAATTTCTAGTAAATGGTAATCTCCAGATTGAGGATCTAGGCCTGAAATATCAGCTTTCCTGCTCCTCTGATGCTGCTTGGCCTGCTGTGTTCTTCCAGCTCTACACCTTGTTACCCACAGAATGTTGATAGCGGGGCGATTCAGTGATAGTAAAGCCATTGAATGTAAAGGGACAGTAGTTAATTTGTCTCTTACTGGTGATAGTCATAGCCTGGCATTTGTATGACATGAATGTTACTGAGAACTGCACAATCTCTCTTTCTGGGCCAGACCTTTCATCTCTAGAATCAATCCAATGAACCAGATGATGGTCACAAAACCAAGATTGACTGTCAGTAAAAACCCATCAGGTTCACGAATGTCCTTTAGGGACGGAAACTGCCATCCTTACCTGGTCTGGTCTACACGTGACTCCAGGCCCACAGCAACGTGGCTGAGTCTTAGCACATTCCGTGAACCACATTTCTCTAGCATTTCCTATTTTTGTCTTAATTCCTTCAGTGCCGAAATGTCACTGGTCTTTATTGTGACCTTGCTCAGGGACTGAGCATGCACGGATCTCTGGAGAACACAATTACCATTGAGTGAAAAATATTCTCTTCATCTCAGTCCCAAATTCATAGAATCCCTACAGTGTGGAAACGTGCCATTCAGGCCAAAAAATCCAGACTGCCCCTCCGAAAAGCATCCCATCCTGACCCCTTCCCATACCCTTACATTTATCTAACCCACCTAACCGAAACACCCCTTGGCACTCTGGGTAATTTAGCATGGCCAATCCACACAAACTGCCAATCTCTGGGCTGCGGGGGGAAAACCAGAGCACCTAGAAGAAACTCAAGTAAACTTGGCAAGAATGTGAAAACGCCACACAGACATTCACCCGAGGGTGGAATTGAACCCGGGTTCCTGGCACTGTGTGGCAGCAGGGCTAACCACTGAGCCACCATGATGCCCTTTCACCCTTGGCTCTAGCATCATGTGGAAAACCATTCTCTCCACAGCCACCTGGCTAAGCCCTGAAGAATTTTATCATTTCAGTGCAGCTGTATCTCACTCTTTGCAATGTCAGACAACACCAAGCTGACTGACTCAATGCTGTACATACCTGTTGAGCTCCTCGATCTTCTCTTCGAGACTGTCCTGGAGCAGGGAGAACTGGTAGATCTCAGGGGTGGTGTTAGACACAAGGAAAACTGTAGGGGTCTGTGCACCCCTCTCTGACAGACATTGAACACATGCTGAGGTGATACTGTCTAGAAATCTATTCAGATCATTTATGGAGCTAATCGTGGATGCACACCGCTGTGAATCTTTATCAATGTTGGTGCGAACATAGTAACAGGGTTTGTCCTTTGTCTGAGCTTCCTTGGCAACATTCACATCATTCGAGGCAAACTGATCCACTGAGGAAACAATTATGAGAATGTCATACTGGTCCAATGTGGAGCAACTCAGGTAGTTTGAGTTGAATTCCCAGAAGGTTACGTTTGGATATTTGGGATGGTCGTACTGATATTTGGGTGGAGATGTTGAGAGTTCCTGTATGTCCTCCTCACCTCGCAAAGCTTGGATCAGTGAGGTCTTTCCTACTGCAGGGGGCCCTGTCACTGCAATCCACACAGCGTCTGGCCTCTTGGAGCTGATCCACAAGCCCATTGGGAAATCGTTCACAGCAACGCAGTCACCAATACAAGGTCATCTCCCTGATGACAGCAAACAACACCAGAGAATAGTAATCAAGACCCACAGGGACAGCACGGGGTTAGATACAGAGTAAAGCTCCCTTGACACTGACCCCCCCACCCTCCATCAAACACTCCCAGCACAGGGACAGCACGGGGTTAGATACAGAGTAAAGCTCCCTCTACACTGTCACCCCCACCCTCCATCAAACACTCCCAGCACAGGGACAGCACGGGGTTAGATACAGAGTAAAGCTCCCTCGACACTGACCCCCCCACCCTCCATCAAACACACCCAGCACAGGGACAGCAAGGGGTTAGATACAGAGTAAAGTTCCCTCAACACTGACGCCCCCCACCCTCCATCAAACACTCCCAGCACAGGGACAGCACGGGGTTGGATACAGAGTAAAGCTCCCTCGACACTGACCCCCCCACCCTCCATCAAACACTCCCAGCACAGGGACAGCACGGGGTTGGATACAGAGTAAAGCTTCCTCGACACTGACCCCCCCACCCTCCATCAAACACTCCCAGCACAGGGACAGCACGGGGTTGGATACAGAGTAAAGCTCCCTCGATACTGACCCCCCCACCCTCCATCAAACACTCCCAGCACAGGGACAGCACGGGGTTGGATACAGAGTAAAGCTCCTCGACACTGTCACCCCCCCACCCTCCATCAAACACTCCCAGCACAGGGACAGCACGGGGTTGGATACAGAGTAAAGCTCCCTCGACACTGTCACCCCCACCCTACATCAAACACTCCCAGCACAGGGACAGCACGGGTTTGGATACAGAGTAAAGCTCCCTCGACACTGACCCCCCCACCCTCCATCAAACACTCCCAGCACAGGGACAGCACGGGGTTAGATACAGAGTAAAGCTCCCTCGACACTGACCACCCCACCCTCCATCAAACACTCCCAGCACAGGGACAGCACGGGGTTGGATACAGAGTAAAGCTCACTCTACACTGTCCCCACTCATTGCTTTCTTTCACACTGCTTCCAGCTGATTTTTTTTGCCTCTCTGATTTCCACAGAGCTCTTCAATCAGTCTCAGTTTCTGGTTGGTCAACAATTAACGGAGAGAAACAGTGATCTTGTTTTCTATCAGTTCTTCTGATAACAGCGTGTGCAGCACCCTGGCTGTGCCAGCTCTGGGAATGATCTCCAGATAGTGTGACTTCCCCTGCCCCCTGCCCTCTTGACACCTCCCCCACTCACCCCCACCACCCCCGACCATCACCCCTCCCCACCCACCGCATTCCTGCACATTTCTCCTTTTCCTGCCACACAGCCATAGAGACTTACAGCATGGAAACAGACCATTCAGTCCAACTCATCCGTTCCGACCAGATCCTAAATTAGTCCAGTGCCAATAGCCAGCATTTGGCCCATATGCCTCAAAGCCCTTCCTATTCATGTACCCATCCAGATGCCCTTTTAAATGTTGTAATTGAACCAGCCTCCACCACTTCCTCTGGCAGCTCATTCCATACACGCACCACCCTCTGTGTGAAAAAGTTACCCCTCAGGTCCCTTTTAAATCTTTCCCCTCTCACCTTAACCCTATGTCCTGTAGGAACCCCCTTCCCTGGGAAACAGACCTTGACTTTGACCCTATCCATCGCTCATGATTTTATAAACCCCTAAGGCCCCACCATAGTCATGTAGAACTTTGCTGCAAAATCTACACATTGTACTAAGTCACTGTAAAACAAGTTAACTCAGATAAGAGAATCAATATTTGTACTTTCTTCAGAAAACTCAACCTAAGTTCGTGAGTCACGATTTCCCAAGGACAAAGCCATGATGACTATCCCTAATCAGTCCTTGCCTTTCCAAGTACACACAAATCCTGTCCCTCAGGTTTCCTCCAACAACTTGCCCACCGCTGATGTCAGGCTCACCGATCTGCAGTTCCCTGGCTTTTCTTTATCACCCTTCCTAAACAGTGGCACCACATTAGCCAACCTCCAGTCTTCCAGCACCTCACCTGTGGCTATTGATGATACAAATATCTCAGCAAGGCGCCCAGCAATCTCTTCCCCACCTTCCCGCAGAAAGGTGTGCCTGATCAGGTTCTGGGGATTTATCCACCTTTATGGGTCTCAAGAAGCCCAACACCACAACTGCTGTAATATGGACGTTTTTCAAGATGTCACTATTTGTTCACCCAAGTTGTCTTGCTTCCAAATTATTCTCACTAAATATGTGGAATTAACAGTCTAATGATGGACATGAATCCATTGTCAATAGTTGGGAAAAACCCACATGGGTCACTAATGTCCTTTAGGGAAGGAAGCTGCCATCCTGACCTGGTCTGGCCTACATGTGAGTCCAGACCCATAGCAATGTTGTTGACTCTGAACTGCCCTCTGGGTAATTAGGGATGGGCAATAAATGCTGCCTGGTCAGCGATGCTGTCATCCCATGAATGAATAAAGAGCAAAAAAAATTGAAATCACATGCTTTTGGAGCGCTGCTGCTGATGAAGGGGTATGCTCCAAAAGCTTGTGATTTCAAATAAGCCCGTGGAACTATAACCTGGCGTTGAGCGGCTCTAGTCCTATTTGCCAGAGCGATCTCATGTCCGTTTTTGACCGTCCTGATTTCCCTCTTGAGTATAGTCCAACTGCTCTGACACTCCTCTAGGGATTCACTCGAGCCCTGCTGGCTTCACCTGACATATGCTTCCTTCTTCTTCACCAAAACCTCAATTTCTCTAGACACCCAGCATTCCCACAGCGTTCACCCCAACAGGAACATACTGTCTCTGGACTCTCGTTATCATTATTTATCCAGTTCCCTATTTAGAACGTTCCTGTTGAACCTGTTCTCCCTGTTGTTTCAGGCAGCATGCTCCAGATTGCAACAGCTGGCTGTGAGAAAAACCTTCATCCTACTCCCACCGCTCCCCCCCACCTCCCCACTACCTCACTCGAGATCTTTACAACCCACCCTCTGGAGACAGACCCTCCCACCCAAGGCATATTTTTTACTGAATGACCCTGTTGAAACACTCCTGATTTGGAACACTACCATTATATTTCCTCTTAACTTTTTCCGGCCAACAGAGAACAATCCCAGCTTCTCCAGTCTCCCTCTGCCTCACCTTTAGGGGAGTCGATGACCTGGTGATATTCTCACGAGACCATTAACCCAGAGACCCCAGGTAATGTTCTGAGGACCCACTCCAGCAGATGGTGGAGCTTGAATTCAATAAAAATCTGGAATTAAGCGTCTAACTTTGACTCTGAATCCATTGTCGATTGTTGAAAATCCCATCTGGTTCACTAATGTCCTTTAGGGAAGGAAACTGCCATCCTTACCTGGTCTGGCCTACATGTGACCCCAGACCCACAGCAATGTGGTTGACTCTTAACTGCCCTCTGGGTAATTAGGGATGGGACAATAAATACTGCCTGGCCAGTGATACCATTATCTGTGAATGAATAAAAAAACGTGAGGTCCCTCATCCCTTGTCCCACATCTGAACAAGCCTCCCTCCCCACCCTGCTGAAGACTTCCCATCCTTCCTGAAGTGTAGGTTCCAGATATTGGCACAACCTGCCAGCCGTGGGGTTATTCCCTGCTCCAAGATATTCGACTTTAGTCTGTTTAATGAACTCACCTGGCTGAATGCTCTAATGACTGGGTTCGGGAGACCTTCGGAAAGAGCCACTTCAGAACGGTTCAAACAAGGCATGAAGCTGGACCGTGGGTTTTTAGGCTGACCTGCTGCAGTTACAGCAAACACAACAGGCAGGCTCTATTCCGGGTAAATTACTGTTTCAGTTTCTATTCTGAGTCATTCAGCTAGTCTTGCCTGACAAATACTTGATAGTTATTGGTTTAACCTGATCATATGTCCTTTAAGGTTTTTTTTTAATTAACTATGTAGCGTCCAGGCTGAGGGAAGAGAGAGCAATAAGTTGCTGTCATAGTGACTGACTCTCAAACGATGGGCTGAATGGCCTCCTGCTGGGCTGGTGACTTTCTGATCCAGTCACTCAGGATGAAGAGAATTTAATTCCCAAACTGAATGGATTGCGTTCAATCTCAGCTTCATCCTTCTCACAAAACATTACAATGAGGCACATTCCTCCTCTTTATGTCCATTTTAAACAGGGCCTGGTCATGGGGGGGAAGGAAGCGATTTCATCAGGCCCGAGTTTCTTCCCCCAGTCAACCACCTCACTCACCTCTCCCTCCCTTTCCCCCTCACTCTTCCCTTCAATTTCCTCCTCACTCTCCTCCCCCTCCCTTTCCCCCACTCTTCCCTTCAATTTCCTCCTCACTCACCTCCCCCTCCCTTTCCCCCTCACTCTTCCCTTCAATTTCCTCCTCACTCACCTCCCCCTCCCTTTCCCCCTCACTCTTCCCTTCAATTTCCTCCTCACTCACCTCCCCCTCCCTTTCCCCCTCACTCTTCCCTTCAATTTCCACCTCACACCCCGCCAGAGTTTTTGGCCGGGGGGAGTAAGTTGAAGTTCTTTCTGTCTGTGCAAATCCATCTGTCTACGTTTGAAAAATAACGGTTCATGTGTGCCTAAAGAAGAATTGATGAGTCCATCTTCCTTTGCATTTCTGGAAGATTCTGCCACTGATGTGTGGGCAATGTGCGTGGGCACGGTGTGTGGGCAGGGTGTGTGGGCACGGTGTGTGGGCAGGGTGAGTGGGCACAGTATGTGGTCAGGGTGTGTGGGCAGGATGTGTGGGCAAAGTATGTGGGCAGGGTGTGTGGGCAGGATGTGTGGGCAGGGTGTGTGGGCAGGGTGTGTGGGCAATGTGTGTGGGCAGGGTGTGTGGGCAGAGTGTGTGGGCAGGGTGTGTGGGCAATGTGTGTGGTCAGGGTGTGTGTGCACGTTGTGTGGGCAGGGTGTGTGGGCAGGATGTGTGGGCAGGGTGTGTGGGCAATGGTGTGTGGGCAATGTGTGTGGGCACGGTGTGTGGGCAGGGTGTGTGGGCATGGTGTGTGGGCAATGTGTGTGGGCAGGGTGTGTGGGCAGGGTGTGTGGGCATGGTGTGTGGGCAATGTGTGTGGGCAGGGTGTGTGGGCAATGTGTGTGGGCAGGGTGTGTGGGCACGGTGTGTGGGCAGGGTGTGTGGGCAGGATGTGTGGGCAGGGTGTGTGGGCACAGTGTGTGGGCAGGGTGTGTGGGCAGGGTGTGTGGGCACAGTGTGTGGGCAGGATGTGTGGGCAGGGTGTGTGGGCAGTGTGTGTGGGCAGGGTGTGTGGGCACAGTGTGTGGACCTATACGTGGACTCTTGCACCATGAGGACATCCAAGGGTTGTCTTGAGCAGCTGCACTTTGTTTCCACCTCTCTCTCTCTCCCTCTTTCTCTCTCATTGTCTCTCTCTCTCTCTCTCCCCCAGTCTCTCTGTGTTTCTTCCTGTTTCTCTCTCTCCCTCACACTCTCTCATTGTCTCTCTCTCTCTCTCTCTCCCTCAGTCTCTCTATCTCTCTCCCTCCCAGTCTCTCTGTCTTTCTTCCTGTTTCTCTCTCTCCCTCACTTTCTCTCATTGTCTCTCTCTCTCTCTCTCCCTCAGTCTCTCTCTCTCTCCCTCCCAGTCTCTCTGTCTTTCTTCCTGTTTCTCTCTCTCCCTCTGTCTCTCTCACTGTCTCCCTCAAACTGTCTCCCTTGCTCTCGCAGTCTCTGTGTCTCTCCCTCTATCTCTCTCTGCCTGTCTCCCTCTGTCTCTGTCTCTTGCTCTCTCTCTCTCTCTCTATCTCTCTCTCTGTCTCACTCTCTCTCCCCTGTCTCTCCCTCCCTCCCTCTATCTCTCTGTCCCTTCCCTCTCTGTGGCTGCTCTTGTTCACTGGAAACTCTTGACATCATAAGAGACATAGACCTGTCCAGCACAGAAACTGACCCTTCAGTCCAACTTATCCATGCTGGCCAGATCTCCTAAATTAATCTGGTCCCATTTGGCCCATATTCCTCAGAACTCTTCCTATTTATGTCCCCATCCAGAAGCCTTTTAAATGTTGTAATTGTATCTGCATCTTCCTCCAGGAGCTCATTCCATACACATTCCTCCCTCTGTGTGAAAAAGGTGCCCCTCAGGTTCCCTATAAATCTTTCCCCTCTCACCTTAAACCTGTGCCCCTCTAGTTATGGACTCCCTCACCCCGGGGAAAAGACCCTGTCTATTTACCCTGTCCAAGCCCGTCATGATTTTACAAACCTCTATAAGGTCACCCCTCAGCCTCCGAAGCTGCAGGGAAAATACCCCCAGCCTCTCCCTGTAGCTCAGACCCTCCAACCCCAGCAATATCCTCATAAAACTTTTCTGAACCCTTCCAAGTTTCACAACGTCCTTCCTTTAGCAGGGAGACCGGAATCGCATGCAGTATTCCAAAAGTGGCCTCACCAATGTCCTGTACAGCTGCAACATGACATCGCAACTCCGATACTTAATGCACTGACTGGTAAAGGCAAACACACCCAGCACCTCCTCCGCTGTCCTACTGCTGATGAAGGATCACCGTTCTCGATGTGACTTCCTGCATTGATACAAAATGAACAGATCTTCAAGGAGGCTTCAACACTGTCTTTGAAACATTTCCTTTGGGTTCTGTGTGAATGGTTTACCGATGGGCACTCCCTTGGGATTGAGATGAACTGTCTTGCAGTTTGTGTTCGATGGGCTTGACAAGAAATAGATAAGTCGAGGGCGGCACTTGTGTCATATACAGGTTTGGGGGGGTGGGTGTGTGTCTTTGGCGATCACTCCCAGATTCGGGCTGACAAGTGGCTGGGAACACTCACACCACACAAATGCCAGGCAATGACCATCTCCAACAAGTAACAAGCTAACCCAGCATGGTAGGATTTGACCCATATCCTCAGCCTAGGAATGTCTGGATCACTGTCTGCAGTGACAGTGCCATGTAACCAGAACCAGGAAGATTGTGAATCTCTGGGAAGGAACAGAGCTGGACATTGTCATTACCTATAACCTGTTCTAGCAGAGAGACGAGGTCCAGACTGCGTCCTAATCACTATCACTCCTGGCATCAGTCTCTGTCTGAGCAGGGTGGCACGGTGGCTCAGTGGTTAGCACTGCAGACTCACAGCGCCAGGGACCCGGGTTCAATTCCAGCCTCGGGTGACTGTCTGTGTGGAGTTTGCACATTCTCCCCGTGTCTGCATGGGTTTCCTCTGGGTGCTCCGGTTTCCTCCCACAGTCTAAACCTGTACAGGCTAGGGGGATTGGCCATGCTAAATTGCCCATAATGTTCAGGGGTGTGTGGGTTATAGAGGGATGGGTCTGGGTGGGATGCTTCAAGGGGCGGTGTGGGCTTGTTGGACTGAAGGGCCTGTTTGCACACTGTAGGGAATCTAATCTAAGTATCAAAGGTCTGAAGGATCACACTAAAGTCACCCTCTTCAGTGAGAACCTACTGACCAAACTGCAAACCTCCATGTGCCATCACCCAGGACAGCCCCTGTCCCCGGTGGGTCCTCAAATTCTCTGTAACATACACAGAGGGGACTTGGCCTCTCAGCCAGGAAACACTGTGGTTGGTTTGGCCATGACAGACTGGAAATGCCATCACAGCTTAGTCAAACAACCCTGACAGGACCATCAGAAATATGAACAGGAGTAGGCCATTCAGCCCCTTGAGCCTGCTCCACCATTCAGTGGGATCAAGGCTGATCCAACATTCTTCACATCCACTTTCCCACTCTTTCCCATAACCCTTGATTCCCTGACTGATCAAGTATCTATCTTAGCCCTAAATACACACAAGGACTCTGTGGGAAGAAATTCCTCCTCATCTCAGTCCAAAAGTGGCACCCCCTACAGGCTCCTGATGGCAGTGGGTCAGCATTGAACCCATCACACAACACAACACTCCGAAGAAGGGGCACCAGACTCAGAGTGTTAACTATGTTTCTCTCTTCACAGATACTGCCAGATCTGCAGAGTTTCCCTGTTTCTGATTTCCAGAATCCATGGGATTTTGCTTTCGTTTAAGTCCCCGAAGCAGACAGATGTTTCTCAGTGATAATGGGAACGGCAGATGCTGGAGAATCCAAGATAATAAAGTGTGGAGCTGGATGAACACAGCAGGCCAAGCAGCATCTCAGGAGCACAAACGCTGACGTTTCGGGCCTAGACCCTTCATCAGAGAGGGGGATGGGGAGAGGGTTCTGGAATAAATAGGGAGAGAGGGGGAGGCGGACCGAAGATGGAGAGAAAAGAAGATAGGTGGAGAGGAGAGTATAGGTGGGGAGGTAGGGAGGGGATAGGTCAGTCCAGGGAAGACGGACAGGTCAAGGAGGTGGGATGAGGTTAGTAGGTAGGAGGTGGAGGTGTGGCTTGAGGTGGGAGGAAGGGATGGGTGAGAGGAAGAACAGGTTAGGGAGGCTGAGACAGGCTGGACTGGTTTTGGGATGCAGTGGGGGGAGGGGAAGAACTGGGCTGGTTTTGGGATGCAGTGGGGGGAGGGGAGATTTTGAAGCTGGTGAAGTCCACATTGATACCATTGGGCTGCAGGGTTCCCAGGCGGAATATGAGTTGCTGTTCCTGCAACCTTCGGGTGGCATCATTGTGGCACTGCAGGAGGCCCATGATGGACATGCCATCTAAAGAATGGGAGGGGGAGTGGAAATGGTTCGCGACTGGGAGGTGCAGTTGTTTATTGCGAACCGAGCGGAGGTGTTCTGCAAAGCGGTCCCCAAGCCTCCGCTTGGTTTCCCCAATGTAGAGGAAGCCACACCGGGTACAATGGATGCAGTATACCACATTGGCAGATGTGCAGGTGAACCTTTGCTTAATATGGAAAGTCATCTTGGGGCCTGGGATGGGGGTGAGGGAGGAGGTGTGGGGGCAAGTGTAGCATTTCCTGCGGTTGCAGGGGAAGGTGCCGGGTGTGGTGGGGTTGGAGAGCAGTGTGGAGCAAACAAGGGAGTCACGGAGAGAGTGGTCTCTCCGGAAAGCAGACAGGGGTGGGGATGGAAAAATGTCTTGGGTGGTGGGGGTGGAAGTGTCGGAGGGTGATGCGTTGTATCCGGAGGTTGGTGGGGTGGTGTGTGAGAACGAGGGGGATCCTCTTTGGGCGGTTGTGGCGGGGGCGGGGTGTGAGGGATGTGTTGCGGGAAATGCGGGAGACGCGGTCAAGGGCGTTCTCAACCACTGTGGGGGGAAAGTTGCGGTCCTTGAAGAACTTGGACATCTGGGATGTGCGGGAGTGAAATGCCTCATTGTGGGAGCAGATGCGGCGGAGGTGGAGGAATTGGGAATAGGGGATGGAATTTTTGCAGGAGGGTGGGTGGGAGGTGGTGTATTCTAGGTAGCTGTGGGAGTCGGTGGGCTTGAAATGGACATCAGTTACAAGCTGGTTGCCTGAGATGGAGACTGAGAGATCCAGGAAGGTGAGGCATGTGCTAGAGATGGCCCAGGTGAACTGAAGGTTGGGGTAGAAGGTGCTGGTGAAGTTAAATAATCTAGAACAAGAGATCATCATCTTAGGATAAGGGACAGCAGATTTATAAAGAGATTGAAAAGAAATTATTTCTTTCAAAGCGCTGTTAATCTATGGAATTCCGTACCACAGAGTGTACTGAACACTCGGACATTGAGCAAATTTAAGAATGGGACAGACAGAGTGTTGATGAGTAATGGGTTGAAGGGTTATGGGAGCAGGCAGGGAAGTGGAGTTGAGGTTGAGATGAGATCAGCCACCATTATATTAAATGGCAGAGGAGGCTTAAGGGGCTGAATAGCCTATTCCTGCTCCATGTTTTGTGTTCTTACAGAATTCCTGCTCAGATTCCCTGGCATTTCTCAGAGGAGAGTTCCCATTTGCACAGTCTCTAGTTGGATACTCTGATGCTAGCCAAGCCCAGGCCAGCTGGATTCCGACAACCTCCTTCCCTGATACCTGCCTCTTGGAGGACCAAGTAGCTTCTCTCCTACTTGATTCACAAGCTCCGCCAGAGGCAGCAGTGATGCTGCGTCCCTCCAGCACTGGGTCCACTTCAGTTTTCCCAAAGTGGGGAACCACTGGCCAATGGCCTTCCAGTTTAGTGTCAGCTCTGACATCATATTTCCCAAATCTCGGAGAGTTACACATTGTATTCACTGGTCTATTAGTTTCAGCTTGTTTTTGGAATAGAGAGCTTCCGAGATATGGGAAGTGATGGGCATTTTCCAATGCCTAGTGGGAATCTCAATGGGTAGTTTCATGTTTGGGATGTTGGTGTGGATCGGTAAATACTCACCAATCTGAATACTGTCTCCCTGTGCATCCTCAGTATTTTTATACACTTTGTTGACAGAAGTATGTATAATTATGAGAGGCGTGGGCAGGGTGGAAATATCAAATACTGGAGGCATAGGTTTAAGGTGAGAGGAAGAAAGTTTAACGGAGATGTGCAAGCCACATTTTTTTAACACAGTGGGTGACAGTTGCCTGGAACTTGTTGCCAGGGGAGGTGGGAGAAGCAGATACATTAGCAACAATTAAAGGGCATTTTGACAGATACATGAATAGGCAGGGAATAGAGGGATACAGACCATGGGCAGGCAGACGGGATTGGTTTAGAATGGCATTGTGGCTGGCACAGATAAAATGTGCCATACAGCCTGTTCCTGTGCTGTACTGTTCCATATTCTATGTTTAAGCACAGTGTAGTTCTATCACAGACACAGCTGTTGTGATATTTTTGGCCTCCAGCCTTTGGTTGAGGTTGATAAGATGACTATCAATGTGATAGCTTATCACCATACCTGGAGGGGAGCCTGTCAGTGAGACTGCGACAAAGATAAAATATCATACCAGGACAACGGGACCTCTCTGACCGATGCCTAGTGAGATAGGAAGATGAAAATTCTGTGGAAACAGTGCCCCTCGACCCACTCGATCTGTTCCCATTAATACCTTGAAGAATGAGCTCAAATCACCCTCCCTACCTTCCACAGACAATATCATCGGTGCTTCCAGAGGAATTTCAACTTCGGAATTTCATACCTGAATTCCAGGATGACAACGATCTTGAAAATGTAGGAAGCTGTTAGGAGGCTATGGACTTATGGCATAGGCCTATTGAACCATTCAACGAGATGGTAGCTGATCTGATAATCCTCGATTCGACTTTCCTGTCTTTTCTCCATAACTCTTGATACCTCTACATCCCCCTGAGGTAAAGAATTCCACAGATTCACTCCTCTCTGAGAGGAGTTCCTCCTCATCTCTCTCTTCAATGGGTGACCCCTTACTCTAAGATTATTCCCTCTGGTCCAAGATTCTCCAAATTCCTCAGCAAAGTGGTATTCTCATAATCCGGAGACCCAGGTAATGTTATGGGGGCCGGGTACGAATCCTGCTACAGGAGGTAAGATAAGGCCTGATGTGTGGGATTAGAATAAGGGCATGGGAGAAGGTGATCAAGCCTTAAAATATTGAGTCCTGAACACTGTAGAGTATCCAAGTGGAAAATGAGGTGTTGTTCTTCCAGCTTGCACTAAGCTTCACTGGAGAACTGCAGCAAGCCAGTGACAGAGATATTAACCAGGAAACGGGAAGCTCAGTGTTTATTTTGTGGGCACCCAGTCTTTGCTTCATCTCGTCAGTGTAGAGGAGACCACCTTGTGAGCAGCAAATGGCCTGGCTTTGCAGTCCTGCCATGGAACGCGTACAATTTAAATGTTTTGGAAGTTTGGCACTCAGAGCCGAATGCTGACCATGACACTGTTGTTGATTGTTGTAAAAAGTATCTGGTTCTCTCTTCTCCTTTCAGGAAAAAGGCTGCGATCTTCATGTAGGCAACCCAACACGTGACTCCAGACCACAGTGACGTTATGTGGCATCTTTTTCCAAGGTGGCACTGGTGGAGTAGGCAGGGTATGGGCTCAGTGTGGACCTATCCCTTTCCATTTGCTTCGCTTTTTTCCTCCTTTTCTCATTATCCTTTCTTAAAATCTTTAAACCTTGTTTTAACTTATCAAGTGGAGAGCGCGGTGATGGCCAGTGGTCAGTGGGCCAGGGGCAGAGTGGGATGGTCAGTGGGCCTGGGGAACAGTGGGATGGTCAGTGGGCCTGGAGAGAGCGGGGCAGTCAGTGGGTTCGGAGCAGAGTGGGACGGTCAGTGGGTCCGGAGAGAGTGGGACGGTCAGTGGGTCCGGAGCAGAGTGGGACGGTCAGTGGAACTGGAGCAGAACGCGACGGTCAGTGGGCCTGGGGAACAGTGGGATGGTCAGTGGATCCGGAGCAGAGTGAGACGGTCAGTGGGCCTGGAGCAGAGCGGGATGGTCAGTAGGTCCGGAGCAGAGTGGAATGGTCAGTTGGTCTGGAGCAGAGTGGGACGGTCAGCGGGTCTGGAGCAGAGCGGGACGATCTGTGGGCCTGGAGCGGAGCAAGATGGTCAGTGGGCCTGGAGCAGAGTGGGACGGTCAGTGGGCCTGGAGCAGAGTGAGACGGTCAGTTGGTCTGGAGCAGAGTGGGATGGTCAGTGGGGCCCGGAGCGGAGCAGGACGGCCAGTAGGTCTGGAGCAGCGTGGGACGGTCAGTGGGCCTGGAGCAGAGTGGTATGGTCAGTGGGCCTGGAGCAGAGTGGGACGGACTGTGGGCCTGGAGCAGCGTGGGACGGTCAGTGGGCCTGGAACAGAGCGGGACGGTCAGTGGGCCTGGAGCGGAGCAAGACAGTTAGTGGGCCTGGAGCAGGGTGGGATGGCTAGTGGGTCCGGAGCAGAGCGGGATGGTCTGTGGGCCCGGAGCGGAGCAAGACGGTCAGTGGGCCTGGAGCTTTGGACAGCAGGAGAGGTGGTGGGTGTGGGTGGAGGTGAGAGTGAGACCACTTGTGGAAAGCACCCAGCCTGGATTGACTGCAGACTAGAGAAGGACTGTAAAGTTTTCTATTTAACTTCATATTTTCCTAATTAATGCGATGGAGAACTGTAGGATAGGGCTTTTAGCTGTTTCTCTTAATTTTTCTATTTTTATAGCGAATGTATTTTTGAACGTAAGATTTGTAACTCGGTACTTTGTACCTAAGATAGGCTATATGTGGTGACATTGTACATTTTTCACTGTCCTCCTGTACTAGAGCACATCCGACAATAAAACATTATTCACAAAGTGTTGTCACCTTCCAACGTGCACTGCGAAGAATGAAAAAAAGCTGATGGTAATACTGCAGATGACACTCAAGTCGGTGGAGTGGTGGACAGTGTGGAAGAATGTGGCAGGTTGCTGGAGACTTGGATAAACTGCAGAATTGGGCTGAAAGGTGGCAAATGGAGTTTAATGCAGATAAATGTGAGGTGATTCACTTTGAGAAGAATAATAGGAAGGCAGAATACCAGGTCAGTGGAAAGATTCTTGGTAGTGTGGATGTGCAGAGGGATCTTGGTGTCCATGTACATAGATCCCTGAAAGTTGCCACTCAGGTTGATAGTGCTGTTAAGAAGGCTTACGGTGTGTTAGGTTTTATTGGTAGAGAGATTGAGTTCCGGAGCCATGATGTCATGCTGCAACTGTACAAAACGCCAGTGCGGCCTCACTTGGAATATTGCATACCGTTCTGGTCACCCCATTACAGAAAGGATGTGGAAGCATTGGAAAAGGTGCAGAGGAGATTTACCAGGATGTTGCCTGGTCTGGAGCGAAGGCCCTATGAAGAAAGGCTGAGGGACTTGGGTCTTTTCTCATTGGAGAGAAGAAGGCTAAGAGGGGATTTAATAGAGACATACAAGATGATCAGAGGATTAGATAGGGTGGACAGTGAGAGTCTTTTTCCAAGGATGATGACGTCAGCTTGTACGAGGGGGCATAGCTACAAATTGAGGGGTGATAGATTTAAGGCAGATGTCAGAGGCAGGTTCTTTACTCAGAGAGTGGTAAGGGCGTGGAACGCCCTGCCTGCCAATGTAGTTAACTCAGTCCCATTAGGGACTTTTAAACAGTCCTTGGATAAGCATATGGATAATGATGGGATAGTGTAGGGGGAGGGGCTTAGATTAGTTCTCAGGTCAGCACAGCATCGAGGGCCGAAGGACCTGTCCTGCACTGTATTGTTCTATGTTCTATGTTCTTTGAACAAGTCAGGTCCCATGGTGAGACCTGTCATGACAGATCATTCATCTTAATTTTGTAATTTGGTTGCCATGGTGAACATTTTCGGAAGACGCTGCCAATGTACTTTTTAAACAAACACCACTAAGATTATTACACACACCAAAGGGGGAAAATTGCAAAATATTTTACACTATTTGTTGAAACAATCCCATTCCAAACATCAGAAGTAACAATTCACCCCCTGACCTTCAACAACCTTAAACTATAAGACTCCAACATACAGGGGCAGAATCAGGCCATTCGGCCCATTGCATCTGCTCTGCGAATCATAGCTGGTATGTTTTTCAACCCCATTTTCCTGCCTTTTCCCTGTAACCTTTGAACCCCTTATCAATCAGGAACCTATCTATCTCTGTCTTAAATACACTCAGTGACTTTGCCTCCACAGCCCTCTGTGGCAATGAGTTCCACAGATTCACCACCCTCCTGCTGAAGGAATTCCTCCTCATCTCAGTTCTAAAGGGTTGTCCCTTCGCTCTGAGGCTCGTGCCCTCAGGTCCTAGACTCTCTACTCACTCTACTCACCCATGTCCACTCCATCCAGGCCATTCACTATTCTGTAAGTTTCAAACAGAGCATCTCATCCTCCTAAATCCTATTGCTACTCAGACTTAAAGACTCACCCTGTTTCCACTCTAAACTGCTTTGTTCAGTTGATATGGGCCATGCTGTGTTTCTTTCCAGAAAGCTTCTC